>NC_083324.2:54428042-54734324 GCF_963455315.2 Globicephala melas
ATCTCTAAAAGGTGGACTATAGGAAAGAGATGCTTTATACAGAAGCACTATCTTCAACTTCCCTAGAAGTATACTCTAGGACAAATCTTTATAGGAAAGCTGTTTATTAAGGAAGCACTCCCAGGCAATCCTGTTTTGGAGTGATAGAAGCAGACAATGGAGAAGAAACCGAGCAAGTATACGATTTCAGACAAAGTTTTACGAAAGGTAACATCAGCCTAACCCTGCAGGGGATTTCTGGAGCGTAAGTTACACCTCGGAGTTGTCCTAACCCAAGCCAAGGGAGCTGGGCTTTCATATTCAGACAGCAGATAGGCATTGGGTATGAGCCCCTGGGGGGGAAGGGGGCCTCTCAGATGTCCAGGCGCTTGGCTTGTGCACCTGCAGGCAAAGCAGCTCAAGTAGCCTCAGGGCCACAGCAGCGAGGAGAGTCAGAGACACTAGCAGTTGGAAATAAGCACACCCAAGTCTGGGGAGAGGTGTGAGAACACAGAAAAGGGAGCCAGGGGGATAGGCCAAGCACTGACAGTGTCCTGTCTAAACACTTTGCCAATTTCAATTTGCTCCTTACCTACACCCACCCCACCCCACCAGGGATATAGGAAGCTAACCATACCAACCCAAAGGTTGCTAACTCCTGCTTCAAACCATCAAGCAACAGTTCATTGATTAAAGGATGGTACCCGAGATATAATTTTGTCCTCTGAAAGCAGAAGATCTTTTACCTGGTGATAAGCTTTTTCTTGATTTAAGTTTATATTAGCTGACAGACAACTTCTGATTGTGGAAGAATCATAAAATGCCTATTTGGAAATCTCTAATGTAAGTAATGACTTTCAACACGTTTTCACAAATGATACATTTCAAGTGTAATCTGGTTTTATCTTTCTTATATTTTATCAAGCACTCGATGGAGCCATAATAGGTAATGTATAAATAAGACTTAATTACTATGATTACATTAGCTCTGAAAAAGGTTTTGGAAAATATGTCTTGTCCTCGTAAACAAAGCATTTTTCTTTAGAGCAGTGGCTCATCTGTGAGTATGAAATCTAAGTGATGCAGTAACCACAGCCTGGTATCACGGTGTGTGCCTGATTGAGAGCAAGGTTGAGGGCAACCCGCAGTGGGGAGGGGCGGGGAAGGACCAAAGCCCTCCTGCTGTGTGCAACAGCAGTGTTAAAATGCAGGGTGGCGGGCTTCCCTGGTGGCGCAGTGGTTAAGAGTCTGCCTGCCGATGAAGGGGACATGGGTTCGTGCCCCGGTCCGGGAAGATCCCACATGCTGTGGAGCGGCTAGGCCTGTGAGCCATGGCCACTGAGCCTGCACGTCCGGGGCCTGTGCTCCGCAACGGGAGAGGCCACAACAGTGAGAGGACCGCATACCACAAAAAAACCCAAAAAAACCCAAAAAATGCAGGGTGGCATCTCAAAGCCCTGGATTTTTCACAGAAGTGAGGATGTCCCCAAAACTCAGGAAACTAACATAAAATATTCAAGGTATTCTAATTCCTCCTAACCCCCAAAGAGCCAGATGACTTGGCCTGTGTATTGTTTTATTTGAGTTTGGATTTTGCTTCTGTGTGTAGACTGAGGAGAAAATATGGGAGAACAGAGTGATCCATTGTCTCTTCAAGAGTCAGGATGAAGCACCATTTAGAAAGTCCATCTCATCTCCTCTGTGGAATGGTACTTGGTGAGAACTTCAGTGTTCTCTTCATATTGCTAATATGACAGCCTATAATCACCTAATGTGATGCCCTATTCACAACCCGGCTGAGAACTCAAGTTTAAGGTTTGAGATGAATTCAGCTCTGACTACCCCTTTTCCACAAAGTAGGCTCTCAAGTCGTATTTGTTGGGTGAATGTACAATTTTAAATAGATCTTGATCTTTATTCTAACAGTCCCAGCCCTAACAGCCTGGAAGGTGATTATATATTCATGAATTATGAATGAATGAAGGAAAGAAAAAAATACAAGAAGAAGTTAGTAAACTTTCCTTGAATTAGTGCAATATCGTCCCACCTGGGATGTGAGTCTCCTGTCAACATCTCCCACTAGTTCTTACTTCCTGTTAGCGCCATGTACCTGGAATACATGACTCTAAATGATCTTTTCCATCACATTTTCATCTTTTTTTTTTTTTTTTTTTTTTTTTGCGGTATGCGGGCCTCTCACTGCTGTGGCCTCTCCTGTTGTGGAGCACAGGCCCCGGACGCGCAGGCTCAGCGGCCATGGCTCACGGGCCCAGCCGCTCCGCGGCATGCGGGATCTTCCCGGACCGGGGCACAAACCCGTGTCCCCTGCATCGGCAGGCGGACTCTCAACCACTGCGCCACCAGGGAAGCCCCACATTTTCATCTTTTAAAAGTCACCATCCCAGATGACTCACAGTTCCTTATATTTATACATTACTTTCACATCTTTCCTTCGCTGTTACTTTTCTTTTAACTTAAAACATCCTAATCATTTTTTCCCCTTGTCTAAATTTTACTTTTCCTGCAAAGCCTAGCTTAAAATCCTCCTCTTCTATGAATCTTTCCCTCCTACACAGTTAGAAATCATCACTCCTGTCTCTTCTCCACTGCGTCACTGGCTACGTACGTTTTATTCTGTGCCTACTCCTTTATATGACTGGACCACACTTTCATCCCTAAACTGTTTCCAGGTGCAGATTGAGTATCGTCATTGTTATAACTGCCCTTTAACACAAGTCAGCATCGACCGTGACTGTTTACTTAATTGAAATGATTTGCTAAGTTCAGAATTTTATAATTTATAGAATGATTTGAAAGGGAAAACCTGGAATAAAGCTGAAAGCCAAACAATTTACAATACAGTGACTTACAGTATAGCGTTTCTCATTACTACGTACTTCTCATTACTAAACCTACAGTATGGTTTCGCATTAGAAACCTGTTTCTATTACATTATAATTGTGAAAATGAGTAGCTACATGAAGATATTTATAATGCAATGTTAAGTTAAAGAAAAAAAAGATAATGAAAAATATAGACCTACCATAAATAGGCTGATGTAAAATACATTTGCATATTAGGAAGGGTAATATGGCAATTCGAAAAAAATAAATACAGCTGATATTCTTAGTATGGAATAATGATGGGTACATTTAAAATCTCCTTCATTTTTCTTATAATGCGATTAATGCCATGGAAATGAAAACAAAAAGCGCATAGTGAACTAGGCTTGCAAGAAGATTATAATAATTCTAAAATGTTCAAACATTACTTACAAACTCAACTGTATCTATACTATAACAAGATGACAAGTTGAAACATCGAAATTCACAGGGTGAATTTTCAGGTTATAAAGAAACAAGTGCCTGGGGGGAAATGTTATTTTTCATTAAATTAGTTAGTTATTTGGTATTCGAAAATTACTTTCCATTATTCTCAATCTGAGCATGCAAGGTCTATATTCAAGCAAATTAAGACACTGGTGACATGAAAATATGAATATTACAATGCACACATGGTGGTTGTAGTGGTCACTTGATGGTGCTTCAAGACTGTGGAGGCGCCCCTCTTTTGGTGACTGCCAGCTACCAGGTGAGTCACTCTCAGCCCAAAAGAGCCACCTGGCTCGAGATGAGGTCATGTCCCCTCCCCCTCAGAGCAGGTCTGCATTCAAGGACTCCTCAGTGTGAAGGGATGTACAAGGGCCTGGTCGCCTCTCTGCAAACTGGGACAACCTGGAGGACCATTCCAGCTCTAGAACTTACTTCCCTGAGACCCAGGTGCTGGCCAGGTCCTGGGACCTGCTCTTCTGCCTGTTCCTGCTTCCTTCACTCCCCACTATCATTGATCCCCAGGCCACCCCGTAACAACCTTATGCCTGCAAATCTCCACCTCATAACCTCTTTCCCAGGAAACTTGGCCTGCCTTTGTCATTAAATCAGCCTAAAACCTAGAACACTGGAAATAGTCAGATATAAACAAAATATATTCTGTGAGATGTTCTTTAGTCTTTTGTAAATAAAAGCAATATTCTTTCATATTTTCTAAGAACTTACAAGCAAGGCGCAGTGAGTGCCACACATTTCACAGATATTAACATATTAAATGCCCACAATAACCCTAGGAGGCTGATCCTGTTCCCTATCAGACCTATTTGCAGATGAGAAAGTGAGTCCTAGAATCGTGAGTTTACCTGCCTAAGAGCTACTTAGTGGAAGAACTCGGGCATGTAAGCTTGAGCTTCTACCCTGTGCTATGCATTGAGCGTGGTGCCCTAAGAAACTGAACACGCAAAAGAAATCATAGATTTCCCTTTCCCATTTGGTGTCACGACCACCTAGAAATAAACAAGATCCTTCAGCTCTGAGATGTTGAGCAGTGGGATTTTTGATTCTTTTCTTCAGACAATATAGAATAAAAATTGTAAGGGAGGAAAGATTCAAAGCAAAACCATTAGAACAACACTACTGCTATTCACTTTTTGCTTAGAGATGACTATTGTTGCATTTTATTACCAGCTGACTTTATTCTTGGTATGCTTTAAAAAGAAATAAAACAGTTCCTCTGCCGGCTTCAGGGATTGCAAAAATCAGGTAAAAAGAAGACCGGGCCATTTTCAGAGTCATGCTGCAAGGAAGATTCTAGAGTACAAATCTTTTCATTAACATATGTCTTTTTTTTTTTTTTTTTTTAATGCATGCCCTGACTATGGATGCCTAGTTAGGAAGGGTGAGTAGAGCAATTTAGAGTTTACAGCAAACCTCTTGAGACTTTGGAATAATAACTCTAGCTTCCAAAAAGGACAGGAATGTGAAACATTGAGATAACATGGTCCTGAGTAGAGAAGTATGCTTTCTCATGATGTTCTGACCAGACTTGTCCACTAACCTTAGCAAGAGTAAACATTCCTTTCCTTCCCCAAAGCCATGGTGTGCTGTGTCAAGATTTTGATTTTCAGTTCTGATATTCAGAATCTCAAAAATTTACCCCTGAAATGTACTCACCATTACAATTTGGCTCCAAAAGCTAGAAGCAAATCTGTCATACAGTGTTTCATTTTTTTTTTCTTTTTGGACTTGAACAATTTTTTATTTGAGGATATTGCAAATATATCTCATTAAAGCAAACTAACAGTTTTAAGTACTGAGTGTGCAATAGTGAATGGGAATCAAAATCTTTCTGTCTTTTCCAGAAGCAGAGAGCTTATTTTTTATCATAAAGATAAAAATCTTTATGATTTTTAAAGCATCTATCCAAAACTTCCAGAAGCTTTAGATTTCTTAATATGACAAGATCTTCTCTTGTTCTTATAGACAGAACTATAAGCTAATCATGTAATTTGAGGATTTACCATCTAATTTTATTTGTTATATAGGGCCACTCTCTAAGCAAATGTGCCCATAATCCACATCCCTCTTTCTGTCCAGTTTTTCTGATCATCTTCATAGGATATCATATATCAATTTAAAATTAAATCCTCTTTTTAATAAGGTAAGAATAGGGATGATGGACAAACATGAGAGATCTATATGCTAATCAAAGTGTGACCAGTAGAACAATGTCAACTTCATCTCCTTTATGCTCTGGCTTTCTTACCTCCATGGTAATGTTTATGCTGTTTTGCTCATAAAATGCCCTTTTACTTCTCTCTATGTGCCCATCAAGACTCAGGTTAGATTCCATCTCCAACGTGGCACTCCCAGGTAAAAGAGATTGTTCATTCCGTTAACTGCCCACAGTATTTCCAGAGCCCTCTACTGCTATGTAATCATCCTTTTGGCTTCACTGATGCGCAAGTATCATTGGGTGAATACAACAGAGCCCTTAGTGGTCATCAATTATCCATGAGCCATCCTCGACTCCCAGTCTCCATTGCAGTCAAATTGACACCATGTGATGGGTTCTGGCCAAGAGACTGTGAGCAGAAATGATGTGTGTTACTTCCAGGCCAAGAAGATAAAGCTCCAGGGATGCCCTCCATTTATTTCTTCTCCTGGCTGCTATCACCTTGGATGACATTTGCTGAAATGTGCAGGGTTGCCAGATAATGTACAGGACTCTCATTTAAACTTAAATTTCAGAAAAATTGCTAACAATTTTTCACGTAAGTATGTCCCAAATATTGCATGGGACATACTTAAACTAAAATTATTATACAAAATTATTATTCTATTGAATATTATACTGTAAATTATCTACTCTATACATGCATAGTACTATAATACTATACAAAAGATGTTATACACTATATGCTAAGTTATTATACTATTACGCTATTTCTGTTTGGATACTGAAAACATATACTATTATTGTACTAATTTTTTTCTAAAATATTGCACTTCAGATAAAAAGAAAATACTTTTTAGTGTAACTATGTGCCAAGTATTGCATGGGACATACTTATACGAAAGGAAGGAAGGAAGGAAGGAAGGAAGGAAGGAAGGAAGGAAGGAAGGAAGGGAGGGAGGGAGGGAGGGAGGGAGGGAGGGAGGGAGGGAGGGAGGGAGGGAAGGGAAGGGAGAATGAAAGAAAGAACACGTCTGAAGTAATGCATAGCAGCATTTTCTGTGACAAGGCAGAGATTTAACTAAGTGTTTTAGGGTCCTTTTACTTCTTTGATAAATATAAATTGTCATATCATATGTGATTTTTTTTCCAAAAGACCTTCTAAACTGTTTAAGGATTGTGGATTTTGTTAGCCCTTTTATATTGCTTCATAGTTTTCTTTTCTGTTTTTACTTCAAACTGAGTTCAGAAAATGTCAACTTTTGCCTAGTACGTGCAGCAGGACTTTGGTTTATCTTTTGATAGTAACACTCAGCTCTAATCCAGAGCTTGACAGACACGCCTCTCAGAGATCCAGGAAAAACGTGGTTTTAAACCTGTTTGTTCCCCTCCTGCCACGTGGTGGATTATCTCAAACTCTCCAACACCCAGAGGGGGGATATTGCCCAGAGGATTCTTTCTCACCATGACCATACTGAAGCTTTATCATTTTTCTTAAACTCGAATCATTTAAAAATATTTTGGTTGCTTCTGAAAATTCTTTTTTTTTTTTATTTATTTATTTATTTATTTTTTATTTATTTATTTTTTTTAACATCTTTATTGGGGTATAATTGCTTTACAATGGTGTGTTAGTTTCTGCTTTATAACAAAGTGAATCAGTCATACATAAACATATGTCTTCCCTGTTGCGTCTCCCTCCCTCCCACCCTCCCCATCCCACCCCTCCAGGCTGTCACAAAGCACCGAGCCAATATCCCTGTGCCATGCGGCTGCTTCCCACTAGCTATCTACCTTACTGCGTTTGTTAGTGTGTATATGCCCATGACTCTCTCTCGCCCTGTCACAGCTCACCCTTCCCCCTCCCCATAACCTCAAGTCCGTTCTCTAAGAGGTCTGCGTCTTTATTCCTGCTTTACCCCTAGGTTCTTCATGACATTTTTTTCTTAAATTCCATATATATGTGTTAGCATACGGTATTTGTCTTTTTCTTTCTGACTTACTTCACTCTGTATGACAGACTCTAGGTCTATCCACCTCATTACAAATAGCTCAATTTCGTTTCTTTTTATGGCTGAGTAATATTCCATTGTATATATGTGCCACATCTTCTCTATCCATTCATCCGATGACGGGCACTTAGGTTGTTTCCATCTCCGGGCTATTGTAAATAGAGCTGCAATGAACATTTTGGTACATGACTCTTTTTGAATTTTGGTTTTCTCAGGGTATATGCCCAGTAGTGGGATTGCTGGGTCATATGGTAGTTCTATTTGTAGTTTTTTAAGGAACCTCCATACTAGTTTTTTAAGGAACCTCCATACTTGAAAATTCTTATTATTAAATTTTACCTTTACCAAAGATGGTGAATGGTATTTTATACATGACTTAAGAGATTCTCTGATCTTTTTATAAAAGGCAAGAAAAGAAGCTAGTCTTTGACATAAATGCCCCTCAGGAATGGTAAAATAAGAGGAAGAGAGAATTATTCAAACATTACAACTAACTGTCAGCCAACCTAGAAATGGCTCAACACTTATTAGAGGGAACAGAGTGGTTACCAGGGAGAAAACTGTCACCTCTCTTGCCATGTAAATATCGGGTATGTTAATTCCTGATTTGGGGCAAAGAATACCACCTACTTATTAGAGTAAGTGACAGGCAGTTGGCTAGGTGAGGCTGCACTTTTAGGGATATGAGCTGAGAATACATTTTTGTAGGTTTTTCACATTTGGGTGGTACTTAAAGCCACATTTTATATTCATTTGGTGCTTAGCAGTATGAAATTTAAGCCCACCCACTTAAAGCAAGTACAGGTAAACTTGGGGGTAAACATGGGGGTAAACTTGGTCAGGCAATGTTCATGTCCCTGCAAGCACAAAACTATGTAGTTTTCTATCTGTTTCCCAGCTCGTTTCCCTGAGATCATGGGCAAGAGCAGGCAAATGAGGGGAGATCAGTTGTTGGAATTTGCATTAGAGTAATAATGCAATTTGGCATAGTAGGGAAACACTTCCGAGAAACTTCACAGATTGTGAAGAAACTGATCTCTATGGCAAATGGAGATGAGCCCAAGTCTGCACCTCTACTGCTTCTGAAAGAAATATTATGGGTGTGGATAGAAGCTTTCTGCTCCCAGGCATCAACCCCAGACCATGGCCCTCTGTAAGTGTACTGCCATGAAGAGTGCTGTTGGTGGAAATGTAAACTGGTGCAGCCACTATGGAGAACAGTACATGGAGGTTCCTCAAAAAAATAAAAATTGAGCTACCATATGATCCAGCAATGCCACTCCTGGGCATACCTGAAGAAAACCGTAACTCAAAAAGATACATGTCCCCCAGTGTTCACAGCAGCACTACTTACAATAGCCAAGACATGGAAGGAACCTAAATATCCATCAACAGAGGAATGGATAAAGAAGATGTGTATATATATACAATGGAATATTACTCGGCCATCAAAAAGAATGAAATAATGACATTTGTGGCAACATAGATGGACCTAGAGATTATCATACTAAGTGAAGTAGGCCAAAGACAGATATCATATGATATTGCTCATATGTAGAATCTAAAAATAAAAAATGATGCAAACGGACTTATATACAAAACAGAAATAGACCCACAGACATAAAGGATAAACTTACGTTTACCAAAAGGGAAATGGGGGAGGAGAAGGGATAAATTAGGAGTTTGGGATTAACATATACACACTACTATATATAAAAGAGATAACCAACAAGGACCTACTGTATAGCACAGGGAACTCTATTCAATATTTTGTAATAACCTATAAGGGAAAAGAATCTGAAAAAAACAGATATATAGGTATCTATATCTGAATCACTTTGCTGTACACCTGCAACTAACACAACATTGTAAGTCAACTACACTTCAAATAAAAAAAAGTCCACCCTGCCTGCATACAATTCTGGTTCACAGGTCTACCAGCTCAGCAGTCTCCAACCTTTTTGGCACCAAGGACCGGTTTCATGGAAGACAATTTTTCCCCGGACTGGGGTGAGGGGATGGTTTTGGGATGATTCAAGCGCATTACATTTACTGTGCACTTTATTTCTATTATTATTACATTGTAATATATAATGAAATAATTATACAACTCACCATAATGCAGAATCAGTGGGAGCCCTGAGCTTGTTTTCACTTGCCACTCACTGATAGGGGTTTGATATGAGTCTGCAAACAACTGATTTACTGTGGTCTCTGTGCAGTCAAACCTCTCTGCTAATGATAATCTGTATCTGCAGCCACTCCCCAGCGCTAGCATCACCACCTCAGCTCCATCTCAGGTCATCAGGCATTAGATTCTCATAAGGAGCACGCAACCTAGATCCCTCACATGCGCAGTTCACATTAGGGTTCCTGCTCCTATGAGAGTAACGCCGCTGCTGATCTGACAGGAGGCGGAGCTCAGGTGGTAATGTGAGTGACGGGGAGCGACTGTAAATACAGATGAAACTTTGCTTGCTAGCTCACCTCCTGCTGTGCAGCCCGGTTCCTAACAGGGGGTTGGGGACCCCTGTACTAGCTGACTGAGGCAAGTAACTTAACTTCCCCAGCCTCGGTTTTCTCATCTGTAAAGTGAGGATTATAAATTTATGTGTCAAAGAGTCATGATGGAGCTATACGAGATCATGTGTGTGAAGTCTTGCTCCTAGAAGTCAGGGCAGATTAGGAGCACAATAAATGTCAGCTAGTAGATCTGATAGTAGCATTCTAGATACTACTCAACGTGTTACAGACAAAACAGAAAGATTAGGTGGAACTACTGATTGTTAACAAACAAATGTGGTGCAGAATACAAATAGTGGAGTCAAAGGAAAAGAAGTAAATTAACTGCCTAATGGGAACTTCAATAAAGGTGGTACATAACCAAATTAAAGAAAGAGAAAATTCTGTGGTCATATATATCAGAGAAAGTATAAAGCAAAGCTCTCCTTCCAGTTTGTCATGTGGGAAGCACTTATTCCTGTTTCTAGTCACTTTATCTTTAAGGAATAATGGAAATAAAAATATCCCCTTTGCAATGTACTAGGAACTATGGCCTATGGACACGGAAATATTTAAATGTAATTTAGCTGAAATGAAGACTCAAACTTTAAGGTATTTAAAAGTTAATTTAAAATACTTGAGTAGTTGTTTTAGAATGTTTTTTCTTTTCACTGTGAATGAAACCCAAAGAAAAAAGACAGAGGCATGCAGGTGAGACAAAGGGAGGCTGCTTGAAGGATGAGTGTGGCTAAACCTTGGACCACACCTACAGAGAAGAAGATGAAGTTTCCCTCCCTCAAACTCTTTAAGGAATAAACAATTACCTCTTGTGAATAATTCCAAAGGAAACCTGAGAAAAGGTCTGTGATTCTCCATTAGCAAATATAACTGAACAGTCAATTATTCAAGAATTTTAATGACTTTGAACTTTGGGCATGTGTGGCATTCCCAAGGTCTTGTCATTTTTGATAACACTTGGAGAAAACAGAGTAACATTTCACTTTCCAGAACACAGTGTAAACCAGCAATTAAATCAAAAGGAGCTCCAAGGAACTAAAAGACAAGGCACAGAGTTCATGTATAAAAACCCAGGTACTTGATACCTAGATGACCAGATTCTATTTATTCTTATTCTACTCAAAGTTAAAATGAGCTTTGATTATCTGATTTTCAAATCCTGAGCAGATTAGATGTCATGAATTAGAAGGAGATCAAGGGGCCACAAGGCTGGTAAAAGGAACAGATTTCAAATGCCCAGGAGGCTGGAGCTCCTTGTGTAGGACAAACATTCCAATGACCACAAAGCCCCCCAGAGTTAGCCTTGTATTAAAGCAGAATAAAGTCTAATAATCCTAAATCGCTCTGAGAGTTTATTTTTATTTGGCATATTCACTTTTAAAAAGCAATCCAATTTGAGAAAGATTTTCATTATGAATAGTTAACTTTATTGTTTGAAACAATAGTATGTTTTGTTCCCAAAAGGGTAGACCCATAGCTTTGGAAGCCCACGTATCCATAATAATTCATTTCCTGCAAGTCCCAAGTAACTATAGCATTGACTGCCGAATAGAACTACCCGAGTCAGTTATAATTTCTGTGACGATACTCATTTTTTGTGTAACATACTCCTCAATTATGAAAGTGAAAATTATTGACCAGTTGGAAAGCACAAAAAATGAGGAAAATATATACTTTTATTTTTAGCATCAATGTTTGAGACAGTACTATGGCAATCTTAGATTTTTTAGATCTATTTTCTCATGAATCTCAATAACCATGCAATTTAACATTTTTATTTTATAGATGGAAGAAAACCCGGAAGGTAACAGAGGTCACAGAACTTGACCAAGGATACAAAGCTGGGTACGAATCCAGGTTGGCGGGAACTGCTCTGCCTCCCGGTCAACCTGCGCCTCTACTGACCACAGGGACAAAGTCGACCAGAGTGAACCACCTGCTACTTATTTTCCTCTTTCTAATATGACATTTATCAAAGTAATACTGAAAAAACCCAAAGCTTGTAATTTGGAAATATAAATCTACCCAGAGTACTGTTTTTAACCACCAAATTCAAACTTGCTGGCTTCTAAGCTCCACTAAGTAAATTAAGAACATTTCTTCTAGAATTTTCTGCCAGAAAAAACTCTGGCCTCTCCCAAGGAGCTTCCTCAGTTGGAATAAGGATAAGGATGTCCCTTATTTGCGTCCCTTTCTGTTTGGGTTACCAGGCAGCTTAGCATTCAATAGTAGTCTACACTTCTTTCCACTTCCTGTCAACGCTCTTGGTTTTTCTATTTCTAGTTCAAGTTTATTCTATTCATTGTAAAGCATTTTTTTTTTTGCAAGTCACCTCAAATCTTTTATGGGAAAATCCTGGGTACATCATTGTACAGAGGTTGAGACAGTTTATGTGTCCGTGTACTTGACTGAACATAAATGCTCCAGTACCTGGTTGACTATCTATGAATTCACGTTTATCTGTATTCACCTTCCTCAAGTAACACCCAAGCATTTATAAGGGGTTAACATCATAGGTACAGCCTATTTTCCTAAGTATCATAGATCTTAAGTATCACAGAGCCTAAGTATCCTAAGTATCACAGATATCATAATTATCTGCCCCCTGATTTTCAAATGTTGTAAAACTTTGATGCATACACACAAATACACAAACCAAACAGAAGACTTGAAACACTTGCCAACGCGATGTGTTCACAGCCAGTCATGACTTGTGATGTGAAGATGAAAACAGAAAAAGATTCAAACTCATAGTGTGAGAGGCACACTTTGTTTTTATGAGGGCTCCTGAGTATTCCTGAGAAGATGGTACAAGACTTTCTGGAAACAACTTTCATCCAAGAAATTTAGTTTAAGGTATTTTGGTAACTTCTTAGGATTTCACTGTATTCACTAGCATACACTGACTTGAAATTGCTGTTGCCAAGAGGTCAGATTTGGAAGCCAGAATGTTCTTCTATTAAAAGACTTATTCTTTCCAAGTACAATAAAATAGTATTTCACCTAGTAAACAGCCTTTGGGGCCAAAGTTAAGGTCCTGATAAACCATTTCAAATTCCACTTGAAATGAAAACATGCCAGTGGTCCATTCTGCCAACTTAAATATATTTTCAAATTGGGAAAAAGAGAAATTATTTGCAAATGTTACAGGGATAGTGATTCAGTGATGAATAATCTAGACACTTCCATCTTTTTACTAGAAAAGCTGTCACTTTCCACCTGTGTCAGTTTTGTCTTTCTTACCTCTTATCCTGTTCTCCCCTCAGCAAAAGATCTAGAAACACCTTTTTAAATTAATACAATACCTAATCCAAATCTATTTGGAAAAATAAATTTGAAAAATTTAGGTAAGCTGTCATTCCTTGTGTTTCCAAGAAAGGAAGTACATATTATAACAAGTATGAAATAAGAATTATTTTCCTTTTCCCTGCCTTTTAGCATTATGGACTGCATGTTTGTATCCCCCCAAAATTCCTATGTGATAGCCCTAAGCCCCAATGGGATGGTATTAGGAGATAGTGTCTTTGGGATATAATTAGGTCACGATGAGGTCATGAGGGTGGAGCCCCCATGATGGGAATTAGCATCCTTTTAAGAAGAGAAAGAGGCTAGAGCCAGCTGTCTCTGCCACATGAGGACACACCAGAAGACAGCCACCTGCAATCCAGGAAGAGTTCTCTCACCAGACACCAAATCCGCCAGTACCCTGACCTTGGGCTTTATAGCCTCTAGAAATGTGAGAAATAAATGTCTGTTGTTTCAGCCACCCAGTCTATGGTATTTTTGTTATAGCAGCCCAATCTGACAAGGACGAATACTCTTTCCGGAACCTACAGGTTGTGAAAGTGTTGGTACAATACTTTTAAAGTCATTTCACACTGAATCTCTGAGATACACTGACCAATACCTTTGAGTCCAGCCCAATCCTCATATTTCTGATGAGCACCTGGACTCAGGGGAGAAACTGCTTTTTTCATTCTAAGTGGTAAGAGAGGCAGGTGCAGAACACGACGGT
Source organism: Globicephala melas (assembly GCF_963455315.2). Classification (NCBI taxonomy): domain Eukaryota; kingdom Metazoa; phylum Chordata; class Mammalia; order Artiodactyla; family Delphinidae; genus Globicephala; species Globicephala melas. The sequence goes on from NC_083324.2 coordinate 54,442,074, forward strand.
TCATTTTCTCTCTCTTTCTATGGCAATTCAGGGTGGCATCACAGTGAGGTTAACAAATTGACCTGACCAGAGAGCACATCACTCACACACTCTGGGCTGCTTGGAGTATGCAGCTCACTTCTGCAGCACAGCTGGGCAGTCCCTAATGTATGAGGCTGGGAAGCTCTTCTGACACAGCTCCAAGGCTTCCTAAGCCCTTGCAAGGTCACAGTGGTGAAATATGACAGAGATCGTGGCACAGTTAAACCAGCATATGTTCCAAATCAGTGACTATCAGAACAGAACATGTAACTACAACAAAACTGACACAACATGTGGTACAAATGCTGAGAAAAGTAAAGAGAAGCAATATTAATGATCAGTCAGTAATCCTGGAAGAGATTCTTTTTTTGGTGGCTAGTCTGAAAAAATTAAATATGCCAATCTAGCATATTGTAAATGTTAGTGTCACTCGGTTGTTGAAACACACACACACACACACACACACACACATACACACACACACAACTTCTTTCCCTTAAATGCCATACTTCCTATTAATGAGATTACCATAATGACTGCCTAGATCCTACTCTGTGTGTGTGCATGCCTACCAAGAGATTTGTGGCATTGCCAGTTGCAGATATTCTCTATTTGGGAAAGTAATACAAATCAGAAAGAAATTTGAGACTACCAATGATGTTAACTGTTCAGGTCTTTTGTTCCCACTTGTTAAGAGGTTCGGAGGTCATTCCTTGGCAGAACTATTTATGTCTAGCTAATTCTGTAGTAATTCTAAACTTCAGATGAGAATTAAAGAGGAATAAGATTAGTACACTTTGGAAACTATTAGAGCAACTATTTGTTGCTTATTATCAAAGGTTTATAATCAAACGTTGCTGATACGTCAAACCAGTAGACTACGTATAAACCAGAAGTAGATCACTTTGCTAATCCAAGAGAAATAACTCAGTAGAATCCTTCTTTGGATTTTAAATCAGCTCATCAGACGAGTCATGCAATCCAAACCCACCACACTGGATACCTCTTGATCAGTTGCAATTCAACTGCTATTTACTAGAAATAAATTTTAAAAAAAAGAGCAACGACATCAACCATTAATCTTATACCTAAATACCTTATTAGATATGCATCTGTTTTATGGGGCCACGAATGCTTTTGCCTAGAGTATCAAGGGAAAGCTTGTGGAAGGAACAAGGATATAGACTAGGTTTGTCAAAGTTCAGCTCTGAGGACTCCAGATCTGAAGAAATGTCATTATCCTGAATCTTCAGAGATCTCCACAGGATAGAAAAAGCTAACCAGAAGAACTGCATATTCAAAGGGCAAAATGAACTTACTGGAGATGGCATTTAGTTCCTCTTTAACCATTGCCAAAGAATTTTAACAGTGTCATGCAATGAAATGCTTTTAATGGAAGTGATCTTAAGATTCAGCAAATGAGATTACAGAGTGATACATTTACAGTCATGAGAACAAATTGTCAACATGAAAACGATCATTCAATGACACTTGTAAAATCAGGATATTCTCATCGTCATCTAGAAAACAAATATCTTTGCTATATAAAGAGGATGTGTTTTATTGCTTAAATTCAAAATTGCTCTGAAAACCTCTAAGGAAAGTTAGCAAAATGTATGAACCCCTTTGTCTGACAATGAAATGTCCTTAATAGGGAATCACTACGTAAATGATCTTGTATGTTGTGTGCTAAATTGCTTCATTATTTGCAGTCGGTTTCATTCATAGGAATAAAATACACCTTTGATATTTAGTTTGGCAGTTTCCATAACATCAGCTGCCAACATACATCATCATGTTGATTGGATTTTTATTTTCTCAATTTGTGCTGGGCTTTCTTTTCTTCAAATACTTCCACTGAATCAATAATCCCTCTCATCAAAAAACTTTTAACTAATTAAAGTATTACAGTTATAATTCTTCACCAAGTTTGCCTGATGACATATAATATGAATGAATAATATGTCAACTGTACTGCTAAAAGCCCTGGAACCATACTCAAAGGGTGATGGATAATCAAGTCTTGTTTAAAGTATAATTAATTTGTCACCACCTAGAAGATTTGAAATAAATTCTTCTAAATTCCCAGTGCTAAATATCTTCATGATCCAAGAGGTTAAACTCATTCCAGCAAAATCTATAAAACTGAAATTAGTCATCTAAAATCTCTTAATGCTAATTCAAGATGCACAGAATCTTTAGAAAACATGTTCTCACATTGAACAGATGTGGGTCATCTCCCACCTATGACATGTCTATAAGAAAGACAACATTTACATTGTTTTTTCCCTATTATGGAGTATGAACTTATATGTAATTACAAAATGATGTATTTCGTAAAAGGAGGTGAACTCGTGGCCTTGTTTCACTGAGCCACTTCTTAGTTGCCCACTTTGTGAGACACAGGGATCCAGCCAGACTTTCCTTTCTGTCTGCAGAAACTTTAGATTTCTTGTTTAAAGATAATCAGTTGGGTTCAAAAGTAGAATGTGCTGCTATTTACAATAGCCAAGACATGGAAGCAACCTAAATGCCCATCAACAGATGAATGGATAAAGAAGATGTGGTACACATATACAATGGAATATTACTCAGCCATAAAAGAGAATGAAATAATGCCATTGGCAGCAACATGGACAAATCTAGAGATTATCATACTAAATCAAGTAAGTCAGACAGAAAAAGACAAATATCACGTATCACTTATATGTGGAATCTAAAAATTGATACAAATGAACTTATTTACAAAACAGAAACATACTCACAGACTTAGAAAACACACTTATGGTTACCAAAGGGGAAAGGTGGGTGAGAAGGATAAATTAGGAGTTTGGGATTAACAGATACACACTACTATATATAAAATAATCAACAAGGACCTACTGTGTAGTACAGGGAACTCTACTCAATATTCTGTAATAAACCTAAATGGGAAAAGAATTTGAAAAAAGAATAGATATACATATATGTATAACTGAATCACTTTGCTGTACACCTGAAACTAACACAACATTGTAAATCAACTATACTTCAATGTAAAATAAAAATTAAAAAGTAGAATGTGCTGGTGGGTAAAAGCTTGCTAAGGGTGTGGATGGACAATGACCTTTGTCCCCAGACAGGGCAACATGTGCTGCGTCTACAGTTGATAGGTGATATTATGTGAAGATGGATCATATCATGGTAAGATAGGAAACAAAACTCCAAGGTCCAAGGACAGTGGCCCGGTCTCTTCTTAATTTAAGACCTGGAGTTAACTGCTCTTCCATTGACATCCCCACCAAAAAAAATAAAAAACATGAAAGTATAGCACATATGAGAGACCTAAAGAATGACCCATAATGTTTATCAAGAAACCCTTGGTAAATACTTGCTGGGGTTTTAATCACAGGACATAGAATGCTCGACAGAACGAATAGATTAGAAACAGATTTTTTAAATCTCCATAGTGAGAACTGAGCAAAAGTAGAAGCTCCAAAAGGGGTATTTAATAGATGATAGTAGTTTTAAAAAAAAACTGCATAAAATGATACTGGTATGAGGATATCTCATCCAACCACATGGGCCTAAATGTTTCCAGCATGGGGTGACTTCATGATTGACTGGCATAAAATACAACCATTTAAAAACTCAAAATCAGACAAAGGCACCTGAGAGAAAAGTGATCATCAGAAGCCTTCAAGGTAGTAACTTTTAAAATAAAATCTAAATAGAAGTCCCCAAATCCGGAGAGTAAACTTGTATAGGTAACCAGTGACTTAATTCACACAAAATATTTTTAGGAGCCATGCTTCTCTAGTTTTTGTCATGGCACAATGTGAAATCTAGAAGGTCATAGACAAAATGCACTTTATTACTTCCCATTAGAGTGACACTGATGTGCTGCGCACTATCAATTATTTTTATTTCTTACAGGATCACACTCATTTTTTAAGAGCTTCGAAATTTTTCTCAATAAAAATTTTATGAAGAAATATAGTACATACAGTAGGTACAGGGGACCCAGTGCCAAAAACAGGGAGCCTGGACCCCCTACCCTCAGCTTCCCTGGATGAAGAATGGCACTAAGGCACCTCCATCAAAGCCAGAGCCCAAGCGATGCTTCTCTCAGGATGGATCAGCCTGAAAAGCATGAATTTTCTGTATAGAGATGGTCTTTCAGTATAAATCTTATTTTGTAGATGAGGAAAATGCAAGCTGAAAGAGCTAAGCAGTACCTCAAAGTCCTATATCTAACTATTAATAATAAGAGAAAGAGGGAAATGATCTAACATTTATTGAAAGCCTGCAATATTAGCAGGCACAGTACCAGCAGGCCTACTGAGACTCAGAATGGTACTCTTTCTGCTATTCCAAGGAATATAGTAAACAGATTGGAGACCAAAATAGTCTGTGGACCAAGCTTCTACAAGAATGGACAAGCAATAGAAAAAGAGGAAAAATAGTAGGGAATTGCTACGTGACCAGAGACAGTTTACAATGGTCCCCCAATGAGCTCACCGGGCTGAGTTCAGACTCTAGTGGTCCAAGTTCTATTTTAGTTCCTAAAGTTTGTGTCCAAATTTGATAAATGCTGAGGGGCACAGAGACTTAGCATCATATTCATTACCAGGATGACATCCTGCACAAGCACAGAACTGCATTTTCTTGCTGCCTCAGCAAGAACACTTGAGATGCTCAAACACCAAGGGAAGGACACTTATTAACAACAAAAACATCAGAAGCTGAAACAGAGGATGCGTGGAACACTGGCATCCCTTATTCTATAAATATCCTGGTAAAGAAAATTCAGCTCCAAGAGACATCACAGGTTTTCTTTTCAAATTATATTATGCCCTAAATGAAGTGGAAAAGAGAACAAATGAGGAACAAAAGACGTATTCCTTTGTACAAGCATAAAGGTGAGTGGTGTCACCATGCAGTCTGTAGTTTTAAACAAACTAATGAAAACAATCCAGGTAGAGCCCATAGTTGAAGCCTGTCTGATGAAGCATTAGAACAGACTAGTGCTTCTCAAATTTTAACGTGCATGTGCATCATATAGGGACCTGGTTAAAATGCGGATTCTGATTCTGGAGCTTTAGTTTGGTACTAAGATTTTGCATTTCTGGCAAGCCCCAGGATGATGCCATGGCTGCTGGGTTTTAGACCACACTTTGAGTAGCAAGAGAATGGAACACATTCCCCAGATAATGGACACAAAATACTCAGCGTTCATCTCTTAGTGGGATGGTGATAAAGGTTAAATTTTCGTTTTGTTAAATTCTTAAAATTTAAACTTTGAGTTCCACAAAAATAGTAGGCCAATAAAACGGAAAACCTAGAAGAAATGGATAAATTCTTAGGAATGTACAATCTCTCAAGACTGAATCAGGTAGAAACAGAAAATATGAACAGACCAATTACTACAAATGAAATTGAATCAGTAATCAAAAACTCCCAACACACAAAAGTCCAGGACTGGCTAGCTTCACAGGTGGATTCTACCAAATATTTAAACAGTTAACACCTATACTACTCAAACTATTCCAAAAAATTGAATAGGAAGGAATGCTTCCAAACTCATTCTACAAAGTCAGCATTATTTTGATACCAAAACCAGGCAAAGACACCACACCCACACCCACCCACCCCCCACCCTCCACACACATACAAATTACAGGCCAATATCACTGAGGAACATAGATGCAAAAATTCTCAATGAAATATTAGCAAACCAAATTCAACAATACATTAAAAGGATCATACACCATGATCAACTGGGATTTATCCCAGGGATGCATGGATGTTTCAATACCTGTAAATCAATCAATGTAATATATTACATTAACAAATTGAGGAATAGAAATCACATTATCATCTCAATAGATACAGGAAAAGCTTTTGACAAAAGTCAACATCCATCTATGATTAAAAACCCTTTACAAAATGGGTACATAGGAATATACCTCAACATAATAAAGCCCATATACGAAGAGCCCACAGGTAACACCACACTCAACAGTGAAAAGCTGAAATAATTTCTTCTGAGATCAGGAACAAGACAAGGATGACTACTCTTGCTACTTTTATTGAACATAATACTGGAAGTCGTAGCCACAGCAATCAGACAAGAAAAAGAAATAAAAGGAATCCAAATTGAAAAGGAAGAAGTTACTGTTTGCAGATGACACGATACTGTATACAGAAAATCCTAAAGGAAGCACCAAAAACTATTAGAAATAGTAAATAATTTCAGTAAATTGCAGGATGAAAAATTAACCCATATATAAATCTGTTGTGTTTCTGTATGCTAACAATGAACTATCAGAAAGAGAAATGAAGAAAACAGTCCCATTTACAACTGCATCAAGAAGCATTGAACATCTAGGAATAAATCTAACCAAAGAGGTAAAAGACTTGTACTCTGAAAACTATAAGAAATTGATGACAGAAACTGGAAGTGACACAAACAATGGAAATATCTATTGTGCTCATGTATTATCATGGAATTATATATCAAGATCATGGAAGAATTAATATTGTTAAAATGACCATACTACCCAAGACAATCCACAGATTCAATGCAATCCTCATTAAAATACCAAAGACATTTTTCACAGAACTACAACAAATAATTCTAAAGTTTGTAGAGAAACACAAAGACCCTGTACAGACAAAGCAACCTTGAGAAAGAAGAACAAATCTGGAGGTATGATATGCCCTGATTTCAAACTATATAACAAAGCTACAGTAATAACAACAGTAAGGTACTGGCACAAAAATAGACATATAGATCAATAGAACAGAATAGAGAGCCCAGAAATAAACCCATGCACCTATGGTCAATTAGTTTATGACAAAGGAAGCAAGAGTATACAGTGGGGAAAAGACAACTTCTTCAATAAATGCTTTTGGGAAAACTGGACAGCTATATGCAAAAGAATCAAACTGGAGAACTTTCCCATACCATATACAAAAATAAACTCAAAATGGATTAAAGACTTAAATGTAATCCTAAAACCATACATCAAACATAGACAGTATGTGCTTTGACATTGGTCTCAGCAATATTTTTTTAGATCTGTCTTCTCAGGTAAAGGAAACAGAAGCAAAAATAATCAAATGGGACTACATCAGACTAAAAAGCTTTTGCACTGTGAACAAAACTAGCAGCAATACATAAAGGCCTCCTACTGAATGGGAGAAGATATTTTCAAATGATATATCTGATAAGGGGATAATATCCAAAATATACAAAGAATTCATAAAACTCAACACTGAAAAAACAAACAACTTGATTAAAAAAATGGGGAGAGGGCCTGAATAGACATTTTTCCAAAACAGACATACAGATGGCTACCAGGCACCTAAAAAGATGCTCAACATCGCTAATCATCAGGGTAATATAAATTAAATCCACAAAGAGTTACAACCTCACACCTGTCAGAATGGCTATTATCAAAACAATAACGAATAACATGTGGGTGAGGATTCAGAGAAAAGGGAACCCTCCTGCATTGCTTGTGCGATTGCAAATTGGTGCATCTACTATGGAAAACAGTATGGAGCTTCCTTAAAAAATTAAAAATTGAACTACAAAGGATCCAACAAAATCACTTCTGATATGCACCTGAATAAAATAAAAACACGAATTAGAAAAGATATATGCAGACTGATGTTCATTGTAACGTTATTCACAACAGCCAAGATCTGGAAGCAACCTAAGTGTCCACTGATAGATGAATGGATAAAGAAGATGTGCTATATACACACAAAGGAATATTACTCAGCCATAAAAATGAGATATTGCCATTTGTGACAACATGAACGGTCCTTGAGGATATTATGCTAAGTGAAGTAAGTCAGAAAGAGAAAGACAAATACTGTAAGATCTCACTTGCATGTGGAATCTAACAAAACAAAGAAACAAACAAAACAAAATGAAAGCAGGCTCACAGACACAGGGAATGCTGATACTCCTCACACCCACTGAGCCCCCTTTTTTTACTCCACCTACTGATGACTGTGTGGAACAATAATGCCACTCTCTGGATCCTCCTGGACGTGGTGGCCAGGTAGCCTCCAGGAGGGTGCTGGGAACAGTTCAGAGTCAGCAGTTGCATCTTTGTCTTTGTTCCACAGTCCAAAAAAAAAAAAAAAACCCTGTACTTCTCTACAAACACACACAATAAATATACTTACTGATACATCTCATGGAATGTTATATATATTATATCCCATTTTACACAACATATCTTCAGAGAAACTGGACATCCAGAGTCCATTAGTGAGACAGTAATAATTATGGTTGACAAATGTGGAAAGTAGGCAAGGTAAGGAACAGTAGAAAATCTACTTAGCATGAAAACAGATAAGAGGGGAGGGATATAGAGCAAGTGGGTAGAAACCAATAAAAGAGAGAGGATGAGAGACAGAGAAAGAGAGACAAAGAAAAGGGATGAGAAACAGGTTAGTTATCTTCAACTATTTGAAAGGTTAGATTAGACCTATTCTGTTTGCTCTAAAGAGAAGAAATAAGGTCTATGTGGAAATCACAAGGAGGCAGAGTTCAGCTCTCCAATAATTCTTGCAAAAGTGACATCCCTATTATTGGAAGTGATCAAAAGAGATTGGAAAACCCCTCACAGGACTGCTTACAAGATGCGTTTGAAGTGTGGATCTGGGCCAAACTTTAAAGATTTTCAAACTTTAATTTGCATAGGAAGCACTGGGGGGTCTTGAGAAAATGCAGATTCTGGGCAGCAGATCTGGGGTGATGCTAAGATTGAATATTTCTACCAAGCCCCGGGAGATGCTCACGCTGCTTCTGTGCGGACACACATTGAGTCACCAGAGAACAGATGATACTTAAGGTGCCTTCTCACTGAAACTACTGTGTTTCCTTGGTCAGGTAGTGACATAAAAGAAATCAAGAAAATCACAAGTCAAGTGTTAGCGACACTACATGCTCAAATTTCACTGATAAAATAGCTAAACGACCCTGTCTTTCTAGAGGCAGAAAATAGCTGAAAAACACCACTTCCAGAGATAATAACATAAGCACTGAGATGATACTAAAATGCCCTCAAAGAAAATTGGCAGCAGTGTCAGATTCATACACAGCATAGACAACTGTGAGGACCTTGAAACTGAATGGAATTGCTAATATTGAAACTGGACCCTGCCAGCAAATAGCATGTTCATACAAACCGGTGTTTAGGGGATGAAGATGCGAGATTGAAGGATTCCTTGAGGAGATGGGCATGGGAACGGATTGCATTACTGAGTCCTCATGAGCGTGGAATTACCAACCAACACACTGCACTGCTCTGTCTTCCTTTTGACCTTTGGACTCAAGCAAACCCAGAAAGGAAAGAGAATTGGCATTTTGGTTACATCTCATGCTCCTTTTTATCAGCTGGATGATCTTGCTGTCCTGGAGAACACTGCTCCCTATTCTGTGCGGACAGCTTGACCACGGGCCAGCGGAAGGGCTGTCACGGGGTCAACAGGAAGTGAGCCTGGACAAAAGGTCCAAGTTTAGGAATGCCTCTCTGGATTTTCTTTGGATTCAGAACCTAGTCAAACTCAGTTCCTGCAGCCAGAGTCAGAATAAAAATGTGCTCACAGGCTAACTGTGGGCTTTTTAAAATATATTTTTAAAGTCACAGTTCCCCATAATAGTCATACACAGAAATCCAACTGGAAGAAAGGCCAGAAGAAAGACAAGGATGTGAATGCCTCAGTTAAAGGACTTGCCAATTATTAAAACAGATGCTTATTTAGGTTTTGCTCACTAAAAGAAATCCATTCTTCACGTACTTTCTTCTGTGGCTGGTGGTCACAAGAGGTCATTGTTAAGAAGTAGAGGCCGGGCCTTCCCTGGTGGTCCAGTGGTTAAGACTCTGCGCTTCCACCACAGGGGTCACAGGTTCAATCCCTGGCTGGGGAACTAAGATCCCGCATGCCACGCTACACGGTCAAAAAAAATTTTTTTTTTTTTTTTTTGTGGTACGCGGGCCTCTCACCGTTGTGGCCTCTCCCGTTGCGGAGCACAGGCTCCGACGCGCAGGCTCAGCGGCCATGGCTCACAGGCCCAGCCACTCCGCGGCATGTGGGATCTTCCCAGACCGGGGCACGAACCCGTATCCCCTGCATCGGCGGGCAGACTCTCAACCACTGTGCCACCAGGGAAGCCCCCCCAAAATTTTTTTTTTAAGTTAAAATTGTTTTTTAAAAGTGAAAAAGAAATTCCCTTAAAAAAAAAAAGTAAAGGCCATCTTTTCCAGGCCTAAATGTTTTATGAAATCAGTGTACAGCATGTGCCTTCTAAAGGTGCATCCACATTCCTCAGGCATCAGAAGGAGCATCTGCATATCCTTCAACCCCTTCATCTCTGTGTGCTTTCATTTTGTATGGGATTGTGTGTCATCCCTGAAACCTTTAGTTGTGTACTGGACGGATACGGTTCAAATCCCCTTTCTGCTGCTAACTGGGTGTGACCCATGAGTCTGAGTTTCCTCATCTTGAAATGTCCTCATATTGAAACTGGACATGATTATAGTGGAAAAAGAATAGGTAACAAATAAGGATGCAAAATAAAGGCACTGGAAAATTTTATCAGAATGCTCACAGGGTTGCCATGTGCATTAAAGACGATCATGTATGTGAAGCTTCTTAAGTACAGTAAGTCAGCAATGGCAGACTGATAAATAGAAAGCAGCTGTTGTAAGAGTTTTGCCTCATCAGAGTTCACTTTCCAGGAATCAAACTGATTATGTTCCCAAGAATGTGGTTTATAACACTGGAGAACTCTAAAGAAGATATCTCTGGATATCTGACCCCAGAAATTTGCTTTCCAGAAAGTAACATGCAGTTGTGGTGATGAGAAAGCACAGGACAATTAGACTATGGGAGATGAGACTACCGAAATGTAAAAAACAAAGGAAATAACAATTTGAAAAACAAACCAACCCATATGATTATAAAAGTTAAGAATCTAAGTGATTACTATGTAGTAGTAAAATCAGGAAATTATTTTTCAAATGCGTATTTAATGAGTCCCTGCTTCATGCAGAGCCCTGCACTAGATGCTCAGGAACTAGAACAGCAGGAACCTTGAGAGGCAGAGGAGTGTGGTGTTAAGAGAATGCACATTGAAGCTGGACAGCCTGGAGTGGAATCCAGGTTCTGTCACTTACTATGCAATGCTGGGGAGTTACTGTGCCTCAGTTTCCCCATCTGGAAAATGGGGATGATGGTTTGCTTACTCTATAGGGCTCTTTTGAGGGTAGAGCGGAGTTGCTGTGTGAACAGCACTTAACAACAGTGCTGTACGTAATAATACATAATAGATAGTACAACAGTGCTGTACTAAGCTAACATCTATTATGCCTCTACCACAAAAGAGGAAAGGTTTATTACCTTATTACCTTATTGGGCCGTGGGAGCTCTGACGTCAGAGGACACCTAATGTGTCCGGGTCAATTGCCTGTCGGCCGGCAGATTATCCTTCTGCTCTGTAACCTTAGAAACTACACTTCCCAGGCTCCTTTGCCAACTATGTTCCGGTAGGCTTGGCCAATGGGAGGCCCTGGCAGAAGAATAGGCAGCAGAGGAGAATACAATGTATTTCTGCTACTGTGTCTCCTCCTGGCTCAGCTCCCACCAGGTAGCCCTTCTGTGGTCCTAGTTTTCACTGGATGGCCCGATTTCTGGTTATGGTAACACCAGCTTCCCCCTCTCTCCCTCCAGACCTGGATGTGCTGGCAGTTCCCTGCTGTCCTCACCTCTGGGTTCCCCCGTAGGCTGTGTTCAGCTTCTTGGCTCTTCCATCTCTATGCAAACAATCCCTCTTTCTGAACAGCCTAGAGGCATGGCCGTTTTCCTGACTGGCCCAGATTTTACAGTATGCTTAGTCTTGTAAAATGGGTAAGACTGGGTTACGCTAAGATGGAGATGAAGAGCATTCCAAACTAACATCGCGCCCAAACCAGAAGAAACAACTTGGGATCTTAAACTTCACGGGAGAGGTAAACAGTAGTTTTATTTTGGTTAGCTGCATCGACCTTAGGTATCGGGTTGTTAAAACATCCTGGAGCCTTTCCTTGCCTCAGTGTCCTCATCTGAAAAAATGAGGGTAAGAATAGCACTGGTGTTACAGTGAGGATAACTGAGTTCATCCACATGAAGAGCTGAGAACTGCCCACCCCCGTGCAAAGTAAGTGACCCATATTTTGTTGATTCCATTAAAAATTAGCAAACAAATTTGTCAGCATAGATCGATACATCATGAACTCAACTTTCTGGCACTTCAGTTCAAAAAGGAAGCTTAAAACCATTGAGATTGAGATTGCTCCCAGGAAGCAAGCTTGCTGAGGGGTGGAGCTCTGGCTCCACGAATTCGACTGTATTCTTGGCAGCTATTATGTGCCTGACTCAGTGTAGGAGCCCCACAGGAGGAAGTGAGGGAGCAGAGATCCAGGAGCGGTGTTGCTGACTTCCAAAGTGCGGACGACCAATTCAAACTTGGTTTTTGACATATCAACAAGTTATTAAATAACAAGGAACAAGAAGAAACAGACGTACTAGGAAATATCAGAAAGCCACAGGATCACAGCCCCCCTACTTATGACCCAGGCACTATTCTAGGTTCTGCGGATACTGCAGTAAACAATTTTGCCATCATGAAGCTTTATGCTAGTTGGGAGGACAGAAAGTAATATACACTACTTAAAACAATTTAAAATCTTCAGTACTATGAGGGATGGGATGAAATAAAATAGAATCCCAGTGTTACAAACAAAATAAAGTGTGTAAGCACGAGAAAGTGAAAGGGTACATCTCCATCTCAGATAATACTGTCACGGGAGGCCTTCTTGAACAGATGACATTTTAGCAGAGACCTAACACAGTAAGGACTGACCCAGGGGCTCTCTGCAAAGTACGTTACAGGCAGATGGAACAGTTAATATTAGTTTTGACATGAACCTTGACCTCAGTAGGTAATACCTTGTGATTCCTTCCAAATTTTGATGTCTGTGTTATGAGTCTCTAACTTCACTGGATAGAATTAAACACCAATGAGTTATAGTGAACTCACTCCCTGGGGAAAGACTGCATTGTATCATTGAAGTTACAGAGAAATCAGCACTTTCAGTGTTTTGCTGAGAAACGGCAATAAAGTATAACACCCTTTCTATTAATTTGTGCAGAGTACATATGCATCCACTGATATGAACTGTTTATCAAATCCAACTGCTTTCACCAACATGAAGATATATTCTCATTTCTCTCACTTGACTTTGGCTAGGTGTGTTTTGCATAAATCTTGTACTACTTTCATTCAGCCTACTCTGCTGATAGTATTTATTTGGCTTCTTGGAAATATCTTCTGCAAAACAGCTAAAAACCAGAATTTCCTCCAGGCCTAGAAAATCAGTACTGCCCAACTGAAATCTAATGTATGTCACAAGTGTAATTGTAAACTTTCTAGTAGCCACATTAATAAAAGTAAGAGAAACTGGTGAAATTAATTTTAATATACTTTATTGAACCCAACCTATCCGAAGTGGTATCATCTCCACATTTAATCAATATTGAAATTATTAATGAAGTACTTTCATTCTTTTTTAATGCTAGGTCTTCACAACCTAGTGTGTATTTTACACTCACAGCATATCTCAATGTGGACGAGCCACATTTCAAGTGCTCAGGTGTCACATCTGGCCAGTGGCTGTTGCCACTAGGTCTCCACATTAGAATGAAAGTACCTTCTTAATATTGAGACTAAGCTGCCAGATTTAGCAAAGAAAACACCACGATGTCCAATTCAATTTGAATTTCAGATGAAGAGTGAAAAATTATATGGGACATATACTAAAAATGCATATACTAAAAAAATGCATATACTAAACATATTTATATTAAAATGTATTTGTTGGTTATTTGAAATTCAAATTTAGCTGGAACGTCTATATTTTATCTGGCAACTCTGATTAGAACAGAAGGGTCAAACAAATGAACCCATCTATGAAACAGAAACGGACCCACAACCAGAGGACAGACTTGTTGCCAAGGAGGAGGGGTGGGGAAGGAGGGATGAATTGGGAGTTTGGGATGAGCAGATACAAACTATTATGTATAGAATGGATAACTAACAAGGTCCCACTACTGTACAGCACTATAGGGGACTATACAGGACTATAGGGGACTATATTCAATATCCTGTGATAAACCATAAGAGAAAAGAATATAAAAAATAATGTATATATGTATAACTGAATCACTCTGCTATACAGCAGAAATTAACACAACATTGTAAATCAACTACACTTCAATTAAAAAAAAAGAACAGAAGGGTCAAACTTTTGGCCATTCACTCAATAAATCACAGAAAAAGTTATCATCAAATACACAAAAAAACAACAAACAACAAGAGCAACAACAACAAAAAAACCATACCTTAGAATGCATTGTAAAACTTCCATTGTAATAACAATACAGCAGTTTGATAGCATTTGGGGGGATAAATTAGGTCCAAGTTTGGGATTGCAGCAGTAAAATCTACCCCATAAACCCATCCTAACTCATCTAGCTGACAGAAAGTGTGAAGGCAAAGGAGGAAATTTTCAGATAGAAACCAAAGGGCCGAAAAACAGCCAGCCTCACAGTTCAACTGATTTGATTCGAGTTCTGTTGGTTGACCTCTGAGTTTCACACCGTCATCTGAGGAGAAAAGCATAGACTGAGTGGTTTTCCAACTGTGGTCCTCACCTAACGGATAAGGGAAGTACTTGGGACGGGGTGGGGGTGGGGGGACAGGAAGCTGGGAAGAAAAAGGCGTGTAGATTCTCTGCAAAGCTTCAAGTAATGGTGTTCCATTTCTATTTGTTTCAGATATGCTCTGTCTGTTCATCTAAACTTTTACTTCATTAAATACAAAGCTTTAAAAATCACTAGTTTCTAAGAACACTCCTCAACTTCGTAACTCTACAGCAACGTGCAGGTTAAATGTATGAATGCTCTCAAGTTACTCTTGTTGCACAAATATAGTAAAAATAGTATTAACAGCAAATGAAAGAAAGCATTTTCATCATCCTACCACCCCTTCAAATTACAATATTTTCATTTTTTATCTCCATCTAGTCCTTGTCCTTATGAATATAAACTACAATCATAGCAGTGATGTATTTCACTCTCATTTTTTACTTAATATTATGAGAATTTTCCCAAGATGCAACACAGTCCTCACAATGATTACTATGTATTAGTATCCCACTCTAAATATATTTTTACTTCTTTGTTGGGTTGCTTCCCAATGACCACTTATGACTTCCAAATCTATGTCTCTAGCCTGGATATCTTCTGATCCCAGACCTGGTTTTTTTTTTGTTTTGTTTTGTTTGTTTATGTCTACTCAGCATCTTTGTCACACAGATCTTTCAAATGCAACAGTACTCAATGCAAACCCTGGGTAACCCTTCTAGTATGTTTTTCTGCTTGTGTATTTTGTTTCTAAATGAGTGAGCTAAGACAGCTGACCGAGTCTGAAACCTCCAAGGTCATTCTAGGCTCTCTCTTCTTCTTCACCTTCCTACCCTCCACTCATCCCCTCCATCACCCGACTAGGTCAAACTGACCTTCTAACACTTCCTGAATCTCTTACATCTTCTCCATTCTCAAAGCCCTTGCCTTATTCAGCTTTCATAATTTCTCATTTTTAGTTTTCAGGTGACTTTCTTCTTCTCTTGGATTAATTTCTGTCCCAAGATTAGTTCCCAATAGTATAAATGCTGAGGTAACATACATAAGGGCCTGAAACTTATGGACAAATTGCTTTCTAGAAGAGCTGTCCCGATGTACTTTGCAACTATCGATAAAAGCTATGGCAATTTCCCTACAACACTGCCAGTTTAGGCTATTATTTAGGGAACATAGAAGTATAGGTAAGGCGTATGTAAGGCAACCTCTCCATTCCCACCTCTCCACCCCAGTCCCCCATCAACCTTGCTCACATAGGTTAGGTACCCCTAACATTCTCTGTTCGGTTTGTGTGTTTGTAAATATCATAATAAATTCCTTAAGGAAGAACTGAATACTTTATTCGTTGAGACACCAAATTAAAATGTCATCTTTTCCACCTTGTAACACACAGTGTATAAGTGGACCCCTGCCTTCAGCGAATTACGAACTGTGAATGAGCTTACAAACTCTTACTGATTTTGAAAGATGAACAAACCAAGTGGTATGAAGTGTGTTCATGAGATGAAAATGGTCACTTAAACTTTAGACATATCCTGCTAAGGTGAAAAGAGAGTTGCCCCTGAAAACTATAAATGTTTTCATACTCATCTCTGTTAAAGGATACATCTTTAATCATGGCCTTCTCAGGCTTCCCTGGTGGCGCAGTGATTGAGAGTCCACCTGCCGATGCAGGGGACACGGGTTCGTGCCCTGGTCTGGAAAGATCCCACATGCCGCAGAGCGGCTGGACACGTGAGCCATGGCCGCTGAGCCTGCGCGTCCGGAGCCTGTGCTCCGCAACGGGAGAGTCCACAACAGTGAGAGGCCCGCGTACCGCAAAAAAAAAAAAAAAAAAAAAAAAATCATGGCCTTCTCTTGCGATGGAAGAGGTCATACACATTATTAACAATAGAATCTTTCTGTATTTTTCCTGAGGTATTTTCATTACTTGCATGTGTCCATGCATGGAGGTGGCTACTTTATAGCCTAAAACAAGAAATGGATATAGCAGTTTGATAGCCAGGAGATGCATGAGATGGTGCCCAATACCATGATATGATAACTCATAAGACAATGGTTGTTCTATCTTTAAAATTCAAAGAAGAACTCATTTCTAAGTGGCTGTGGGTCCACGTAAGAAAAGTAGACATGTGTCTAGTATTTCTCAGAAATGATCTACAATGAGTCTGACTGAGTCACCCATAATGTTGGTGCAGGCAGACACAGGATGGTCACTCAGCATACACCATGGACGCATGGATTAAGAGCCCTGCATTCAGAAAGAGATAAGAGGCAAGCACTATTTTAAAATGTAAGCATTGCAAGTTATTTTGACTTATGCACAACAGGCTTGCTTTCTGCCCTTCTAGTTACCCCAAATGTTCTACAAGTCACAGCTTTCAAAAGCTGCAAAAATGGGTGTTTAGCAGCTCATTCAACTCAACAGCAACAACAAAAAAACCCAGTCAAATGAATGGGCAGAAGACCTAAAAAGACATTTCTCCAAAGAAGAAATACAGATGGCCGATAGGCACATGAAAAGATGTTCAACATTGCTAATTATTAGGGAAATGCAAATCAAAACTACAATGAGGTTCCACCTCATGCCAATCAGAATGCCCATCATTAAAAAGTCTACAAATAACAAATGCTGAAGAGGGTGTGGAGAAAAGGGAACCCTCCTGCACTGTTGGTGGGAATGTAAGTTGGTGCAGCCACTGTGGAAAACAGTATGGAGTGTCCTCAGAAAACTAAAAATACAATTACCATATGACCCAGCAATCCCACTCCTGGACAAAACTCTAATTAAAAAAGATACATGCACCCCAATGCTCACAGCAGTGCTATTCACAACAGCCAAAACATGGGAACAACCTAAATGTCCATTGACAGATGAAGGAATAAAGAAGATGTGGTACACATATACAATGGAGTATTACTCAGCCATAAAAAGAATGAAATAATGCCATTTGCAGAAACATGGATGGACCTAGAGATTATCATACTAAGTGAAGTAAGTCAGAAAGATAAAGACAAATACCATACAATATAATTTATATGTGGAATCTAAAATATGATACAAATGAACCTATCGATAAAACAGAAACATAATCAGGGACATAGAGAATAGACTGGTGGTTGCTAAGGAAGGGGGGGTGGGAGAGGGATGGATTGGGAGTTTGGGATTAGCAGAGGCAAACTGGTATACATAGAATGGATAACAACAAGGTCCTACTGTATAGCACAGGGAACTATATTCAATACCCTGTGAAAAACCATAATGGAAAAGAATATGAAAAAGAAAGTATATATATGTATGTATATATATATATATATATATGACTGTACAGCAGCAATTAACACATTGTAAATCACTATACTTCAATAAAAAAAAACTAAAAATGTGGGTGTTTAGAAAAAAAACTGGGGCACGTAGGATTTAAGAAAGAAATAAAGTATAAAATTAAATGTTTTCACTTGAACTTAACTTGTGGAAGGTGCCCATATTTCCTTGATGTTTCCTATCCCCTAACACCATTTTGGATCTGCCTTGACTTCTGTGTGATTTCTTCTCTAAACACAGCTAGTCCCTGAAAGAATATGAAATCAACCTACGTACAAAGTTAAGAAGTGTATGTATTAATATACTTATTTTTTCAACATTTGTTGAACACTAATAATGACCTAATTGCCGACCCAATATCTTCTTTGCAGTCTGGCATCTTCAAGGTACTCAACACTGCTGAGCATCTCTTTTTAGAAATGCTGTTCTTTGCTTTTATGGCATTACACCCTGTCTGTTGCCCTGACTTTTTCTGCTTGCCCTTAAAGAGTTCCTCTCCTTGGTCTTGTGCTATCTGCCATCCCATTCAGTCTGCTTAGGTGATTTAATCAGCTGCTGTGGTTTAGATGACCTGACACCCATCTCATCATCTCCTGAACTTTAGGTCCATTTACAGCAACTTACCAAATTTTTCACAAGATGTCCCAGTGCTATATCCAACTCAATATATCTGAATCACATGTATTACTTTGTCCATAAAACTAATCTTTCTTTATTCTCCCCATCTCAGTTAAAACCATTATTACTGACCCAGTTGCCAAAGTCAGAAACTACAGCATCTTCCTTGATGCCTTCCGGTCCCTAGCCTGCCTCATCTTATTAGTACCTGGGTCTTCTGGATTCTCACCCATAAAATTTCTCCACTTAACCTTTTCTATTCCCAAAGCTCCTCACCCATCCTTCTCAAATTATTTCAAAAAATTGAAGAGGAATGAATGCTTCTGAACTTATTCTATGAGGCCAGCAACAACCCTAATATCAAAACTAGACAAAGGGGACTTCCTTGGAGGTCCAGTGGCTAAGACTTCACCTTCCAATGCAGGGGGCTGCAGGTTCAATCCCTGATCAGGGAGCTAAGATCCCACATGCCTCGGGGCCAAAAAATCGAAATATAAAGCAGAAGCAATATTGTAACAAATTCAATAAAGACTTTAAAAATGGTCCACATCCAAAAAAAATCTTAAAAAAAAAAACTAGACAAAGACATCACAGAAAAAGAAAAATAAAGGCCAATATCACTGATGAATATGATGCAAAATTCTTCAATAAAATATTGAGATTAGAAACCAAATTCAACAATACATTAAAATAATCATACACAATGGTCAAATCTGCAAATCAATCTATGTGATACACTACATTAACAAATTGAAAAACAAAAATCATATGACCATCTCAATAAATGCAGAAAAAGCTTTTGACAAAATTCAACATCCGCTTATGATAAAAAAAAAAAAAGGTCTCAACAAAGTGGGTATAAAGAGAACATATTTAAAAAAAAAAAAACCCTCACACAGACAACTGTAATATCCACTCTGAAAGAATTCTCTTCCTACCAGCACTCTATTTATCAATGGCTGGCAATGTGCCTAGCTATAGAACTACAATTTCCAGCCTCACCTGAGTATCCTGCACCCATGACTGTGTTACAGTCTGGGGCCAATGACACATAAGGGAAAACTCTTGAACAAAGACACACTCAGCTGTCACTTATCCTTTGCCCTTCAGCCCTGTCATTCTTCCTGTTTGAAATGCAAATATGGAATGCAAAGTGGAAGGGGGGAGGTCTGCAACCACAGGCGAAAGGCTTGAAGATAAGAGTCACAAGCCAAGGACAGGTTCCTAATGATGGAGTCTCCGTATTGTCTCTGGGTTCCCATCTTCCTTCAGCCTTCGCCTTATGCTGTGGAGAAACACAGCTTACATCCCTGTTCAGCCATATTTTCTGTTGCCAGGAGATGAATGCAAGGGAAAGGATCCATCCTCCTGTGCTCCTGCATCTAGCTGTCATCTTCTCTCATCCCCAATTCTTTTGCTAGAACTGACTTTCCAAAAGATAGCTCTGACCACATTATTTTCCTCTACCTATAAATCTCTTTGGTCCCCACTGCCTTTGTAATAGTTTCTTGTCTCAAGCTTTTACAAAAAACCTTCCAAATAAGACTTGAGCTTGCATTTCAGGTTATATCGCTTCCTGTTTTCATACACGCAAGCACTGAACTTTTAAGCCATCAGAATACACCATGCTCTTCTACAGCTTTTGGCCTTTGCCAGGTCTTTCCTGTTCCAGGTAAATCTCTCTCTGCCATTTCTGCTGCATAAACTCCCAATCACTCTTTGGAGTCAAGCTCAACTATCACGTCCTCCCTGAAGCTTTCCTGTTTCCTGTGTGCCTTTTCTAAACTGAAGGGAAATGTAACCATTTCCTCATTTTTGCCTAAGAGCACTCTAGTTGTAGCACTACGGTGTGGCAGGTGAGAGCATATATTTTGGAACTATCTGGACTCAGGCTCTGTGGGTAGGAGGTTGAGTGATCTTGAGAAGAGTGCCGGGCTATCCTCACCTGTGAAATGCTAATGACCCTTACACCTACCTTATGGAGTCACTGGGAGGATTAAATGAACTCAGATAAGTGGATTTATTAGAAGATCTGACATGTATAAAGCGCTCACTGGCCATTACATATTATTATCAGCTATTGTTTTCATCTTATCTTTTAGTTTTATATATACATGTATATAGCATCTGTGTTTCCTACCCTCTGAGTACTTGACTATAGGCAATACACCTTCCCTATTTCTTACTCCAGTGCCAAGCATAGTATCTATCAAAAACACGTATTTGAAGTATAGTCAGCCACAAAAAGAATGAAATAATGCCACTGGCAGCAACACGGATGGACCTAGAGATGATCATACTAAGTGAAGTAAGCCAGACAGAGAAAGGCAAATATATGATATTGCTTATATGTGGAATCTAAAAACATGATATGAATGAACTTATTTACAAAACAGAAATAGGCCCACAGACTTAGGAGACAAATTTATGTTTATTAAAGGGGAAAGGGAGGGAGGGATAAATTAGGAGTTTGAGATTAACATATACACACTACTATATATAAAACATAAACAACAAGGACCTACTGTATAGCACAGGGAACCATACTCAGTATTATGTAATAACTTATAAGGGAAAATAATGTGAAAAAGAATATATATATATAAAACTGAATCACTGTGCTGTACACCTGAAACTAACACAACATTGTAAATCAACTATACTTCAAGGAAAAATGCAAAAGAAAACCATATTTGACAAATTTTGGTTCAAATCAAACTAGACTGAGTAACTAGGGGTTTATAAACCCCATTTAATACTAAATGTCAGTCTACTAAAGTTCATTTTAATAATGTATCATGTATGTTAAATAAGCACTACCACTAGTCCCCAACAAATCCGAAGACTTCTTAGGAAAAGAACTACTGCAATGAGGAACAACTACCTCCGTGAAGGTCTGAGTGGCTTTAAGTTGGTATAAAATTGTCTATGCTGGCAAGGGAGTGTCTGCCATATAGCTTCCCATGGAGTAGATAAGATACAGGGAAGAACTAAGCATTTTTAGAAGAACAGAGAATTGTATCCACTGCTATTCTCTCAGCACAGTTTTTAATTCAGAGAACAGTTCCTGACTTTGTAAAGTATGTCATAAATCCCTCTGTTACCTACTCTATGCATCCTGATGCCATGACACACTGCCCACTCGAACCTACTTTGTAAATATGTCTGAATGCTTAGAACATGTCAGCACTATGCTGGTCACCAGAAGTGCAAAGATGAGTCAGATCCCAGGACCGGGTAGGGAGGCTGAGGGTACAGCATATTTTATAGAGTGATGAATACCTTTCTCTTTCCCCGGGGCAGGATCATGTCAAAGGAAGTTATGGGTGTTGAATTTTGAAGCCTCATCCAGCATGGCCTTATTTTCAGATATGGAAAAGCAAAGCAAGAAGAAAAGTGTAGAATGACATCAGGGAAGGAAGAAAGCACATTTTTATAAGCTTGACTGTGGCCTGGCAATATTTTATTTCAAATGGAAGGCAAGGGAAATGAGCAAAACGTGTGGTGTCTCACAAAGAGAAATTTTACAGACACCCTGCACTCGTCTCACAAAGTCTGCTTCCTCCTCCCAAAAGAAGTGGAAAAAAAAAATGATAGAGGTTACTAAAAGAACTGCAGAAATCCTGGCAAGGTAATTAACGAATGACAGGTCAGTTACCCCTGTGAAAAAATAAAATGTGGCATGAAATCATGGCTTTGTCAAGAACTTTGAGGTTTTGTAGACTGGAAGCAATTTGTCCAAGGACTATTTTGACCATACCACTTCCTAATCTCAGTACCCATAAAGTTTGGGTGGGGGCCAACTGGAAAAGTTTGTCTCAGCTGCACAGATATCGTCCACAGAGGAAATAAAAGGATTTTCAACACTGGAGTCATTTCCTTTGGTTCTCAGCTCTTTGAGAAAAAAAAAAAAAAAATTCCTTTTGGTTAGTGATATCTTCAGCTCAATTCCTACAGCCTGGCTTAGAAAAATAACAAAATCTGTTCCCCGAAACACTTTCCAATCAGACAAGGGACAGGTTTCAACTCAAACCATTAAGTCCAATAAAAGACCTTCCTGGTCCAGAATGTTCTAGGAAGACGCACACCTTTTTAAGGTTCAGACTGCTTCCTAACGCATTCCATAAAAATGTGCAACCAGTGTAAATGTCAGATGTGAAAGATGTGTTCAGGAGAGGGACCTGGATAATCAAATCTCGGGCCCGCTCCTTTGGAACTGCTGCTAAGGGGTCTTGTGGAAAATAATAGGGTCCATTTATGAATCACAGCACACATGGTAATGTTACCAAAAGTGGGGTCTGGCTGCTCGCCACTCTGAAGCCAATAAAGAAGCAAGGCTGGTGGAAAGGAAAATTTGCTTTATGTCAGAGGCCAGCAACTGGGGGGAGGGGGAGATGCTATGTTTTTATTTCAAAACCATGATAAGAGTTAACTTCAAGCTTTCTCCTAGAAATATTTTTCTTCTCTCAGGGTCAGAATTCTGAAAAAAGCATTTTATCAAGCTAGCTTTCTCTAACTGCATATGCAAAAAGAACCAGTTTTGGTGTTTTAAAAGAGTTTCATCTTAACCAATTTTTTCAGAGTTTGAAGAAGAATTGAACCTGAATTTCTCATTTTACAAAAGGCAACAAGAATGCCAATCACACAAATGGAATACACACTCACACACCAGAAGACAGAACTGTCACAAACCCTCTGAGAGGATGACCTATACGGAGTCCCAAACAAACACTCCCCAACACAAACGGGCCTCGATGTCAGACACAGGTCAGAACCAGTTGGCAAAATGCCTAAATGACACTCAGTGTTCATAAAGGGTGCTCAACGTCAGAAACACATCAGAAACCATTGGCAAAATGCCCAAATAGGACTTTGTACTCAAAAGAGAAGTTTTCCAGGTGCACACCGGTGGACTTACTTGGTCTTGGAGCTCATCACCTCTTCCAGAGGCATCTTTCCGTTCCACCAAGGAAAAGCGTACGTTGGCAGCCAGTGCCTTGCAGGGGAGAAACAGGGAGAACCCCCGAAACAAATGTTTTGGGCATCTGTTAGGAATGTCCCCGCCAAATCCCCTCCCGGGGCCAGCGAGCCACGAGCAGCAGTCTCCTTGCAGCCATCCCAGCGTGTCATCAAGGCGGAGGCTCTGCTCCGGAAAACCCACCCCCCGGGAGACAGATATCGCGAGAGCCCAGCCTCACGTTGGGAGCCAAAATCTGTTTGCGAAAGTGGGTCCAGGTGCTCACTGCTCAAGAGGCAAGGTTGGTGGAAAGGAAAGTTTAATTTATTTTGGAGGCCAGCAGCTGGGGGCGTGGGGAGGGGCAGATTCCTGTCCAAAGGCCAACTCCCCCCAGTGACAACCAGTGGGCAAGCGCTTTTATAGGCAGAGGGAGGGAGCTACATGCAGAAACAGCACAGTCAGCTCTGACGCTCATCTTGAAATTGGTCATGTGGTGGTCTGACTAGCGTCATCTTGATTTTTATAAGTGCTGTTAATCTTCAGTTCCAGGGTCGGTTTTTTCCCATTTCATTCAGGCCAATTCTTGGAACATTGGCAGTTTACATCATGGCTACAGTCTGGTCATCGTGTAGTTAAACTTCCTCCACCTGGTGGGAGTTTTAGTCTGTATAAGACAGCTCACAGGATATGGGTCATAGTGTTATCTATAGCCCATGAAGAGGAACTAAAGGCCCTTGACTATGCTTAATGACTAAACTATTATTATTTAGTCTTGTTGAAATGTTTTCATTTGTTTCTGCATTTTTTTCCTTCTCTGATTAAACTTATTCTTTGGCTAAAGTTTTTCTACAGACAAAAGGCAGGTGGAGGACATTGTGGGGACGGACCACAGGGTCCTGCTCCGTTTCAGTCATAGCAGGTTGCCTCTGAAGTGGTACCTTGGCAGCTTTGGAATGGTTACCCGAATGTGTCGAGAGCAGAAAAGCAGCACTTTCCAAATCTATCCTCCAGCTAAGGACTTTTGGAACTGCTACAGAGATTATAAAGAAAAGATAGATTCTCAGAATACCCTTCTGTTCATATACATGCATTCTAAATGCTAAAGTTGAAAGCCCATGCATGCAGCATGGTTCACATGCCACACCATTTGAAATATTAGACAGCCTTTGTCCAAGATGGATCTGCAAGGGAGTATTACAGATCCATCTGCAAGGGAGTATTACAGCTCTCTTGTTGTTTTGTTTAGTGTGTTCCCCTGCAAGGTCCTTGGTGTTAATTCTCAAGTCTTTGGGTCAGTTTCTTGGTGAAACCATAAAGCAGTTGGATCAAATATCAAATGGAAAATGTAAAGAAATGAAATTACCTTTATATCTTGACATCAAATCTTAAAGTTTTAAGACTATTTAAGTTCCTTATTCCAGGAATTCTCATGGACAGTCTTATAAATTTTAATTATCTCCTTTAAGAAGGAATCATGCAATATTTATAGTCTCTAGATAATAATTTAATTCTAACTGTAATATCAGGTGAATCAAAATCCCCTTTTCGCACTCATCACCATGCTGCAGCTAAAGAATAAATTATTTTTCTTACTTTTTTTCAAATGCTCATATCCCAAACTTAGAAATATGTGAGGTATTTATTTACTATCCAGCATAATGTAAAGTGACAGGGCAATCCTCCACTTGCTGAAAAGTTCTAATGACTATCTCTTGAGAGATAGGGAAGGTGTAGACTTTTCCATTTTTTTCTTTCTCTTGCCTTTTATTTTTAATTATCTTAATGAATTGTTAGAAATTATAGCAAAAGGGAGGCTTTTGCTACATGTATCTAAAACAGCTAATGTTTCTGAAACCAAAAAAAGAAAAAATATTAGTACCATAAGAATTTTAATTGCAGGTAAATTTAAACCAAATGTTACTGGAAAAGCTCGCCATTTCCTTTTCAACTTCTGTTCTCCAAGGAATTCCAAACTCAGGAGGCACAGTGTCAGTGAAGTGACTGAACATGACCAGATATGAAATTTCTGTTTTCAGTTAGTCTTGTGACACATGTGTTTTCATTCTTTCCTAAGACACAGTGGGACCCCTCAACTTTTAAGTCATAATATGAAAATCCCATTTTGTTATTACTCTTATAAACAGTGAAATGATGGAGGCGTATTCCCCAAATAAAGTCAAAAGGGTGTTTATTCTTTATATATGATGGTCTTATAAGGAGGGCCCATGGTTTCTTTCATTTTTTGCCTACCCATTCAAACTTGTTTCCCAGGTTTCCCTTTATAACCAACAGTAGACATTGGCCAAATGTTGGGCTAAATATAGGGTTGAGGTCTTTTGACATGGGGAGGTCAGTAGACCAAACATAGCAACTCACAGAGGCACCAACAGCTATCAGAGGAGAGTAAAAACTGTTCTCCACGTATGTTACATACTAAATATTAAAGTCACACAAGACACCCAAGCACAAAACTAGTTTCATGGTCTCATCTGTTCACATACAACAGTGTATCATTAGAATCCCTCTCAAATCACAAATTTGAGAGTCAAACTTATTTTTAGAACCCAACTTTTGACTTTAATCAATTCTCTCTATTGAAAGACTTTCTCCTTTGTCATTAACCAAAGGGAAACTCAAATCTTTTCCTAATAAAGTGTTCATAAAGTGTGCAAAATAGATTCTAGCCCATAGTGGGAACTGAATATCTTGTAGTTTGAAACAACAGAAGAGATATGTGGTATCTGTTAATAATTTTGCAGGGACAACAATGCTGGCATAACTAAAGCATTGCTGAAAATAGTCACTGATATTATTAAGTGGTAAATTATCCGACAGAAGCAAAGAGAATTCGTAGAAAAGAGACTTTACCAAGAGCTAAAGTAGATAGGAAAGCTTCCATCTAGTAAGTAGAATTTTAATTTACCAATAATCTAAGTCTGGTTTAGAATCGAAGAAGAGTCCAGATGTACTCTGGAGACAGGGGATGAGTTGAGTAAAGACCCCAAGGTTGTACAAACATGATGTGTTGGGAGAGTAAAGTGACTGGCCTGCTTAGCCTGACAGGTATATGTTGAAACAGAATGAAAAATACTGTGAGTTGATTCATATTAGGAGGCCCTTTAAAGCCATCCTGAGGAATTCAGACTTGATAGGAAACGAAATAACAAGTCATGGACAGGTTTTAACCAGGCAAGGGGCATGATTAAAGCACTGTTTAAAGAACGCAGTGAATCTGCAAAAGTACTCTGAGTCCAAATGTTCTTAACAAGACCCTGAGCTTAGTGCAGCTGGATGATAAATGGCTACAATTTTATCCCGGTTTCTAATCACAACCAAAATCACATGCATGATGATTTCTTGGTGCAACATCCATGTATTAAGAACCTAAGATGTGGTTCAGCCATTCATTATCTTATTCTTCCAGCCATTCTTGGGATAACTACTTCATGTGTCAAGCATATGCTAAGTACAAGTGAACAAGATACAGTTATTTTTGTTTTTGTTTTTTTTCCTGAAAAAGTGTAAAATACTTGCCCATGATAAGCCCACCATGTAAGAGGTACAAAAAAAAAAAAAAAATCACTGATTATATCCAGTTTTCTAAGTGCTGGGGAGACTTTTGGGAAAACAAAGAGCTTTATTAAGGGAGACAGAGGAAGGGTGTCTAGGTTGGCTCAGGCATGGGTGGAGGGAGAAAGAAAGCTTTGAAGACTTGGTTCTTATCAGCTGAGTCACCCAAGTCAAGGAAGAGCACAGGCAGCACAGGAGAGGGATGTGAGAGATTAAGTGGTTGGGCTTTAGAACAAAGCAGCCCTGAATTTACATCCCACATCTGCTATTTCGTGGTTGTGGAGACGTGGGCAAGTTCCTTGTCTCTCACACCTATAAGATAGAGATAATAATTATAACAATTTGAAAAACACTGCCATCATGTATATAAAGCTCTCAGTATAATTTCTGTACATAGTAAGTGCTCAATAAATACAAGACTTTATTATCAAATAAGAGGTATAATGATTGTTCCAAGCAAAGGGAATACGCACCAAAGTGCCTTTACATATGGCGTGTTAGTAGTTGGGGATGATTAGATACATGGTAAGAGATAAGAACTGACCAGGGTCATCAGTATGGCTGCCTAAGTTGCTCATTACACCAGTGGGGCTGTTCATGGGAATTACAATGTGAGTGGTCCCCAGTCCCAGAGCTTGGCAGGACTCACATTTTACAAAAAGTGCAGTAGCCCTAAGTGTTAGAGAGTACAGTCCACACCATGAAAGGCTGTGTATTCTACGATAGGTAGTTAGAAGTTTATCACTTAATGACATCTCATTCAAATGACAGATATTCAAAAATGTACACATATAACTGAATTTTAATGAAGATGCATATCTTTAAACTCTCTCTATCAAATAAATGAACGTTTTCTTCTTGTGGCATTTCAATACTGGTAAGTTATGCTGACACTAGTCGACTCTTTTTTTTCTAGATAGCACATTAAAATATATATATATATACGCATACATATAAAATGGAGATTTGAAAATCAATATATCACCATACAGAGAATCCTTGTAATCACTGCTCCATGATATCTTCAAGTTCTTAGCCTTTTAAGTATTATTTTTACAGAATTATATTCAGATTTTAGATACAGTTTTATAATTTGCTTTTCCTGGCTATCTTTTAATGGATTAACTGAGAAATACTGATTAGCCCTTATTATATGCTAGGTCTTGGTTTTGCAGATATAGGAAAATGTGATCCCTCCCTCAAGGAATTCACAATTCAGAGAAGACAAAAATGTCAACCAATACTTACACCTACCAAGCAAAATTATCTTCAATAATCACCATGCATCATCTTTTGACCTAGTTATTAGCAGAGCATAGAGAGACTTTTCTATTTTTCTTTTTCCCATTTTACGTCATACTATAGCTAGTTTCCTATGCGGCCTCAAAGTCTTAAAAATTCTCTTTTTAAATGGTTGTAAAATACTCCATTGCTTTAACCAGAGTTTAGTCATTCTCCGTTTTTGCATATTTAGATTATTTCCAAATTTTCAGTAATACAATGCAAAGATTACATCTTTAGGAAAAAATGACAAGACAGTTTATTTTGCTGAAAGGGCTGGAAAGTTTAGTGACTCTTGAAATGTAGCCATCAAAGAATAAAACAAACAACTTTTGCTTTTAAACAAGGCTGATAAAAATGAGACATCTCTATGGCCCCTTTAAATTAATTATTTTCTTGGTTAACTTTTCACAGATAAATTATCAATAATTTCACCAATTATCAGTCATTTCCACTTTGTTTGGGTCCATTTTTTATGACTTAAAAGAATCCTACAGGTCTACGCGCTTAAAGTGAGCTACCGTCCACTGGATCAAGGACATGGTCAAGTCGTAATGACGCACGTATTACCCCGGAGGTCATTTTTTTCCCTGCTGGCTGGGACAGCTCAGATGTCTATGTGACCTGGGCAGAGCATCAGTCCCAGTTCCTGGCTAGAGAGAGGGAAGCATTTCCTCTCTAAACTTAGAGGCCACGTTTGTATTTCCGGAGTGGATCTGAAGGTCACAGCCTCTGTGTTTCCACATGTGTGCAGTTAGCTAATGAGGGCTGGGAATTCAGAACACAACCATCTATCTACAAATTGTTCAGAGAACAAAGCCTGAATAAAACCACTGGCAGCACAGAGCTTCAGGCAATGCTTTAATTCTTGAGTTAAATCCAAATGAGAAAGCTTTTCCTTTTTCTCCCATTGTCCAAAAAATTCAAGGAACTCTGGCGATGTCCAAGGTGACTGGTTATTATGGAAGAACACAGATGCCATGCCAAGGTAGGACGTTATAGTTTCCAGTGCATGAGGACTTCCTGTTTGCCTATTATAACAATCTTCAGCTTGACAAGAAACCCCACAAAACACATTCATGCCCTGCCTCAGAATGATTTAATTTTGGTTACAAATAGGAAAGGGCTACCCTTCCTGCAAAAAATCCCAGCAGCAAAAACAGACTAAGTGCAGATGATGGTGTTAGAGAAGTGGAATAATTCTCTCAACAGTTCCAGTAAGTAGGATCTAGTTATAAAGTCAGCACCTGGAAGGAGAACATCAGGCCTGAGACATGTAACCCTCAAGGACTAGACCAGAAAGAAACAGAGTTACAATCCAAACATTATAAAAATTCAGACTCAAATTTGGGCAGGGGATTCTAAAGTGAGGTTAAAAGCACATACCAGAAGAGTTGACAAAACTGGGCGATGCTCAAGACGAGGCAGCCTCTGGGTGGAGGTGGAGACTTGAAGGCAACTTAAGACAATAGGAAGCTATGCGGATGGGGGAAGAATCTTTGGAGAAAAACCAGCTTGAAAAAGGAAAGACTGACGTGAGCAGGCATTTGGGTGTTTTGCTGCAAGAGTTGGTTCATGGATAAATTCAAAATATTAATAGTCTTTTTGATTAAACTTGATCGTACCTTTAGAATCCAAATAGAAAATAGTTGTTTATCCCTGGGTTCGTCCATCAAAGAGCTAATGACACCAAAACGCTCTCTACAACTAAGTGCAAGCTATTTAAAGAAAAGAAGGGAGGCTGGGTAAGTAATTGGGACGGAGTGGCCTCTTCAGAGGTCTTAACCTTATCCCCGTGAGCAAACATGGGAGGCCAGCCAAACAGAACTTAAACAAGATGAAAGAGAATGTTTGCTGTGAAACTCTACCACATGGGCCCTTTAAGGAAGCACATGCCTCATTCTGAATCCTGAGAGTGAAAGAAATTATCAACAGCACTGTGCCTGCCTACCACCATCCATAATTCTGTGATATTTCCCCACTTAAAATTGATTAAACTGCTACTCGCATTGAAGTCAACACAGATGAAAGGCTAGACGTTGGTCAATATCACTTAAGTGCAAAATTGAAGTGAACAGAAAATGGTTCCCAAAATATATTAAAAAAAAGAAAATAGCTCTAAATGAAACAAAATGATCAAAATATTTTCAAAAGGTACTATGCTTTCAAGGCACAACCTGCAGGTTCTTTTACATCTATATTAGGTGACATAACAGAGCTATAATCCCCATCAATACTGTTGTAATGGGATGCAAGGGGGTGGGTGAGAACCACGGTGTGTTTCTTTCGAACTGTTCGCCTCACGCAAACTTAAAACACTGTGCTTGCGTCTGCTTGTCATTACTACCATCCAGGATCTGTCCTCTAGTCTTACTTATGGGGATTATTTTGAGGGAGGAATTGCAAATAATGGGGAGCAAAGCTTTGACAGACTATGACCGGATGCTGGCAATAGTGGTCGACAAGTTGTCCACCATCTCCAGGTTCATTTCCTCTGCAGTAAAATGGAGATAATAATAATTCTGAGTTACTTGATATCCACTCAACAGGCTATTAAAAATTGAAGCCATGCGTGCCTTCTGGGGCCAAGCAGGTACACAAGTGAGTGAAGTGGGCTGCTTTTATGAAAACAGCAGAGTGGTTTAGGCACCACTAAAAAGTATTCACATCTAAATACTTTTAAGCAGTATTGTAGCCAAACAACAATCCTTCACTAGACAGATTTGCCCTGTTGATGACTTACAGGAATGTTCTAAGAGATTTCTAGACTCTGGGATGCTGAACAACTATTTGACCAAGGCTGAGTTGCACAGCGTATTAGTACAAATACATCTCCTGCCCCACAGCCACCGTTTACCATACTTCTGAGGATCCCACAGGGCATCATGAACTCATTCGCCAGCTCACTCTGTAAAGCAGGGTTTCCTTCCTGGACAAACAGATCAAAGACGCCATTCCTGACCCTTGTCACTGGGATTCACTTTTCACTTCCTTTTTTTTTCTGTCTTAGTCCTTTAGTCTGTTTTATTTGGTTTACTCATTGATTGGTTGGTGGGAAATAGGTTGAAGACTTTACTTCCTACCCTTAAGGGAATTCAGATGAGATACACAAGAAAAAAATATTGGTGAATGCTGATAGGTCTGATAGCCCTTGACACTACAAGAGACCATGGGTTCATAGAGAAACCATATGTCTTCCTCACCACACAGACCAACTACCCTTCAGTTTGCTATCATGGCTGATGTTTTCACCCATGCATGGACAATACGGGCTTTTGATTTTCCACAGAAGGTCACTTATAAATTGGAACTGTCTTATCTGGAAAGTTATACTTCATATAATTTAAAAAAATAATTTCCCTAACAAGAAGCAGAGCCAAAGGACTGGCTCCAGATGAGTAACTTTAAAAAGACATTGAGAGAGGAAAGATAGGCTGACTTGGACAACATAATAGGATGTGTTATTTGTATTAACAGTCCATGTTAATAGGACATAATAAGTGGAAATACAATGATGCAAGTAGAAATGTTAAATTTTTACACAGATTTCACCCTAACCCTAACATATACACATTGTATCAATGCTTGATCAAGATTTTTGATCATTGTATAAGCAATGTTGATACCTTATAACTTGTCATATTATCTTCTCACAATAGAAGAAAATCGCAAAGCACCTGATCACTATCTAAGGCATAACAACTTCCCCTGGACTTCTTTGGTTTATGTAACACAGCAGATGCTTACTTACAAAGAATGGTGAGGATTTCGCTTCAAGCTTCTTTTAAGAAAATTATGTTCTACTAAACTACAACAAACTTTGATGTAAATCTTTGTAGAATGATTTTTAAAACTCTCTTAGGATACAAGTGTCTCATAAATATTTTTCTGTCTTACACACACGCACACACGCACACACACACACACACTCTAACATACATATATCATAATATGTATAATAAATATATAAATAAATATATTAATACATATAAAAGTTGTATGTGTACATACATATTTCACTTGGAGTTATTCTCATTTGTTTAAAACAATGGTTAAAATTGAGTAACACTGGGCTTCCCTGGTGGCGCAGTGGTTGAGAGTCCACCTGCCGATGCAGGGAACATGGGTTCGTGCCCTGGTCCGGGAAGATCCCACATGCCGCGGAGCGGCTGGGCCTGTGAGCCATGGCCGCTGAGCCTGCGCATCCGGAGCCTGTGCTCCGAAATGGGAGAGGCCCCAACAGTGAGAGGCTGCAACAGTGAGAGGCCCGCATACCGAAATAAAAAAAAAAAAAATTGAGTAACACTGAAGGAAATTCCACTTTTCATATGGGAATCTTTGGTTTGTTAAGTTTTCCTTTAGTTGGCAGAAAATATTTGCAAACCATATATCTGATAAAGTTGGTTAATATCCCAGTTATATAAGGGACTCATACAACTCAATAGCAAACCAACAAACAAAAACAACCCTATTAACAAATCGGTGAAGGACCAAAGGATATGAATAAATATTTTCCCAAAGAAGATACACAAATGGCCAAAGATAATGAAAAGATGTTCAACAACACTAATCATCAGGGAGACGCAAACCAAAACCACAATGAGGTATCACCTCACACCTGTTAAGACAACTATTATCAAAAAGATATGAAATGTTGGCAAGGATGTAGAAAAAAGGGATCCCTAGTGCACTGCTGGTGGGAATGCAAATTGGTGCAGCCACTGTGGGAAAACAGTATGAAGGTTTCTCAGAAACCTAGAAATATAACTACCATATGATATTCAGCAGTACCTCTTCTGGGTATTCATCTGAAGGGAAAGAAATCAGTACCTCAAAGAGTTACCTGCAACCCCTTTTTCACTGCAGTATTATTCACAATAGCCAAGACATGTAAACAACCTAAGTGTCTGTCAACAAATGAATAAGGAAAATGTGGTGTATATATATGTACATATATATACAATGGAATAATATTCAGCCTTAAAAAAGGAGATCCTGCCATTTGCAACAACATAGATGAATATGGAGAACATTATGCTAAATGAAATGTCAGACACAGAAAGACAAATACTGCATGATACCACTTATATGTGGAACTTAAAAAATCAAATATACAGGAGCAGAGAGTAGAAAGGTGGGGGAAATGGGGAGATGCTGGTCTAAGGTTACAAAATTGCTGCTATGTAGGTTGACCATGTCTAGAGATCTAATGGGCAGCATGGTGAGCATAGTTAATACTGCAGAACTGAATCCAGGAAATGTGCTAAGAGAGTGGATTTCAGGCACCCTCATCACACACACACACAAACACACACACACACACACACACACACACACAAATGGTAACTCTGTGAGGTAATGTTAATTAGCTTGACTACAGTAATCATTTCGCTGTGTACATGTGTATCAAATCACCATGCTGTCCACCTTAAACACATGCAATTTTTATTTAAAAAACAAAATTTTAAGTTTTCCCCTACTCAAGTTATTCTCAATTTCATCACCTGCTTCTCTATGAAAAATATAGTATTAGCCATAATTTCTTTATATTGTATATATGAAATTAGAGATTTTCTGATATTTAACCTCTTGTTACTCAAAAATATCTCATGAGAACCTTTGAGAAACTCTTTAATCACAGTTTTTAACAGTATTTTTTTAGTGAGCTTCTAAATTCTACCTCACATAATTCTCTTTTTTAAGAAAAAAATTTCTTTTCTTTCACTCTTCAATAAAAAGCTACAATTTTCACTTTAATTATCTATTATAATAAAAGTACTCCAAAGACATAAACTCCAATGCCTTGTAGTCCATGTCTCATGGGATTTTGCCACTTGGTTTCATTTAGTACAATCTCAGACATGGTTATTTTTCACATCACCTTTAAGCCCAAAGCCTAGTGTGTTTTTGAGCAGTTGCTTCCCTAAAATCTTTTGTTGCAACTCTCGCTTTTCCCAGCGTGGACAAGCCCCAAGGATGTGAAAAGTTGTTATAGCTGCAGCTTAAGCGTTTTATTATCTCTTCTTGAGAGAAACTATATCTTTAAAAGCGGCACAGAGAAGGTGTCCCAAAGATACTCCATGAATACAGGTTTCTTCCAACTCAGGGCTGACGTCAGCTTAATGACCAATAGGTCTATTCTATTCTAAAATAAACTGACCTTTTAAGAGAAGTAGTACAAATTAAATGTGAACCTTGCTATTTTCTCTTATTTCACAACACAATGGGGAAACCAAGCTGGTTTTTAAAATGATCATATGAAATACAGACCTTATATCACTAATATTTTATGGATAAAGGGACATGTGAGCCCACTTACAGCCACTTACAATTATAACAAATGATACATTCATCCTTCAAATTCAATTTTGGCTTTTATTGTTTGAGTTTTTTTTTTTTTCAGTCATGTGCATGAGTTTTTCTCTTTCATATGCCAGAGTTCTCATTTCTTAACTAAAGGAAAGGAAAAATAGCTATTTTAAGAGCAGCATGAATAACCAATAAGTCAATAAGAACAAGCATCAAATCATATGACTTTTCACCAAGACTTAAACAAAATATGCTTTTACTATGGTTTCAAAGCTAAGGAAGCAAGAATCTTTAGGCTTTTTTTCCTTTTACCTTTGAACCTGTAAAACAATGTTATGGAGTGAACATCATGACAAAGGGTGAACGAAGGGGCACTTTTTTCTTTCTTTCCGAACCTACCCAACTCAGAATGAATTCCACCACCTGCCACTGTGATGGAATGCACTTTTCTTCAAAGACATCAAGTTTATAGGCCTTGAAAAATCCTGAGGGCTATCGTATAGCCAACACAAAAACGTATGAAAAAAAGTCCTTTAAATACTTTTTGCTATTAACAAAGCCAGTCTCATGAATAAACAACAAGGTCCTACTGTATAGCATAGGAAACTAAATTCAATATCCTAGGATAAGCCATAATGGAAAAGAATATAAAAAAGAATGTATATATGTGTATAACTGAATAATTTTGCTGTACAGCAGAAATTAATACAACATTGTAAATCAACTATACTTCAATTAAATAAGTAAATAAATAAAATTAAATTAAAAAACAAAGCCAGTCTCAATAAACACATGTCAATTCATGAAATACACATTCCTTGAACACTTCAAAAGTACTCATAACTGCATTAAATTGTGTAAGATATAATGGTGCTCTAGACAAGATGGTTCCTACAAGAAGAAATCCAAGTGCAAGACCACAGAAAAATTTACCTGACAGATGTGCCAGACACATTACAAACAGGGTTCCATGTAATTTTGAAAATACTTTTTTTCATTGTAGGTATAAATAACCTCATTTGACAGTTAAGGAAACAGATGTTTAGAGACATTATGTAACTTGTCCAAGAAAACTAAGATTATTACTTAGAAATTGTCTCAGTGTAGACTTCATCTGAAAACTCCTTGAAGGACTAAGAGGGTTATTTTGGGGGAAAAAAATCTATATTTTTTTCAAGTCCTATATTTGAAAGGATATGTATTTACATGGTGTTGCAAGTTTACATGAATTTTAGTAAACTGGACACACACCAATATAATATTTATCCATTCTATGTCATTACAGTTCATATATTATTTAAAAGAAATATTACTGTATTGGATTTCCCATATATTTATGAAATCATTGATGAATGAAGATAGATAACTTCAAACAAGTCAAAGGGATAATTACACACTAATAAATATTGTCAGTTATAAGTGCTTACCTTTAAAGAATAACTGGGAAATGTATGTATACTATGTCTCTGGTACCCTTGGCGGTTTTACAGGCCTTTGGAACATATACCCAGCCATGTTTGTTCTTTCTACTGATGTGACATCAAAGGCTCCCAGAGAGAAAGATAAAGCCCGTGGAATCTAAGACCCCTCTGAACCATCCTGTTTCCTCAACACTTTGACAGTAGAAAATAAGGTCCATGAGAAGCCTGAGGAGTTTATAATCTAGATGAAGACACACACTAATCACAAAAGCCCAAGAGATAAGGGGGTGTTAGATCTTTGCTCCCAGATGACGCTCAGAGGAGGTGGTGTTGTAAAATGTATAAATAGGATGAGGAGAGTCTACTCAGGACTTCTTGGGAGGGTGAATTCTGGAAGAAATCATTAACAGACTAGCGGAGTTTAGAAGAGTGAGCATTTTATATATATTTTAACAAACTCTAAACATAGGGAGTTGAAGGACAGGAGCAGGAGAACAAACAGGATATCTGGACAAAAGGATTTCTGTGAAGTTAGAAGACATGCGTTAGCAAAAGTCACATTCAGATTATGGCTGAGAGCAACATAACTCTACCATTTTATTTTTTAAATTTTATTTTATATTGAAGTATAGTTGATTAACAATGCTGTGTTAGTTTCAGGTGTACAGCAAAGTGGTTCAGTTATACATATACATGTATCTATTCTTTTTCAAATTCTTTTTCTTTAGATTTTTTGGGATGTGGACCATTTTTAAAGTCTTTATTGAATTTGTTACAACATTTCTTCTGTTCTATGTTTTGGTTTTTTTGGCCATGCGGCATGTGGGATCTTAGTTCCCTGACCAGGGATCAAACCCACACCCCCTGCATTGGAAGGCAAAGTCTTAACCACTGGACTGCCAGGGAAGTCCCCTCTTTTTCAAATTCTTTTCACATTTAGGCTACCATTTTATTTTTAAATGATTTTAAACTCCACACAAATTATTTATATTTTTTTCTAATAAAATAATCTCTTCACACACAAAAGAGCTAGGGAGATAGGTTATAGTATTAAATGATGTCAAATATACATTTATGCTTTAAAACAGCAATGTTGGGACTTCCCTGGCTGTCCAGTGGTTAAGACTTCACCTTCCAATGCAGAGGGTGCAGGTTCAATCCCTGGTTGGGGAGCTAAGAGCCCACATGCATCGCAGCCAAAAAACTAAAACATAAAGCAAAAGCAATATTGTAACAAATTCAATAAAGACTTTAAAAATGGTCCACATCAAAAAAAAAAAAAAAACCTTAAAAAAAAAAAGCACTGTTACCTATTAAATTTAATGTTGGTGGAGAGTTTTACTTTTGCCTAATGTGTATATTCACAGTGATTACAAGCAAATACTGAGTAAATATAGAGCTATAAGACACTCTTGAAGAAAAATGTGCAGTTGTATGACTCCCAGAACATGAGTAGATATTTTGTTTTACATTTATCTCAACGTCTTCTCAAAGTTAACTCAGCACCATTGCATCATCATCATCATCTTCATAAAAGAACCGTCTAAAATACTGAATATACTGAACTGAGAAAAACAGTTTCGAAAGGATTATCTTTGACAGGAGAAGTGTCTTTAGCTGCAGTTGTATGGCTGAGTTGGAGACAACACGTGGCGACCATTTACCTTCAAAGTCAGTGTTCTTTCCTAACTCTGGCTATAAGACTATAAACACTGGAGTTTTCTCAAAAGAGGCCCAGGATGAAAATTTCATGTAAAAGGTACCTACAGGACAATTCTGACTGAAGTTACCGAAGTTCCTACACAAACTAACTGTTTCTGAAATGAAAACAAAACTCAGTATCAATACCAAAGGAAGCAAATATATGTTTATATATTGATCACCTGTGCCTAGCTGCAAAATTAATACTGTACCAGATTAGAGAAAAATTCACAAAAGAAGTTCAGGGAAAAATCACACACTTCATACCGCAAAGGGAAATGGGAAATTTAGTTGTCTAAACAGAACTGCTTTCATCTTTTCTTTTTGGTAACCTAATTCCAGTATTTGAAAATTAAATAAATGTGTTTTTCAAGTCTCATTGCGTCTTGGGCTCCTTGCACTAGAGGCTGTGAGCCCAGCTGGGGGAGGAGCCTATTCCTCTCAAAATGTAATTCCTCAGACTCATAAATTTCACAGAATATTTATTTTAGTTTTCACTGATTTGGGGAAATAACAGGTATTGAAAAGAGGCTTTTCATGGTGTTTAGTTTCTTCCTCTACTTGCTCAGTTTCCTTGTGGACTAGGCCCGGATAGGTATGCTATTTTCTGGAAACCAAATGGTTCTACTTACACACACATTCTGCCCGGGTACATGTCAGTGTCACGTACTAGGATTGGTCTGTAGGTAGGGGCTACTGCATACCCTGCAAAGACTACAGAAAAATATGACAAACTAGAGTATCCATCCCTCCCTCCAGGTTCATGGGATTTAATACAGAAATCCACACTTTCCTCACTTGCTATTTAAATGTTCCCGGTTAGTGACTAAAGGAGAAAATTAAATAATAAATAAAATGGATTAATTCCAAGTTTGTCTAAGTGTACCACCTCCTACTTAGTTACCCAGAAATACTTTAAAAAAGCATATAACAGGGCCATGAATCTAGAACTGCTAAATGGATTCATTCACACCCCTCCATGAAGCAATCTAGGTGGGTTCTATCCCTCTCTATAAAAATGAATCTAGTATGCAGAATTATTTCTCTTAGAGAAGAATAACAATTTATGGTTTCATTTAATAAAGAATTAATGATACCCTTCATGGATGATCTCAGAACTTTTGGATCCTTGTCTTCAACTTTGATTTTAGGGGTCCAATGAAATGGTAAGGGCAACATAATCTTCCATAAATATAATTCAAGCAGCCTGTGACAACAAAGGCAAGAAGGGAGTATTTCAAGATCTTAGAAGTCGGTATGCTTGGCACACTCTAATGGCTCTTATATCCTTTGGCTGTTAAGCATGGAAACTTTCTATGGAATATCCATTACTCATTCCCTCTGCTCTAAACTCATAGCCTGTCAGAAAAAAATGGCTGGCGGGGGTGGGAGGTGGTACAGAGGAAGCCAAACTTAAAAAGCAGGAAAAGGCAGAGACAAGTCAATTCATCGAAGATTTACACCTTGTTTTCAATGGCTTCTTTCATTTCATTTCCCCTGACTTTTTAAAATTAGCAAATACACTGGACCCAGGAGGAAAACACATGGGGAAAAACAAAACAACAAAAACAAAGCAGTGCAAATCTCTGTGACTTGTACAATAGCTCTTACTGGGTCCTGGTGTTTGAGTGGCTGAATGAACTGCGGTCTGTTTTTCATTACTCTCCATCTGGAGCTGCGGCCTGCTTTGTTCAGCAATTTCTGGTCATTTGGGCCTGCTGGTGACTGTTTTGTTTTATGTTGCCATATTATACAGAATGAAAGCTGCCGCAGCCACCACCCAAGAAAGAACAATCCTGAAAACGAGAGGTTATGTTGAAAGAGCTCCCCACGACCCCTTCCGGAATAGAGAGTGAGTGTGTTTATCCGGGCCTGCCTACCATACTGACTTAGAGGCCTGGGGGTGGGGTGGGGTGCAGGAGGGAACAAAAGCCCTTCCTTCAGATGCTAAGACCCAGGAAGTGTCCAGAGTTGGGTTAATTCTGACGCCTTTTCACCTCTAAGGAGACTAGCGCATGTACTTTCTCATACCTCACTTGCAACAGCTCCTGAAAAACTGAACTCATATCATGTCTCTAAAAACAAAATCAATAAATCCTGTCTTCATAATATTTGGTTTCAATTGCATAGCCTTAGTCCAGAGGCCACATTGCAAATGATTCAAAAGCAAGTGTCTCCAAGAAGACCGAATCCAATTTTCATTCTTTAATGACAGGTTCAATGCCCTTAGTGATTTTGTTTAAAAAAGCCACCTCAGACACCGTTTCCATTTCCCTCCTTAAGAAAGCAATGGTCAAGAAGAACTCTCTTCTACCTTTTCGTTAAAGAAGCAAAGGGTAACATTCTCTCTTAATTCATTGCTATTTTCAGCTAACTTTAATTTACAAAAACAAAGAAACATAGGCAGGTGCTACTAAGGTTTAACAGAAAGAACAGCCAAAATATAAATATAATTGAAACCACTTTAGTTTTTCCAAGAGCTGTTTTGCCTTTTTTTTTTTTTTTTTTTTCCTAGAAAAGACAATATAACAAGTTGGGAGAAATGTAAAGTTAATAATAATCTATCACCTTAACACAAAGATTTTCCCTGCTTAATATTGCCATTTTATACAGTCAGCATGAGGTATTGTTGAGCATTACCTATGTATTAACTCATTTAATTATCAAGTCAGGCCTTATTATTATCATTTTATAGATGGGGAAACTGAGGCACCCAGCAAAGTTAAGGGATTGACCACAGGTCACACATCTATGAAGTGGAAAGGCAGTGTTTGCACCAAGCATCCTGGCCACCCACAGACATAACGATGAGCACTCCTGACTGTCAAATATTTCCATAGCTCCATGTTTATGGTACACATGATTTTATATTCTTCCATACTCACTGAACTTCCTCTAATAAACAATCCCATGGTTTGTCGTAGTTTAGTCCTCTCGACTATCATGGTAATGGCTGTATAACAGTGCTACCCATATAGAGAATAAAGTGGTGCTAAGCGTGAGCATATAAAACACTTTAAAAATATGTCTGAATAAAATCTCTCAGTAGAATTAGTAGCATCATAGTACATTCCCAATTGCTCTTTTCATAATGACTTTTTTTTTCTTTTACATTTTGATATTTATTAACAAAAATGGTCCAGAAAAGTCCTGGGTCAACATTACAGTGATAAGCATTAAAATAAAAATTCTTAGTTGTACTGTTTCTAGGGGACAGTAACCAATCCAGAAAGCTGTTTTATCTCCTAAAATGGAACTTAAATCACACTATTCAAGCGTTAGATTTCAAAAGAAATTCTTCCTCTTCTCTTTTGTCAAAGCAAAATATACCGGAGGTCTTTGTTTTTACCTGCAAGGCTGCCTTCCCGAGAAGCTCATGCATATGTGGATGGATGAAGGGGGGTCGGGTGGAGGGAGAAGGCAGACAAAAAAGAAAAAGATAAAATCGTAAAGTAGGAAATAAAAGCTAGTGAGGAAGACAGGCTACCAACTGCCCAGGGATTGTTCACTGAAGTAAATCCTCTAGTCCCTCCAGATCCATTTCCAGAGAGGAGTTGAGTGAGGCCAGAGCAGATGACGCATCCTTGCTTCTCTGGACACTTGGTTTGGGTTGGGGCGTTTCTGGTTGGACAGATTCCTTCTTGATGTCTTTACCTCCACTGAGGACCCACTGGCTCTCAAAAAAGAACTGGTTTGGATGACTCAAAGAAAAGCCACAATCATCTACATTATGTGTCATCTTGAAGAACTTCTGACAGGCTACCTGGTAATGTGTCCCTTTTACTAAATCCAAAATCTGGTTGATCCCTGAGGGAGGGATCTTGTACACTTGCATCTTCTGCCTCAGCAGTTGAGGATCACTGTGCCAGAAAGGGCACCCCTGATAATCCCCATGGCTTGGTGGATTGGTCAGGATAATCTTCAGGCAACTGTAAAGTGTGTAGTCTGTCCTCTTG
The DNA here is from genome assembly GCF_963455315.2 of Globicephala melas. Classification (NCBI taxonomy): domain Eukaryota; kingdom Metazoa; phylum Chordata; class Mammalia; order Artiodactyla; family Delphinidae; genus Globicephala; species Globicephala melas. Next base: position 54,483,978 of record NC_083324.2, read on the forward strand.
CCTTCCTTTCCAAAGCTATGACGGATATTGTAAGAGTAGCCTTTATCAGATTTATCTGGATCCATCTTTCCTCTGATAAATGTCTGCTTCCAGAACTGCCACGTCTGTTCCAAGGTTAGGCCAATGTCCTTCAGGAAGAGGCTGTACTGCGTGAGGCCCCCATGACGAAGATGGTGGGGCTTTATGTAGCTGATCTATGCAAGGTGGGAAGGATTTGGTAGAAAGCGAATCGATCTGATCTAAAGAAACCTTCCCAACATTTGCCTGTGTACTGTAGTCTTGACCAGTGTATGAATGACTGAGGTGGCTGAGCAGTGGCTGGAGTCTCTCACCTGACTGCACAGCAGGCAAGGACCTGGCTGTTAAAGCCAAAACCTTGGACAGTTTGGTTTTAAATTCATTCAGGATGATCGCCGCAATGTCCTTGAGTTGTACATAAGCAAAGCCATTTTCCAAATAGACTTTCCTTCCTCGGAACAAATCCAGAGCATCAGCAAAAGGGCCCTCATAAACTGACTCCAACTGAACCCCACCTATTGTGTGATGAAGCCACAATATCCTGTTCTCGCAGAGTCTTCTCTTCATCACTTATAGCCTCAAACTGCAAATGGCTATCCTTTAAGAAACTCTGAATTTTGTCCTTGGGTAATATACTGAATTGAAATAGAAGGAGATTCATTTCTTGTTGAATGAACCAGCGCCTAAGCTCTTCAGACTGGCAGTAAGCAAGGTGTAAAATAAAGTGAGAAACGTGATCTCTTCTTCGGGGTTCATATTCATCTTCCAAGTTTTCTCTGTAGGAAAACTTAAGCTTCCGAAGCTCAGCCTCCAGCTTTCTCTGGTACTGCTCGGTTCCTTTCACATAGCTCACACCAAGACTCTTAACTGCTTTCAGCAATTTAACTCTATCGTAGCCAAGTTTTCAAATTCTATCAAAGATATGTTTCCAGAAGGCGGCTGCAAGTAAAACAGAAGGCTATGTGGGTAGCAAGCATTCCTCTGGTCATCTGCCAACCTCAGTTTCCTCCGATTTCCTCCAAGAAACTGCATCTTGTTACGTCCAGCCACACCAGACGTGAAAACAGACAAACCCCGGCAAGCATTTTCCCCGGGGAGTGGGGGGGGGGCGGCGGGAGAGTTCGTACAGGACCCCATATTGACTTTTAAAAGGCTCTACCAAATTAGCATGGTCCTAATGAAGAAGGGGTGAATTAGTTTCACAGTAACCAGCCTTGGAAGGCCCACATGTTACGTCTGCATCCTGAGTGGATATAAACTATCACTGCAAGTTGCTTCCCTTTGCATGTTTCCAATCATTAACTGATTTATTCTGGGGACACTGGGCTTTTGTAGCCCTCCCAAGTGTGTTTTTCCCCCTACCATCCCTTCTCCCACTGGACGTGTAAGTGGGGAGTCCTCCTTGCTCCTAACTCCATATGGCTTCCCTCCTACCTAAAATCTCCAATGTAAATCTCACCTCACAACATTTTATAACCAATGCACCTTCATTTTCACCATGGTCTACAGATTCCTGGTATCATTCTTCCTATTTCCCCACAAATACCTTCTGCATCAGTCCATTTTTCCAGTACTACCCCTGCTCCAATTCTTGGCTATTTAAAACAATACTTCAATGCTGCTCTGGTGCCTGGTCCCATCAGCTCCTTGAATTCACAGTGACCTTCTTTCCAACTTCGGCAACTTGCTCACACACTCATCAATGACTATAAACAACTTTCCATAAATGGAATTGCTCTCTCTTCCCAACTGTATGGAGTTTCTACCTATAACTACTTCAGGGGCCGTTTTTCTGAAGAAGATAATAATACTCTAAATAGGACTTAAAGTATCATTAAAGTAGTATTTTTCCCCAGACATGGAAGTGGCAGTAGTATCTCTCTGACGACGAGGGCTTACTTTTAGGGTACCCGCTCCATATGCTTGGTGAAAGATGTGATTCAGTCACTACTGCCATCCACAGGCTCCAAATGCTGAGGCCAGAAAATGCCATTGGAGGCTTTTATTAGTGTGAAATGACCGTGTGATCACCTGCCTCTTTGACATGAGCCTCAAGGCAAAAAGTCTAACAGCCCTCTGCCCTCCCAAAAGATCATCCTTAACTGCCTTTCCTTCAATGATGTCCCGAGGGGGTTCTGTGGTCCCTCCCTCCCTTTATTTCTCCTTATCTTTCTTCCCTCCTTCCCTCCCTCCACTTTCTCCTTCCAAATTTATCAGTGCTTATTATGTTTGAGACCAGTAGTCTCCAAACTACTTTTTATATCCATATTATTATGAATAAAAATATCTTAGAGCAGCAAACTCAATATTTATACATTTATGTGTTTAAAACATGAGCATTTATAAAACTATACCAACAGGTACATTATAAAACACACATATAAAACACACAGAAACTTGACATCAAAACAGAGATATGTTCTAATATTTTCTTCGAGTATTTCCAATAGACAGTCAAGCATTCCCCTGCAACTCCCTTCTCTGAAGATACATTTTCTAGATTACACAGGTCCTGTCTTCACTGAGTCTAAAGGTTTCTTTGGAGAGAGAGAGGAAATTAAATAAGCAGTTACAAGAAGATGTGGACAGGAGTGTTAGGGGTTGAGGTAAGTATACCCACCACATCTGTCCAGATCAGCACCCCACTGTTAAGAGATAATTGCTTATGGAAACTCTCACAAGCCGTTTCAGCTACATCCCCTTCCTCTTCAAGCCTTATGATTATAGTCTAAGATACAGCTTTTCCAGGTTAGCAATGGACCCTTTTGGTTTCACCAGTGTTGTACAGTGACAAGAGATACTTGCATTCCCGAGCAAACCTTTGCCTAGTGGAGGGTCCCTCCATATGGACCACTCCAAGGATCAGGCAGGTCATGGGACCCACTGAGGTTCACAGGGCTTGCTTGTCTGTGAAGCATCTGCCTTTGTGACTGGGGCTCAACCAATATTACTGACTGCCTGAGTTGGGTGCCTCAATTGTCTCTGGTTGCTCCTGTAGATATTTTTACCCCAAACTTTGGGAATCGGTCAGGCATGTCTGGAAGTGACAGAATTAATAGTCTAAAGCTTCTCACACACCACATGCTTCCCACGGGCTGAGAGTGAAGAATATCTCACAGTCATGGCCCAATGTTTTTCGTATATGTCCTCCAAGGTTCAGTTTTCAGCTGCCTACCCTAATGGACCCTACTCCACCAGCTCCCCTACAAGTTATCCTTAATGTTATTATCTGCTCCCTTGGTTATGGCCATCATCGTAGCTCTGAGCTTTCTTGTAGCTCCACTTTGACCTTGCCCACAGGGATGCTACACCAGGGTCTCTAGCTCAGGATGTCAGATACATAACTCACCACCTCTCCCCAAAACCCACCACTACTACTTCTGGACTTCCTACTTCAGTCAATGACACAGCCCTCTTCCCCAACAATGACAGCTCAACATGTGGGTTTCATTGCCCGCGTCCTTTCACCTTTATAGAAAATACCTAATTCTACCTTTGAAAACTCACGTGACCCCCTTTCCATTTTTCTAACAGTGCCTGAGGGATTTTCCTCATTTTCCTTGTGATCTATGGATTTCAAATGTGCATTGCTTTTTTTTCTGCCTCTAGTTTCTTCCCCCCTGTAACTCAGTTTCACCCACTTTGGCAAAATAACTTTTCTAAAACACAGGTAGAATCATATCATTTCTGCTCAACAAAACATATAAGGGCTGTGTACAGAATTAAGTTCAAAATATCCAGGATAACTTTATAAATGCCTCCAAAATCTTGGCCCCTTCCTTCTTTCTACCGATATCCTTACCTGGGCATTTTTTCTATTCTAGTTATATGGGTCTGCTCAATTACCTTCTGAAATTCTTTCTCCTGAACACCAACCTTTCCCAAGGCCATCCATTCTGCCTGGCCTTTACAAACTTCATTCCCCAAAAGGGAATCTCCATATTCTCCTCCCATAGTATTTTGTGGATCCCCGTATTATAGACACCACTGTTACACTCTCACATATATTAGGCTGATATAATGATCCTAACACATATATTAAGATTAGTTTCTTGGTTTTCTTGGTGGTTTCCTTTTAAACTAGAAATTGAACTATTAGATGACAGAAATGATGTCTTATTAATTTTTGTCTTGTAGTAGCTAAATACCTGGGGGAATTGTGAGTTTACAGGACACAGGGAATGTTGTTTTTTCCCTTAATTGCTGAATTGAATCTGACCATTACCCAATTAAGCCAGGATATATTCTCAGTGTATAAGTGTTCCGAAAACATGCACGCATTATATTTGTACATGAAATAGGGGCAGTGTTTAGAATGATCTTGGCTCTACCATATTTCTTGATGTTGGTATTATAAAAACGACTGGATTAGAGAAACAACAAATAACACATGTTACAAAAAGGATTTCAATTTTCCAGTATGAACTCAGTCATGCAAGAGAGCCCATATAGATTTCACAAATAAATGAATGCAGCCCTTAAAAGAGTACTGGATTCCCAGACATGAAAAAAACATGAGCCACAGATATAGCCAAATAACTTCAGAAATATTTCCAGGAAAAAAAAGGAAGCCTCGATAAGATACAAATTCTGAGATCCTGTGAGATGCTTACAGCTGAAACTGAGACACAATGGGCCCATCAGTAAATTCATTCCTAGTCAACCAATGTAGCTAAAGCTTTAAACAACAGATAAATGAGAACGTGTTTTGCATGGGAAAGTTCTCCCCAGAGTTCCTCATTTTTATGTAGGAAATCAATTTGCATCACTGATGATATCATTCAAATCAGACAACCCAAAGTTGTTAGGAGGTAATTTAGTTTTATGCTGAAGCAATTTGATACTTGTTCTGATTTGTGATTTTCATTTTGTTTGTTAATGAAAAAAAATTAATGAGCAATGTTACTAGAAATACAACTCATCAAAGCCTCGGCGTGCTTAAAAAGGTTGCCATATACTGTACATTGGGATCGCTGTGCAGCTGGTGCCTGGGCCTCGCCTAGGAGGAGCCATCAGTGGAACACACAGGCGCAAGCTCAGGTATCAAGGCCCTGACACATACCTTTGCATTGATTTGTGTTTTTGTCAAGGATTGCCTTTGTGGATACGATTTTTCCATACCTGAAAGAGAGAGAGAGAGAGGAAAAAAAGAAAAAAATCCATGTTATTGTAGCCCAATGAAGACACTTAAAACACCGTAATAAACATCGGTGCACACACAACTGAGCAGGAATAAACCAAGAAAACAAGCTCTGAATCCCCATTTCACAGCTGGATGACCTCTTTTCACCAGCTCTTCTTTATAACTAGAGAATGGGCTTCCTTCCCTACATAATCACTGGCTTGAGCCTTTGAAAATAAACCCGTCAGGCTGTCATAGGTGGCTAAGAGGGGATTGTGTGTGATTGTGATCAAAGTAAATCACACTCTGTGGATTCATGGAAAAATGCACAGGCCTTGGAGCCAGGCTGATCAGGGCCTGCGTCTAGCTCGGGCACTTACCTAGCGCTGTAACTCTGAGCAGTTCAGCACGACTTATCCAAGCCCATTTTCTCATTTGTAAAAATGAGAATTGGAACAATCACTTTTCATGATTTGGGAGAGGGTTAAATTGAAATGTTGCGATTTCCTAGCAGGTTGTAGGATAAATAGGACTTTGTTTTTGCTACTAAAAAGGTATTAGTTATACTGTAAGTTAATTGAGGATAAGGACTGAGTTTTGTATTCTCCATGCCTAACACCACCGGTAATAGAAGCTAAATAAAAGTTTGCTGTAAATAATCAATGATATAGGTTATCCACGGTGCTTCCTCTACAATAAAATTTCTACCATAATATATCTATATATTTACATCATAAATGTGTTAATTATTTTATCATCTCTTGCAGAAGACCTAGTCTAGGTTTTTTTTTCAAAGATGGGTCACATGGAGAATGAAATAATTTTGTTGAGCCTATTTATGAGGTGTAAATGATAGGACTGAAGAAGATAAGTCCTAAGACCCTGTCCTTCTTTAGGATTCCATGAAGCATGCTTCTAGATCAACATAAGTACATGGAGAAGTTATAATGCAAATTTAACTACCAAATTTATTAACAACTCATCTTATGTTCAAGATTTCAGCTATGGTCACAAAATATTTGGCAAGTTTTCCTTTAATTCTATGTTCCTAAGGAAGTATAAGAACATAGGATAAATATTAAACATTCTGTGTATTAATGAACTAGGTTCCCTACCACCAATGTTTCTTTTCCATTTGTAATCACCTTGTACTATACCACTAATTCTTTGGAGCATTAAATTCTTGGAGTGGTCATTTATTAAAATTCTAGTGTTGAAAATAGCATAGTGCTAGATGCCTTTGCTTCTTTTTTTTCCCCAATGGAATAGCTATCATTATATTAATATCACCTACAGCCTTGAAAATCATTCCAGTAGGAGCTGAGCTATTGGTAGGTCACAATAGAAACAGGAATAATTGTATGAGATAAGTGGAAGGAGTCTGAGATGATTCCCACCTATACGCTCCGCGCTTCTTAAGTCTGCTGAACTGGGCTGGAGCTGTCCAAAGCTGAACTGGGCAGATTTCACCAGCATAAACCTGACGCTTCAGCTACTTGCATCTTTAGTACACCTGCCCTTCCTGCACCATTACAATGATAACCCTACAGTAAACAAAATCGAAGAGAGCTAGGGTTGAAAGTGTCTCTTACTATTTTGCAGATGAAGAAAGTATGTTCTAAAAGATCATTAACTTGATCAAAATCGTATAATTTGTGAAACTTCCAATAGGAACTTGAATATGGGATTTTTGAGTTTGGTGCAGTGCTTAACTAATATAGCATGCAGCCTCTAAAATAGAAAAGCTACATATATCAAGTCGTCTTGTTCAATCAACCTTCACGTCTTTGGGGATCCATGTATTTGATCTCCAGGGCAATGCAATGTAGTCATTAAAAGAATATATTGTGGCAATAAACTTCCATGGCTCAAATCTCAGTTCAACCAGGGTATATTTGATTAACTAAGTCTTATGTGCTCTTTGCGTCATTTCACCATCTATAATGACATAAATCTATTTTTATATTGATTTAGATGATATTTATTTAAAATTGTGTACATCTACTTGTAAACCTATAAAATGATGATAACAGTCTCTACCTCATAAGGTTGTGGGGTTCACCTAGAGTGCTGATAACACTGGCTGGCATAGAGAAAGTGCTCATTTAATATTAGCTTTTCTTACAATCACTTTTTTGCTGTTATCTGCTACATAAAATTGTCTCCAGTCCTTGGCATTCTCTGAGGTAGATAAGAAGTGGAAAGGGGGTTAAGGTTCTGTCCCAAATCCCAGCTTAAAACACTACTACTTAGACTGTCAAAATCTTCCACTAAGAAACTTGGAAGGTAACGTTATTTGCTAAAAGGATAATTTGCATTTATAATTTATATTGTTATTTTTAATGTTTGGAATTTTATTAACTATATTCTCACTGTATTTAATCATACAATTACCCATAGGTTCAAATCTTTTCATGGTTTATTTAGTATGACAAACTGTCTGTTGCCTCATTTTATTTTAACTTGTAGATTTTTATTGAGCAGAGATGCAAATAATTTCTGTCCAGTGGAAAAGATAACCCTAAAGTTACAGCTTATTGCCATGTTCAACATTAATTAGTTTTGTATCTAAACTGACATTCATATCCTAATGTTCCTTTATAAGTTGCCTGCAGATATCTAGCTTTTCAAATGCTCTTTGAACTAGTTTTAACACCTTGTATATACAAGCCCACTCTCCCCCAAATTCTTCCTCCTTCCACATTCCCCTACCCCCAGGACATACATAAGCCTCTCTTTAGAGCTCTATTTCATCCCAAGAGTTTCTCTTTTAGGAAAATAACCAGTACAATAATATATTTGAACAGTGTGTTCAGTAGACAATGTTTAAAGGTACCTATAACCGTACCCATTAACTACAGTGATGTTTGCTAGGTTTGGACTATTCAGGCAAGTAAACATTTGCAAAATTATATGGATCTTAGAGAAGAAAACAAAAAGAGAGAAAACAGGGAATATCTGCTGAAACATTTTTCCCCACACAAAGCACCCATCAATACAATATGGAAGAAGTAACAACCAGAGGAAGAAAAAGAATTTAGAACATTTATAACCATCTCACATCAGGCACATAAACCCTTAAGACAAAAATCCTTCTTTTGTTTCCAAAGCCACTCCTGACATTTTTCCATAAGTACCTTCTAAATTAAAATTTAGCTCTGTCTCTTAAAGAGGAAATTGAAAATTACTGTATCTCATAGTGAATTCTGTCTCACAATGGGACTCTTAACCTATGGTGTCCATGTTGTCCTACTGTATCACTGTTACGAGGATTTCTTCTTCATAAAATTCAGTATATGCAAAAGATCACTATCAGTCTTTTAACAGCCAAAAAAGTGAAATGCTTTCTTGTAGAAAACATTTGTGACTACTTTAGCAAGCAACATTTTTCTTAAAAAAATTATTTTATTATTCAGAAAGTATTACAATACTACTATACATGGAAAAATCACACACACACACACACACACACACACACACACACATGCCAAAAAGCAAAGTATGCTGTTTCTTGACTTCCCTATTCCTAATTACTCTCTAGGCGAGACTTTCCAATGGTCCAGAATCACAAAACCATAGAACACAACTTGTTAGTTCAGCCTCTACTCTGGCTGGAGCTACAGGAATTTCAGTCCTTGGCTCAGTTACAAGATTCTGCATTAAAAATTATTTCACAAAGCTAGAATATGCTTTAAACAACAAGAGAAGGTATTTAATGGGCCATTGGTTCTAATTCATGTCTGAACTCTCACGATGACAAACAGGGACTTTCTACATGACTGGTGCTGTATCCTCCCTGCCCTGCTAAGTCAGCCACTGATGTAGGTAAATCAAGTTTAGACTTTTTTTTTGAAAAGACCTAAAACCACCATAAAGACAAAAACCACCCATATAAGGTACCTGTGAAGAATTGTATTAAATTTCTCTTATGTCTTGTCAAAGTAGAGTAAAACTACTGACTAAAGTTATTTTTTTAATATATTCTAAAGAAAAAAAATATTTCTCAGGTAAAATTATTCCTAAACTTACATTATATTACTTATTTACTCTTCCCCTTTTTGGAGTTTAGATCAAGACCTTAAGTGTTCAGAAAGCTTTTTTTCTTTTTTTTATGCCACCCACAAGTGGAAAGCAAAGTCTGATATTAGAGGAAAATATGTGACCCAATTACTGAACAATGCCTGGAAATAGACACCTCAGCGGGGTCCCCAATTCTCTCTTCTCTGTTTTCACTTCCTGAAGCTAGAAGAGATAAAATATCACCCACAGTCAACTTCCTGGGGGTGTTTCAACTTCTTGGGGGAAACAAATAAATGAACACATTTTTTTTAACCATAATTCTTTCCATCTGGGTTCAGTGCCTTCTCCAGCCAGTATGAGAAGCACGTAAGACAGCATTGCTAGGGCACTTTTCTATATAAAAATAAACAATTCCATGTCATATCTACAAAGTCACCAACTATCCTGAGTGCCCATAAATTCTCCAAACACAGCCCGGTTCCCAATAACATTGTCTTTATAGTCTAAGAGGACTTTGTGATCACAAACAGAAGCCAATGCACAATAACCACCCACTTACTACATTTTGAGTTTTCACAACTGAGTTTTATAATTCATGTGTTGTCTATCAACTCTAAAAAATATGCTTACCTGAGCTTGTCAATAAAATATTTACATTTAATTTTTTAAAGAAATAGTCAATTCTTTCTGACATTTATTCTTATTCTTAAATAGCATCTGAGTCATTTGTTGATACCCTTGATTATTCCACATACAAGCCTCATTTAAACTAATGGAATCTTTTATTTTCCAAAACTGAGGAGAAAATAGAGCAATTATGGGTCTACTCTTCATCAATTATGAAGACATCAATTTGGTGGGATTTTTCTATAAAGAATTTCTTTTTAAAGCCTTTTACTGAATCACCCACTGTGTATATTAATTCAGGTAATACAGGCAGAGACTGAAAATAGTTCCTGCAGTCAATCAACTCCCAGCTAACTCATTTTTCACATGCCTTCTATACTGATACCAAGACAAGAACAAAGGTATTACATTTATTTAATGGATGGACTATTATCCTTTTAGCCAATGTGGTTGTTTGCCTACTTCTAGAATGCTCATTCATTCTTTGGCACTTGGGGATGCTAATGGGGTATATCTATGGCTTTTGAGATCCAGTAGGAATGTGGTGGGACTATCTCTTTGAGGGACCACATCATCCAGGTTCCATCTACAAGAGAACAAGTCTACAGCCCATTAACATTCTGAGTCATTAACAAATTCATTCTACAAACAAGTGGTCAAAGCCAGGAATAACTATTGTGGGCAGAACTATGTCCCCTCAAATTTCATATGTTGAGGCTTAACACCAACACCTCAAAATGTAACCATATTTGGGCAGATAGCCTTTAAAGAGGTAAGGTATACTCTATAGTAGCACAGGGAACTCTGCTCAATATTATATAACAATCTAAGTGGGAAAAGAATTATTTGATAAAGAATGGATATATGAAAAAAAAAATAAAGAGGTAAGGTAAAACCAAGTCCTATGCATGGGCCCTAATCGAGTATGACTGACATCCTTATAAATTAGGACAAAGGCACAGAGGAAAGACCACAAGGCACAGAGGGAAGAGATGGCCATTTACAAGCCAGGAGAGAGGCCTCAGAAGAAATCACACTTCTGACACCTTCATCTCATATTTCTAGCTTCCAGAACTGTGAGAAAATAAATTTCTGTTGCTTAAGTGGTACTTGGTTATGGCAGCCCTAGCAAACTAACACAATAACCTCTTATTCAAGGTCTGGTGAGCTTTGATAAAGGGAATGAAGATGAGACCTCCTTAAATTCTTGACACAGTGATTTGGCAGTGGGTCCCACCAAGCCCTCACCTAACACCTCCAAGTTCTCTGTCACCCACGTGTGTGTGTGACAACAGAGGCCAATAAGTATCACCCAGAACAGACAACTAATACTCTAGAACCTGGTTCTTGGCCTTGTAGTTTGGGCATTCTTTTTATCCCCCCAGAGATAATCATACTCTTGAATCCACACCAAGTAAATGTCACAAGTTTATTGCACAAACAGAAATGTCCTTTTTTTTTTTTTTTTTTTTTTTGTGGTACGCGGGCCTCTCACTGCTGTGGCCTCTCCTGTTGCGGAGCACAGGCTCCGGATGCGCAGGCTCAGCGGCCATGGCTCACGGGCCCAGCCGCTCCGGGGCATGTGGGATCTTCCTGGACCGGGGCACGAACCCGTGTCCCCTGCATTGGCAGGCAGACTCTCAACCACTGCACCACCAGGGAAGCCCGAAATGTCCTTTTTAATTTACAACTTCGGACTAGCACACTCCAAAGAAAACAAAATAACAGTTTCTAGCTGGGAGAATTGAAGAAAATTTCAAGGAGGAGGAAGTGTTTAAAGAAGGGGTAACATGTTGACAATCAGAAATGTTTTTTATACTTCTTAGGGATAAGAAAAACAATTCTAAAAAAAAAATTCTTTTTTAGACACATGTATTACTCTTTAGTACATTACTGTTTTCACGCTACAAATAGGTTCACCATGATCCTAGGGCTGTCATGCTGCATTTACAATCTGACCAACTCTAAGACAATGGTTCTCAGACTTTGATGTGCCCCAGAATCTCTTGGAGGCCTTATTAACACATGGAATGCTGGGCCCAACTCCCAGAAATACAGACTCTGCAGGTAAGAGGTGGGTCTGAAGGATTTGCAACTCTAATAAGATCCCAGGTGATGCTGATATTGTTGATAGTGTTATGAGAACCACCACTTCAAGAAAGAGAATGACATACGAACACCAAAGCATGTGTGGTTTGTTACCTACAAAATTCACAGTCTGAGGGAACTTTCTATAGCCACGGAGAACTACTTTCAAAACTGCAAACAGCATTTGCTTTTGTTCAAATGATATTCTATGTTGAAAAAGATGGACTACAAATTTTTTCAGAGTTTTTGCTTAATAATATTTTTTCATTTACCTAATATAATGACAACTTACAACTCAAAGACAGCTGCTTTGAAATTTTTGTCAGGGACTTTTTAGAAAGTCCAAAGAAAACACATGGACAATATCTATGTAACTCTCTTCCTTCATCTGAAATAACTAGTTGCTAGTTCCTAGTTTGATTGAATTAGAGTACTAATATGAAAAAAATAACTGGCAGGCAAATAACAATTAGTAACTGTTAGTGTCTTTGCTGGTTCTTTAATGAGAAATGGATGTAAAGCTGGAATGAATATACTAGACTGAAAATGAATACTTTCAAATTCTGAAACAAAACAAAACAAAAATCACTAACTTGCTAACTCTTGGGTTACATTTTAGGTTATGTATTTATGTTACGTAGTTAGGGTATATAGCCTGTCATCTTAGAGAAAGCTTGTGAGAAAGAGATTTCCATGCAAACAAATGGGATGGCAAATCACATCCTTTTGGGTACTTTATACAACCAATCATAGCACATTTCAGCATGCTTAACATCCTTTAATATTTGTTCTGCTAATGAGGAAAGAGAATAGGCTTTGGAATCAATTAATATGGACTTGAGAATTTGAAAAAGAATAGATACATGTATATGTATGACTGAATCACTTTGCTGTACACCTGAAACTAACACAACCTTGTTAATCAACTATAGTCCAATATAAAATAAGAAGTTAAAAAAAACTATGGACTTGAATCTGACCTGTACCACCCATAGGATGTGAAACAAACAAACTACTCAACACCTTGGTACCTCAGTTTGCTGATCTGTATAGTGTAATCACTAGGCCTGCTTTTTTAGTGGCTGTAAAGATGAAATAAAATAGCGTGTGCTAAACTTCCTAGTACAATGGGTGACCCGTTGAAATTTCTTCCATTGTCTTACTAAAGCCTACCTTATGCTTTATTACCTATACATTTACCATGTAGCATACAAATGTCCATGTATAACTTGGACAACAATATCTCTTGACTATTTGATAGAGCCAGTCTCCGTGCTGGCAGAGGCCCCTTAGGAAGCATAGGCTTTGACACTCATATGACCTCTCATTTATACTCCAAGTCAATTCACAGTTTCTCCTCCACTCACACAGTTTCCTCCTGGCAACATCTAACTCCTTGCTCAGTCTGATCTCAAAGTTCAGCCCCTTCCATGCAGCCCCCACTACCTATCCATATGCATCTGCCTTCTAACCTCCCACCAGTACCCACTGCTCCAGTTACTACCACAGGCCCACTCATTCTCAAGTTCCCCCTCTCCCAGCCAGCAGCCAACAAGTCATGGTACTTGGTGGACCACATCTTGACCCTGGCCCTCCTTGGTTCTCACTGCTGTCCACTTCTAGTACATCCATGCATGGTTGACTGTCAATAGCATCCCACTCCAAGGCCGTTTGGTCTTCAAGGGCCCAATCCTGGTCTTCTGTAAGTGGATTTTAGATTTCAGAGATTTTAAATACCTCTCTTACCAAAAGCAAAGGATCCTATCAGGATTCATGGGTCCTCCCTTCAAAACCTCTCTAATGTCCATCCCTATTTGTTTTATTTAGTTGACACTTTTACAACACTTTTATGGGCCAGCCCCTCTTCTAGGCTCCCTATGTATATCCACTCTTGTTAGTCATCACAACAAGCCCTGGATGTGGTCACTAGCTGTGTTACGGACAAGAACACTGATACAGAAACACCTGAAGTAACTTTCTCAAGGTCATATAACTAGGAAGTAGCAAAAGCAAAATCCCGGGCTGTCAGGCTTCAGAGCATGGGGCCTGCCTCTCAGCTCTAGTGCCTCTTGCCAACCTCCTGTCTCAAAAAGGAAGCCATTGCTTCTCCTTTTCTCTCTTCCAACTCCCATTCATCCCTGCCATGTCTGTGCCCTTGTTTCCCTATATATCACCTATGTTTTCTGAAACTTAATCTTTTTTCCCCAGCACCAGGGCTCTTTCCTCTCTGCCTTCCCTTGAACACTTGTAGATCATTTCTTCCTATACATTGGCTATCATCAAGTTTCTCTCTTTTCATTCCTTGACAGAGTGGTCTTGATTGATTGCTCTGCTCATTCTACTTCTTTCTTCTTAATTTCTAATTACATCCTAAATACTGACTTCTATTATTGGAACATAACTGAAAATTAACTAGTAACTTCTTAATAAGTAAAAAAAGCAGTTATCATCATCCTTGACTTCTCACTACCATTTAACCCCCTGGAAAACCTTCATTTTGAAACATTCTTTCCTTGGGTTCCATGCAGCACACTAACCTGGTCCTTATCTTCCTTTCTTGCAGACAAGTTATCCCTTTATCTCTTTCACTTGGCTTTTCTTCTCCTCTAGATTCCTAAAAGTGGGTGCACCTCAAGCGTAATCCTTAGCTCACTTTTGTTTTAGTGCTACAATATCCATGAGACTGCTAATTCCCAGAAAGGACATGTATCAGAATCAGCTGGATGGCTTCTTACAACTCTGGGCTCCAACCTCAGAGTTTTGATTGTTTGGGATGAGGTACAAGAAAGTGAATGTCTAACAAGCTCACAAATTAGAACCAAGAACCACACTGTGAGAACCATTGATTAGAAATCTCCTTCATTATCACATTTTGAATTTCCATTTCTTTGTGTTTCCATCTCATATTTCTTTCTCTAGATCTGCCTTCACCCTCAAACCTCAGTCTAGAATCTACAATTAGAATTATTGGATATTTAGAGTTATTAATTATTTCCCTTTGGAAAAATTAGAATTATCGGATATTTCCCTTTGGATGGAATGGTCATCTCAAAATGCAAAATGCAACATCTCAAAAATGCAGCAAAGTTGAACTCGCTGTTTTCCCCTTTCTCCCTTCTCTGAAAACATCTCTGGGGCAGAAGCTAGTTGGGTAGTAATGAGTGTACAGGGAGGAGACTCTGACAACCTGGACAACTCAAGCCCCAGCTGGAGGGGCTCTGCATCCTGTCTCTGGCCATTGTTACCACAAAGGAATGGGATCCAAATGTTGCAAGGCCTTCTGATTGTTTCTGAAAGAAATCTGGATTTTCAGGCAATATTTCTCAATTTTTCAAGATTGTCTTAGAGTTTTTATAAAACAATGTGAAAACACTCTTCTAGGCAGACTGAGCTTGATGGGTGCCAGTTTGTGACGTTGCCCTGATGTCCTCCAGCTGCCCCTTCTCATTCTAAATAACATAGATCCTTCCAGGGCAAAATGTATGTTCTGACCCATTGTCTGCCAGCTATTTCTCCCAAATCTGCATAGCTGTTGTGCTCATGGCCTGCATAAAATCATCTAGCATTATTATTTTTTTTTCCTGTTTTATGGTATTATTTGTTTGTTCCCCATGAGATTGTCTCTTCAACCAGACCTTGATTTTTCAGGGGTCTATATAATGCTTTATGCTTCTGTGGACATCCCTGAAATATCCAGGACAGAGTTGGATGAATAATAAATGTCTATGCAAATCTGCTGACTTTTAAGTAAATTTTATGAACCTGACAACTTTTTCCACATCAGAAACACCTACTAATGACTGAACTACACTTACACACAAACAAATACGTATATACCATTAATTGAGCACTTGCTATATGCTGGTCACTACACACAGTGCATTAGGTATTTTATTCCAAATTCTCACAACTACCTAATAAGCTGATATTATTATTCTCATTTTTTACGGATGAAGAATTAAACTTAGATACCTTAAGTGACTTGCCCAAGTTGACACAGCTATTGAGTTACATTGCTTATATTTGAACTCAGGTGCATTTGGCTACAAAATCCCTACTCTTTCCTTGATAATCACACTGTCCTTAAAGCATAATGAATAAACTTGGGTAAAAGTCAGTCCCCTGGCCAGTCCTGGGGTCACAGAAACATTTGCAAGTCTTTTGTACACGTTGGACATGACTGCAGCTCCAAAAGGCACAAAAATGACCAAAAGTCATTGGACATAGTATAGTTGGACATTCATCATAGATTGTTAGAACTCACTTCTAGAGAAACTTCTTTCTTAAAGAAGCTTCTGATTTCACAACATGTAGCCCATTCCAGTACATCTGTGACTCTAATGTGAACTGTATGCATAATGTAAAACATAGCTTCACAGCAGAATTGACATTTGCTATTTGGGGAAGACATCAGACCTCAGATTCTGAAAATTCTGACATCATCTATTGACTCAACACTATTAAAAAAAAAACTGCATCAAATATGTAGCATATGTGACCATTTTGAAAGCCGTGTTTTAGTAGCAGTGGAATCAGCTGTTCAGAGCACATGCTCAGTTTCCATGATATCCCTCAGTACCAAAGCACATAATCAGGTTCTCAGGAAAGTTCTGTGATGGAGTTGTTACTAATAAAGTAGTAGCTCCCAATCCTCGCTTAGGCTACTTAGCTTCCTTCTAATTCCCACCCAGATTTTCTTTGTCACTACCCTTCCTCCTCCAGCTCAACTGGCATCTTCTCTCTGATGCCTTTTCTCTCTTCCCCAAGTAGCTCATTTCAGTTCTGGTTATGATCCAACATGGCATTGAGCATATCTCTATTAGAAAGTGCATTGTATCATCAATTGTGTCAACGACAAAAATGCAATACTTTATCAATATTGCATTGTACTGTGCTGTACTATACCTTTGACCATCCTAATACTGAAGATGAGTTCTTCAAGGGTAGGGCATAGGTGTTATTTATTTTATATCCCTAGCCTTACATGCAGGGCTCACTCAATAATTGTTTGTTGGATGAATGAATAAATAAGTGAATACCATATATCACATCCCCAACATCAGAATGTAAATTCTGATGCAAAGCTAGTTTTGCATTATGCGTACAGTTCACATTAGAGTCACAGTTGTACAAGAATGTACTAAAGGTTGTGAAATCAGAGAAGACAATCAGAGTGTCAATGAGAGTAAGTATATCTAGGCACAGATATATCTTCCACTTTGCAATGTGACAAAGCGCATATCCTACTGACAGTGATACATCACGTTTTAGATCTTATATTGAGCACATTCACTTCATTTCATTCAAAAGGAGAGTGAGTTATAACATCATTAAAGAGCCAAAATATGAAATAGTTGTAAAGTCTTTGTTGTAAAATGTTTTATGGCATTATGTTATTTTAAATTGACAAAGACACTCAAGAAAAAGAACTGACATAATATATTGAATGAGGAATTTCGTATAGTAGAGCAGCTACTCTAAGCTTTTTTTAATACAAGAATGCCACTGCTTCATTTGAAAGAATCAGAACTTGCAGTGGGAAAAATAGAAAAAACCATGTCATGTAGAGAGAAGTGGTCCCATGAAGCTCACACATACCAGAAGCAGAAAAGATGAAAATCAAGCCCAACTTTTAAATCTCATATCTTTAATTTCAAAACTTATAAAACAAGGTACCCAAGTGGATGAGAACACAGCCATTTTTGTCAACACATCAATCTCTTCACATAAAATGTTGAGGAAGTTATAAACTTTCCAATATAAATACAAAATATTGGATAAAGCTCTTCTGTATCACTCCAAAAGATTCAGTCCTTGTGTTACCATAGCAGAAAGCTCACTGTCCAATGGATATTCAAATAATTCATAACATAAATCAATGATGCAGTCCATTTACCTCTGTGAAGATTATTTGTTTCATAGATTGTCTGTATTAGTCATAGTATTTTAAAAATTGTATGTAAAAATATATAACTATCACACCAGGTAAGTGAGACGACAATAAAAGAATGCATGTTAAGCATTCCAGCTTAGTAATAAGCTTATAGCAGTTGATTCTCCAAAACAGTAGTTGCTGGAGTGATGTTCAATCTTTCAATTACTTAATAGTCAGACAATTTAAGCTTATATTATAAATACATTCTGAAAAACATAATTAAGAAAGTGAGTAGACTGCAAAATGTGTGCAGTGCTGTCTCCATTCAGTTATCAGTGGCTGCTTGTTCATTTGTCTTAACCCTTCCCACTATCACTGCAGGTGTACACACACCTCTGAGTGCTTTCCTTTCTTTCCACTGGGAAAATGTTTTGCATGACAAGATACACATCTCTGAGACTTTTTTAGTCCATTCCACTTGGGGAGGTTCAGGGCTAAAGGGAAAATGCAAGGAAAATTCAATATGCTCCCCATATCAGGAAGACTATCATGTCTTCTTATAGATTCTTTTTACCTGATCAACTCTTATTCAATAAAGCTTGAATATATGGTCTCTAATGTCCACTATAAGGTCCCTTAAGATGCTCTCAGTGTAACATAATATCTATACTATCACAACCAAAGCCTTTTTTGCATACTTTCTTGAAAAACCTATGACTATGAATTTTGTGTGTAAGCACAGATCATGTCTCATAATACTGAAGGGGAGACTCCATGTTTTATACACACTCATGGTGCAGACCATCTACACCTAGTAGTAACACAGTAAACAACTGATGATGTGATAATGTTCCTCCAGGAATGATAAAAGCAGCTGTTCTAAACTGTGGTGCAAATTAAAAAAGGAAAAACTTATCAAAGTTAATCACTTACTGGCAAATGCATTGTGCTTGATTAACTATTCTTACTCCCTGTGTTTACTTGTGCCTTAAGAATCCATTACAGACACTACTCACACCAAAATAAACTCTTCACTTTCATTATATTATATGTATAATGTTACTCAACTGGGTTGCAGTATCACCTCAGTAAAAAAATCCAAGAATAATTTTGTGCTCAACAGTTCTTTGCCCCACAGTGCTTTACATATCTCATTTCTACTACATCCGTCAGGGAAGACAGCCAGCTCAGTTTCTCTTTCTGGTCTCCAATCTCATCATCTCCCAGTGTGAGCCCCCAAATCCAACCAAAGTTGACTCCTGGAAGGTTCCAGAATGTTCACTGCTAAAATGCAATTCCGCCAGCCAAGAATTGTCTTCCTTTCCCCCTGCCTTTCTACTCACAACTTCCTTTGCCTGCTATCGGTGTGTCTCCTCCAGAAAGACTTCCGTCATCATCTGTTCTTTTAGCTGAATTAGGAGCATCCCCTCTCCCAGGGGGCCTGGTGCTTTCTCCTTGTAGCTCTGTTCCCACTGCACATAAGCACAGGCTTATTCCTGAGAGTTACTTGAGAACAGAAACCATCCTCCTTGTTTGTATCACCCAGCCATCATATGGAAGACAGCAGAGAATAGATGCTCAAGAAAAGTGGTTGAATAGACAATGATGAGGATATTAATTCCTATGTAAAAAATCAGCTTACAAGAAAACAAAGTTGAAACTTTTTTTTTGTAAGACCCACAACATATGAAATTAGTAGGGAAGCTGTGTTTCTTCTTCCTTGTATTAAAAATGGTTTATAACAACATAATGGATAATATATTGGATTTATTCAAACGATAAAATACTACACCGTGATGCGAATGAC
Organism: Globicephala melas; assembly: GCF_963455315.2. Lineage (NCBI taxonomy): Eukaryota > Metazoa > Chordata > Mammalia > Artiodactyla > Delphinidae > Globicephala > Globicephala melas. The sequence continues at coordinate 54,503,535 of NC_083324.2, forward strand.
AAACAATGGCCATAAGCAACAATAAGGAGGAATCTCCAACGATGAGCAACATGAAGCAGACAGGCAAAAGCACATATTAAAAGATTCTACTTATATAAGTTTATGTATTAGAAATCAGGATGGGGGTTATCCTTGGAAGGAGTTAGTAACTAGAAGCGGCATGTAGGTTTGCAGTGCTGGTCACATCCTGCTCTGTGAGTTGGCTGCTGGTGACATGGGTGTGTTCAGTTTGTGAAAACACACCAAGAAGCTGTACACTGACGATTACTGCACTTTTCTACTAGAGAGCGTTTTTCAATAAAACATTCAGAAAATAATAGCATGGTGGCAGAAGTTAATGATATTTCTAATGAAAAGGAGCCACACAGACATGGAGCAGCAAATAATACTTCCCATCCATCCATTTTCTGAGGGAATTTTACTGTTTTCTTTCGAGTCTCTAAGAGCCTTAGTTTAGAACCATTTGGCATAAGCTGAATAAAGAAGAAAAATACAAACAGAATACAAATAGAGGTGCTAATAAATCATCGGCAACATATTGATTTTTATTGTGTAAAGAGACTTTTACCTATATCATAGCATAGTAATTTGGAAAAAAACAAAACAAAACACAAACTAAGGCCCCTGACATAAAATTCATTATAGCAATAAAAATAGTAGTTTTGAGAAGAAAATATTATAACATATGCCCTGTATCCCCACATACATATATTTATGTCTTGCAAATAAGCCTGATTCTATTGCCAGGTGGATTCCTTTTGAAGCTACATGATTTTTCCCAATTGGATTAGTGTGGGTTTCGTTGTACCCTGCTTACAGATGTGTGTTACTCAATAGAAATTCACCCACAAAGAGGAAGTAATATATTCTGCTCAGGAGGTGGCCTCTTGTCCCCTTTGTCTTAAAGTTAACCACTGGTAAACCAAAGTAAAAGTTGATGTGTTTAGATGGTATGAGCTTTCATGTGCCATGGGAACATAATTGGTTCCACTTTCCTTCACATTAAATGTAATGAAAAGCCACATTTCACGCCCATAAGATTGAAATTCTACTAACAGTCTTCAGCCCACTCCTCACTTGAGCACTGACATTTTAATAAGTGATTATTTTTTCCATTATAGAGGGGCTATATCTCATAAAATCAGATTTGGAAAATGTAGAAAAAAATAGAAAGACAGAAATTATTCATAATCTCACCGCACAAACTCTTGCTAGGTAGGTTAATTTCCTCTCCTACATATGGGTTTTCTTGTTTATGGGTTTCACATATCACACCACTTACATAATTCCTTATCCAGCACTAACACTTTCAAAGACTTTCTATATGACTATTAAGTATAAGCAATGCCAAAATCAATGTAGTATATAACATAAAAAGTATTTCAGTACTGTTGGAACAGTGTAAGCCACACACACAAACAAGCAAGTACGTAAAAGTAGTGATCTTCATCAGGTTGTTTACAATGTACACACTTATAAAGGCATCTTTATTATTATTATTACTATTATTATTATTACTATTAAATTAATTAACTAATTATCTAATTTTTAGTGAATGTTACCAAGTACCAAAGGATGTCCTCAGGAATGTAAGGGTTACAGTTCACTTACTGCATTTCTACTGCCTTTTTTAATTTCAAGTATATCATCATTTCAGGGTATGTCATCATATCAAGGAACTTCAAAAGAATAAAGGTGTGGATGGCTGACACCTGCCGATATATGTGTCTCCTGGCTATTTTATTTTATTTATTTTTCATTTTTTTTATGTTTTGGCTGTGCCACGTGGCATGTGCGATCTTAGTTCCCTGACCAAGGATCAAACACGTGCCCGCTGCATTGGATCTCCTGCCTATTTTAGAACTGATTTTCCTACACGTATCTTTTGAGTTAACATTTACTGCTTCCTCCTGGAAATTACAGGCTTCTCAAAAAAATAGCAACATTAGAAAGCATACAGATCTGTGTGTTTCTATGTGTGTCTTTGTGTACATGCACTTATAGAGAGGTCTCTTCCTACAGCCCCTACAGCAGAGTCCCTAAGAGAAAAGATTTAATCTTGTTTGAGCGATAGCTAATATTTCTACTTCAAGTTGTCGCTATGCTGAGAAAATTCATTCACTGCACATAAGGGACAGGCCTTCCAAACACTCAAAAGAATCTTTGAAACCATGAAGTTTCAATTTCCTATTCTATGATAGCTGAGTATTTTAAAGTATTTATTATCAAACTGCAGTTTAAAGACAAACAGACATTTCTAACACTTAAAAAATGCATTGCTTTTTGACATTTTCTATATTTTACTCAAAAGGTAAAAGTTTGGGGATAGTCACGAATTTTTTTTTAATATTAGTTTATTTATAACCCTGTCTTGTTTTGTTTGTGTTAGAATTCAGAATACTGAATTTTTAATAATTCAGATTGAAAATAATAAATGTGTTTATTTTAATTATACATTGAATTACATATTATATATATCTGTTATTATATATTATTTTATATAAATAAATATATTAATTATATGTTAATTTATATAAATACATTAATAAGTATTTATATATAAATGAGTATTGAATATGTGAGATTATTTATAACATGGAAAAGATGTAAAAACTTTTTAGATAAACATATATCACAGAGCTGAAGAAATAAATTATTGCTTATAATTGTCAAATACTTTGTTTCCCTCTTTCTAACCCCATTTCCTGCACTTACTTCTATAGATAACCACTCCCATGTATTCTCTAATAAAATACCCCTTGTTTTTCTCTACTGTTTTATCATATTATATGATATATATTGGTTGTTTTACTCATGTTAGAACTTTACTTCAATGAATTATAGTTTACATGTTTTACTGCACCTCATTTATTTCACATTTTAAATCATCAATTCAATCAAGCTGGTGCAAGGGACTGGGATTCTTTTATTTTCACTGGGGTAGAGTGTTCCTTTGAACAGGTAATTCACAATTGTTTATCACAGTTCCTATCTATTTTCACTTAGGTTTATCCATACACATCCCTTCATTTTTGACACTATGAACACTGCTATCATTAATATTTTCATATTCACTGGTGCAGATGTTCGGGAGGGGAACAGCTGAGGCATGTAGAACACATCTTGTTTCCCAAAGTGGTGTATCGCCCGCAGAATATTGGTTTCTCCACAACCCTACCAATGTTTCATGTTGCAGGCTTCTCTAATATTTCTCAAACTATTGATTTTAAAATATTATCATTCTTTATGAGTAAAATGTCTAAGTTTTACAGATTAGTAAACAGTGCCTTAATGAAACGTGATGGACTAAATTAGGCCAGGTTTCCAGGCATGCCTTCCTGCTATCTATGAGAAATCAATATACTGTAACTTTATTGCGTCATGAACTACATCCAACTCATGGTCTGATTTTTAAAAGAGGTAAATGTTTGTAATGTTCTGTCTCACTATGTCTCTATAATTCACCATGATTTGAAGTAGGATCTTGAATCTGTGTGTATGTGTGTGTGTATGTATGTATATGTGTTTGTGTGTGTGTGTGTCTTGAATATAAAACAGGCAATGCCAGCAACTCAAAATGACGTTATCTAGAGAGCATCCATGTTTCCAAATACTGCATAGAAGGTTCTGTCTCCACAAGACTTTGGTCAATTTGAGGCAGTTTACATTAGGTCTGGAGAAGACTCTTGTAGCTTAGAAAACTGATGCCCTACAAAATAAACTACTTAAGAGGGTTTTCAAATAATCCCAGTAGTAAGTAGTTGACAGTCAAAATAAAACTAAGTCTTCTGGTGTTACCACAGAGACAAAACTAAGAGCTGAAGTAAATGTTCCTCTTATTTCCAGTCATCTCTCAAATATTACATAAGCTATTAGAGTACTTTCTATACTGAAAAGCCCAAAACCCAAGTCCTACAAAGTTACTGTATTTCACCCAGTTCTCAGGATCAGCCATTTAGGTTATTCCAGATTAGGTTAATGCCACATGATGTTTTCCAAGTGTAATGCCATATAAAAAGCCAAGGCTTCGGGACGTAACACATGGGTCTTGTGTGTGGTTATCTAAACAAGCTTATGTTTTATCAAGTCACAAGCCTTCTGGGGCATCTGGCACCACAGAAGCCAAAGAACATGCAGATTTCTGGTCCACCCCTCCCTTCTGAAGGATGGAAAATTTCAAGAACATCAACAATGTAGCATGCAGACTGCTGGCCAACTCAAGCTCATTTTAAAATAAAAACTCAGCAAAAGCAACCCAATTTATGGGATCTTTTATGACCCTCAAGTCGCTTCCACTGTCATACCTATTTCTGTATTATACAGGTACAAGGCCACATTAATGTAGAGAAACAAAATAGCTGAAGGTATGCATAGCATTCCTTGAAAGGTTAAACTTTAGCTAAAAGGCAAAGAGGTAAAACAATATTTATTCCTCTTCCTTGATAAAAGCCCTGCTAGACTCTCAGTTCCTTAAGTTAATAGTCTCACATCTGTACATATTTTTGAAGCCTAATTCTTCACCTACCAAAAATGTCACATGCTTAATTCTCCTGACTTGAGACCTTGTTGTTCAAAGTACAGTCTATGGAACACGGCACAGACATCACCTTCAGCTTCTTAAAAATGCAAAACATGAGGCCCAGCTCCAGATCTACTGAATCAGAATTTGCATTTTAACTAGATCCCCAAGGATTTCATATACACATCACTGTCGTAAACACACAGTTTAATGACATCCACACACAAAAGTCATGAAATTCCATGCATTTTTGTTGAACCTAGGAGTTAAAAGAAATTAACTTTCTATTAAGACTCAAGGTAACTTTTCCAGTTACCAAAACTCTGCCTTTGCCAAAGCTGACTAGTTGAAAAAGGTAGATTTGAACTTTATTTGAGGCTCTGGTTTTCTTCTCCTTTTGCAAGATTTTGTACACTGTCATCTGCCATGTACTCATAGTCTATAGCTAATACATGCAGACAACTCATGTCAAAATTGCAGCAAAAGGCACTTTGGTCTCATCTGGGGAAATTTGTAAAACTTGTAAAGAAAAGAAAATCCCAGCTTAGAGAATGTGAAAACTCTTCAGAAATTTAATTATATTTCACTTGGCCTAAAATGTCCCCATAGCCTTTGGTCAAACAATTTGAGAGTAATCTAGTAGCAATGGGATCTGTGTTATCAAGTCTAAATCAATGCCAGCCTTATGTAAATAAAGACTTAGGGACACAGAGCCAAATTCCGCTGGCACCCTGCATTAGTATCACTAAATACAATGGTAATAAAACAATTAAGCAACATTCAAACTGCACAGAGAGTTAAAATTACAGTGCCATTATTACCTAAATCACAGATTATGAAAAAAATAAGGCCAACACTGTCTGTGTATAAACAGTGATTAATTTGTCATTGTGTGAGCTCCGTGTGTGTGTGTGTGTGTGTGTGTGTGTGTGTGTGTGTGTGTGTGTGTCTGACAAGCTGTTCAGCCTCCTGCCTTCCTAAGTAGGTTTTACTGTTAAATTATGGCTAGAATTAACCAATATGCCAGTACACCATGATATTAATCTCCCAAGTATTCAATCACCTAACAATAGCACCATTATTCTGGAGAACTCTGCTTGTTCACTGTTCATGTTTTCAGATGTTTCATTAAGAGTAATTTTATTTCCAAAGAATTCAAAAGTTGTGCAAATGCATGATCTAAAAAAAAAAAAATAGTCTTAAATATTTCATCCTCCAAAAGGAAGCCAAAAAAAAGAAAAAAGGATAATCAAACAATCACTAGGTTGGTGAATTCAAAACAATGATTGAAAATAAAAGCATCTGGAGAGTTCATGGAAAGGACACTTGAAAAGGGTGTTGTGGAGCATGGAAGGCTGCACTCTGCTTTTCACAGAGAAAACACCCACTTCCAGGTGTGTTTTCTGTCAGTCGCTATAATTCAGCTGTGGTTGCAACAGCTGTGTCCCCTTCTTGTCATATACCTATGGCCTGTAATTGGCACCGGTGTGAGGAAACGTGTGTCATTGCTGTACCAGAACCGGCCTTCTCTTCAGACGACTGACTTGTGTAGTTCATTAAAAGCATTTCTCAAGTGGCCTTCCTATTGAATTTTGACTTCCAGAGTGCCCACAGAGGAACAGTTAACGGGCAGTGAGTGAGATCCTGCCATGGAGTCACACTGCTTCTTGAATGACATCCAAAATTCAGTGAGCCCAGTGTTTCCAGGACCTGCTGCTGACACAGCTGTTCAGATGGCCCAGGGCAAACCAGAGCGACCAAATCTTTCTCTCCTAGTCAACTCCACCAAAATATGCCCAGACCTGAATTAGGACGGAATTCAAGAAGTAAAATCACAAAGCATATATGTACAGCACTCTTCCTGTGATTTCAGAATCTGCAGGGCTGAACAAATACTTAGGGAATCTTCACTTTAAAAAGTCAATAATATGAATGAGTCGCTTTGGAAAAGTCAATCCTCTGAATAGCAAGGCTTTCTGTCTTTGAACACACCTTTTTGAGGACTTTACATAAAGTATTCCAATTAAAGAAAATGTTCACCATATAGATACCTGAACTTATAAATACAAAGTGTGTGTTTCTAAAAGGGGTCTCACTAGATATGCAGGAAAAAAACTGTTTCAAAGGAAATGCACATTTCCCTCTATGCTGGTCCCAAATCATAAAGCCTTTTTTTTTTAACATAAATTTATTTGTTTGTTTTTTGGCTGCATTGGGTCTTCACTGCTGGGCGCAGGCTTTCTCTCGTTGCAGTGAGCAGGGGCTGCTCTTCATTGTGTTGCGTGTGCTTCTCATTGCAATGGCTTCTCCTGTTGTGGAGCACGGGCTCTAGGCGCGTGAGCTCAGTAGTTGTGGCACACAGGCTCAGGAGTTGATCGCAGGCTCAGCAGTTGTGGTGCACGGGCTTAGTTGCTCTGCGGCATGTGGGATCTTCCCAGACCAGAGCTCAAACCCGTGTCCCCTGCATTGGCAGGTGGATTCTTAAGTCCCATAAAGCCTTTTGAAAAGATAAGTGGAGTCCACCAATATGGCAGAAATAATAGAAGCAATCTCTCTGGAGTAATATATTAATTATTTATTATTAATTATTTAAGTGCTATTGTGTTCCCATCTCTAAATATACACTTGTATGCTAGAAGCAGTCATTGAAATATATTGCCCAACTACTAATGCTGGCGCATTGCACTGAGAAGCTGGAATGCTTACCACCAATAAATCCATTCGCTGACATTTATGTCTTTTATTCACGTGACTTGTGCTGTGGCTTTTCAGAAAGCAGGAAAAGAAGAAGCCAGACTTTCATTTTCCATTTCCTGCCTTGAAAACCCTTCATTGTTATCTGCCTTGTTTTGTGGACCTGGCACACCCTTTTAGAGAAATGAGATTGAGCTAGACAGGTAAATGAAGGTGTTTATCACTGTCATGTTTATTATTTACTATTCAGGTATGGATTTTATAACTATATATCCGGCTGCTTCTGTGTTCCAATCACTGTCCTGGGACTAGAGAGATGGTTCAAGTGTAAGCTCTGTCTCCAAAGTGCTCACTGATTAATGCGGCATCAGAGACATGAAAATAAATCCATCCAATACAGTGTCAGGGGTACCAAGTGGCTGTGATTCAAGCATCCACACTACGACATCACGAGGAATGTGGATGAGAAAGGACACACCTCTGCTGTGAGCCAGGGATGGGTGGGGTGAGCAGTGGAAGATGAGTCTCACAAGCTTCCTTCCCAGAGGAAGTAAACTTGAGCTGAACCTCAGAGCTGTGTTTGTTTTTGTTTGTTCATTTGTTTTTCTGACAAACAACATTCAACCCGTGATATTCACTGAAAGCCTTGTGAACTCCGGCAGTCACAGAGAGCTCAATCCATCAGCCAGACATTTACTTGGTGCCTGTTAAGTACAACAAGTGCCATAGAAGACATTCGGGGAAAAAATTTTTTTAAAGGTTCAAGGTCCTGGCTTTAACTTGCTTCTAGTTCAGCTGAGAGTTAACCATGGCTTGAACAACTCACTTGAGAGCCTAGGCAGGCTGATAAAGACCAAATTTGATCATTTAAAGGAGGGGTTGGGGGTGCGGCAAAGCAGAGGAGGAGAGCGACCCTCAGTCTAAACTCAGCTGTCTTGAGCAAATGGCCCTTGTGACAATCTTGAACCAGACAAACGCCCTGCATGTGGCCACTCACCCTGATAGACGGGGCCTCCCCTCCTGTCCGCCATCCTCACTGGCTGCAGCCACAGATATACTTGGCTTCCTTCATCTTAGAGTTCTTTATATCTGAGAAACCCTTAGAGCCCCAGGTAGTGGCCAGGCTGACTTTCCACTGAGCTGTGGTCCGTTTTCACATTAAATTGTTTCAGAACTGCAGGTTTCGAAGGAAAAACAAGATCACGACAGATGCGGAAGGTCTCGAAGACAATTATGCACTACGTTGGAAATGCGTCACAGTCAGTGAGGGGACCTGGCTGGCTGCACTTTGTACTTTGATGGGTGGAATGCAGGTGTGGCTGCATCTAGTCTCCTAAGAATACAAAAGCCAACAGGATATACGCTGTCTTCTTATTTTACTCATCTAAGTTCCACAAGATAGTTTAATGTAACATGTGAATAAAAGAACACTTGGGAGCTGGGTTAGGGAGCAAAGGAGGCAGATGTACAGAGTCCTCACCACAGAGGATTTCTAGGTAATGAGGTGTCCACTCCACATACTTTGCCCTGGAATAAGGCTCGGTGTCTGGCTGCAATGGCCAAGACTAGTGCCTAGAGGTCCCTCTGTGAACCAAGAGCACTTCCTCTTTCAGGCTGTTCTTTTACTAACTACAAACACAGAATCCTGGAATTTTGGTATTTTGAAAATTGGGCCTGTAACCTTTCTGTAACCAAAGGTCCCTGAGAGAATTGTGCTCATAGGACTCAGCACTATTTCCAAGGGAGCAACGGTGAGATTCCAGGCCTGGGAAGAAACTGGTCTATGAAGAACGATTCTAGAATTCCAATATGTTAACCCCGACCACATCAAAGCTACATTCCTACACATTTAAGCTCCATGTTGGAAAGGTATTTCCCAGGCAGGCAGGGCTATGGAAAAGTGGCACATTCACCATTTGACTTTGCTAATGTTAAGTGATACGAAGTAAGTACATGTGTTCCTTGGTTCTTGATCAAAATACCAAAGATGCCCAAACGTTTACCTAAAAGCAGGTGAAATGTTAACACGCTGTGATTTACCACATGGGAGCTCTGGAAACACAAATCACCCAAATGTCTCCTTGTTCTGAAAGCCTTTCCTCGAGGTTCCTCTCCTCTGCAGCTTAAATCAAGTCCCTTTAACATCAACTCTCACAATACCCTGTACTTTTCTTCTACAGCTTTTGGTGGTTTCATGTTCACTCCCTTCATTACACTTACAGATTCATAAGGACATTATCATATCTATTCTGCTGCCCTTTGATACCCCAATACCTAGCATAGCACCAGTCACATAATGAGCACTTACTAAGATTTTGTTGAATCGGTGACTGAGCTCTGTGTCTAAAACACTGTAGCTATCTGAAAAAACAAAAAATAGGTTGAATTTTGCAATTCCACTCTTAGTTTTCTTAAGCCATTTTGTGTTTCTAAGAAAAAGCCATAAGTAAGAGCCCTGATGGGCACAAGCCATCCTCTTAGCTTACGGATTTATCATTCCCAACAGCCTAGCCATGGCTGCAATCTATGAACACACATTTGGCACAGCATCAAAAAATAGCTCCATTGAAACTGCTAAAGGAGAAACTGGGGTAAAGTAAGTGCTACATTCACTGTAAGGGCTGAGTATATTCAGGAAAGCAGAGCCAGTGGCTTTGTCCCAGAGCTGACATTTCAGAATCAAGGAGGGACTTCCCTGGTGGCGCAGTAGTTAAGAATCCGCCTGCCAATGTAGGGGACACGGGTTCGAGCCCTGGTCCAGGAAGATCCCACATGCCGTGAAGCAACTAAGCCGGTGAGCCACAACTACTGAGCCCGTGTGCCACAACTACCAAAGCACGCATGCCTAGAGCCCATGGTCCACAACAAGAGAAGCCCGAACACCACAACGAACAGTAGCCCCCACTCGGCACAGCTAGAGAAAGCCCGCATGCAGCAACGAAGACCCAACACAGCCAAAAATTAATAAAATTAAATGTTTAAAAAAACAAACAAACAAAAAAAAAAACAAGGAAAGTGAGGTGCAGCTCTGAGGCTGAAGACAGGTAACTGCCAACAATGTGGCCCCGACTGCCCAGAAAGCTGAATAAATGGACAATAGAAGTAAATGAGAATATGTAATGCCATCCAATTAGGAGGTGATATATAATAGTATACATGCAAGCAAGTAACCAGTGATTTATCATTAAATATCTGGAAAAGACAAAAACTATAATTCAAAAAGATACATGCATCCCAATGTTCACTGCAGCACTGTTAACAATAACCAAAACATGGAAGTAACCAAAATGTCCATTGACAGATGAATGGATAAAGAAGATGTGGTACATATATACAATGGAATATTACTCAGCCATAAATGAATGAAATAATGCCATTGGCACAAACACGGATGGGCCTAGAGATTATCATACTAAGTGAAGTAAGTCAGAGAAAGACATGTCATATTATATCACTTATATGTGGAATCTAAAAAATAATACAAATGTACAAAACAGGAACAGACTCACAGACGTAGAAAACAAACTTGTGGTTACCAAAGGCGAAAGGAGGTGGGATAAATTAGGAGTTTGGGATTAACAGATACAAACTACTATACATAAAATAGGTGAACACAAAGGATCTACTGTATAGCACAGAGAACTATACTCGATATTTTGTAACAACCTGTAGTGAAAAAGAATCTGAATATATATAAAACTGAATCACTTTGCTATATACCTGAAACTAACACAGCATTGTAAATCAACTATATTTTAATTTTAAAAAAAATTTGAATTGACAAACAATAGGAAATGAAGAAATGTCATAGCTTCAAGACAGCCTCTCCTAAAAGGAGATGTCAACACCCTTGAGAAAGGGTCTGTAGAGAAATGGGACTTAACAAATGAAGCTGTAACTCAGGAATCAGATTAACAGTGGTAATTAGGACAGAATCTTCCATGAGGGTAATTCTTTATTTTTGATCATGCATTTAAATCACTCTACTTCATGATGTATTATCATCCACACTAAAGAGAAAGAAATAGAGACTCAGAAAATGAAGTAACTTGCCCCAAATTAACAAGGCTAAAAAGGGGCAGGTTTAAACTCAAAATGTTAGACTCCCTTTTTATATTTAGACTTCTTGTCAATGCAAAATATTAAAGACTCATGAGTATCTCACACAGAGAAGATCACTTCCCACTCCTACCTCCACACCTCCAGAGGTCCTCACACACAATGCTGCAATATTACTAAGATGTACACTCTTCCAATCTGTGTGTATCAAAGCTTCTTTTTGCAATTGTTAGACTTTTTCAACACTTTTGGGGAATTGTGTGAAACTAGGGGTGCCATTTTGTTGTTGTTGTTGCCGTTATTGTCTGCATGATAGGAGAGTCTTGGAGAGAGGGGCCACAGGAACAGGTAAAGCCAAGTGAGGCTCTGGGTTTCAGGAAGGGAGACAAGAAGACAGTAAAAAGAAAGGCATGGGCATGATGCTGAAGCATGGGTCTCTGAAGACAGAGACAGCTTTAGAGGGTGGGGAAATCCCTCAAGACTGAAAACCTATATGATGAGTGTTCTCAAAGGGAGTCTTCAGATAATTCTAAGATACAACAAGAAATGCAAGAAAGGAAGAAAAGAAAACTGCATGTTCAGGTGAAACAGCAACAAAATGAGAAAATCAAGACAGGACATCCACTTGAAACTTAGTGTCCAGTTGGAAATGACAAATAAGAAGCACAATTTCTGGCTACTTTGCACTGGGGATTTCTATTAAGGAAACTTGCTTTTGGACTGGAAAAGTAGAACCAATGTTGAGATCATAAAAGAAGGCTGAGCCCACTGAACCCATCTTTTTCCCTAGACGATGTAAGGACAGTTCAGGGAAGATGTGTTAAGGGAACTAAGTTGGGTCTGACCCTTGCTGAGCTCAGCTAGTATAAATGAGTTGACTGCTCAGAATCAGACACGCTTCTCTCCAAGAAGAAACTGCCTTCTTGAGTTTATGTCTCTAACCCTGGTCTCCCTTGCAAGCACTATTCCCAATTCTCCAACTGTCTCCGAAGTGGGCTGTGAGAAGAAACTATTAATAATTTCTATTTAGTTTGATTTTAAAATATAAAAGAAATTAAGTGGTACTGCACATTAACTCTATAGACTGACACAGTCGGACCCTCACTTAGTTCTCCTGTAAGTTAGTTAAGTGCCACTAAGGGCAGTGGGACTGAGGATGGTCTCCATAGATCAGCAGTGGCAGAACCCAGGAGCTTATAAAAATGGAATTCATATTAAAATTGCAATGCAACTCATCCCACCCAAGACACTTCAAATCAGAATCTGGAGAAGAGGGAGGAGGGGAATGGAACATAATCTGTTTTTAACGAACGTTCCAGGTGAGTCTTATGCACATTGACTTCCAGAAATCCTTATTTAAAGTATGTGAAGCTAGTGGGAAGCAGCTGCATAGCACAGGGAGATCAGCTCAATGCTTTGTGACCACCTAGAGGGGTGAAAGGGAGGGTGGGAGGGAGACACAAGAGGGAGGGGATATGGGGATATATGTATATGTATAGCTGATTCACTTTGTTATACAGCAGAAACTAACACAACATTGTAAAGCAATTATACTCCGATAAAGATGTTAAAAAATAAATAAAAAAATAAAGTATGTGAAGTCTCCTGAGGTGTGAAGTATCAATGGTTTTATTTTAATTTAATTCAATTTATTTATTGTGATTCACATTAAGAAATAATTTTACTACCATATGATATCACTTATATGTGGAATCTAAAATATGACACAAATGAACTTATCTACAAAACAGAAACAGACACAGACATAGAAAACAGACTGGTGGTTGACAAGGGGGAGGGGGGAGGGGGAGGCAAGGATTGGGAGTTTGGGATTAGCAGATGCAAACTAGTATATACAGGATGAATAAATAACAAGGTCCTACTGTATAGCACAGGAAACTATATTCAATATCCTGTAATAAACCATAATGGAAAAGAATATGAAAAAGGATGTACATATATATATGTATAACTGAATCCCTTTGCTGTACAGCAGAAATTAATACAACATTGTAAATCAACTGTACTTCAATTAAAAAAAGAAATAATTTTAATATGGGATTCAGTATATATATAAACACTGGCATACAGAAACACAGACATGCACACACACCTGAAATAAACCTTCCATGAAACAATAGTTAGCCTTACTATGTGTAAAACACTCTGACATTTTGTATTTTATTCTATTCTACTCTAATTCTTACCCGTCAGACTGATCTCAACAGCCATGAATTGTAACTGGCACACTGAAAAATACTGTTCTACCTTTTATATTCAGAAAAGACTTTGGGATGGTTAACAGACTTCTACCAATAGTGTATTGATTTCATTTAGCCTGGAGAAAAGACCCAAGGGCACTGACAGTTACCTTGTTATATTTTCAAGGCTGTTACCCTGAAGAGAATTAGCTTTGCTCTGTATGGCAAGATGTATTTTTAGTTGTTACCAAAAAATACCTCATAAACAATGAGAGCTGATCAACAGTGACATGAAATACATCAAAAGGTGGGGAGTCCATCTCATTATAAATATTCAAGGTAAGCTAGTGAACCTCTCGGCACCTGGGTTTTAGATGGAACTCAAGCCTTAGAAAATAGTTTGGACTTGTGTTTTAGTGCCCACTCTAAGTCTATGATTCTATGGTTCTCTTAATTCTGGATCCTTGCTTCACACTAGCACATTTATGGTCTAATTTTTCTATCTGCACTTTCTCAAAGGGCCTGCATAACAGAAATGCACCGAAAGCTGAAATGTTTTAATTTAGAAGTCATGCACTTAGCAGTTAGCACACTGCTGTAATCATTTCCTTTCCTGGTCTCCCCACTCACCTGTAAGGTCCTCATGGACTGAGTCTTTGCTCTAAAGGCTTTTTATTCTCAGCACCTATCACAGCAGCTTAAACATAGCTGGCAATTAGTCAGAGTTTGCTAAGTGAGATAAAGACTGAAGGAATGAATATCTTTCATGATAATAAGCACCGATTCCTAAGAAGCAAGAAGATGGTTTAAAAGAAGAATATAATTTGTCTTTATGACATATTAAGCAGGTAGGTGACAAATAATGCCATCATTATTGTAGGCGAATGTTATATGCTTATGTGATTGTTCAGCTGGCAGTAGGACAAAAAGACAGTACAAATCAAGTCTTCAAAAGACAGTACAAATCAAGTCTTCAAATTCCAGACATGCTCTGCCTGATGGCACTGCTGATGAGAAGTACTCCTCCTGCTAATAGTATCTCATGATACCGTGTGCTTTGGGGCTGGAAAACCAAGGTGGGGAGGGACAGTAGTGAAGTTTTCAGCCAAGCAAACTAACCCTGTCAATTTTACTTCCTCAAGAAAAGATGATGTGTGTTTATCACTGGACCTTGGAAAGTGCCCTGCACATAAAAGAGTGTTAATAACTCACTTGTCTGTGGGAATAAATGACTTGCAAGTTCTGATCAACTCATCCCAGCAGCTCTTTTCCCCCAGAGAGTCAAAATAACTTATCCAACAGGCTCAGGAACACAATCTCCTGATTGTGTCGCTCTGTTCACTTCACCAGGATCCCTCACATCATGATGTAATAGGGAAATTAATTAATTACAGAGAAACATTTTAAGGAAGTTGAATAAAATAAGACATAGCCCTAACTATTTGAGATGTTATAAAATACGCTATGCTTAGCTTAGAGTATGGTGCTAATATTCATCCCACCTAACCCCTTTCCACCCAAGGACTCAAAAAAGACAGTCAATACTCAATGTATATATTTGGAAAAAACATTTAAATGAAAGCTCTTCTGCCTTTGTCCTGTCAAGATTTTTAATTAACCATGAGTAACCATGAACCATGAGTGTATAAATATACATTACACAGATAAATGTGTTTATCTCTGGCTATGTATCTGTCCTTCCTCCAAAAATCTTCCCTAGCCTGTGTACCTATTACTGTACTCATTCAATTTACACTGGAAAATATAGAACGGTAAATCAGATGTAGTCCTTATCTATGAGGAGCTTACAATCTAGTTGGAGAGTAGGCCAAAGATTTTTCAATGTAATTATAATACACTGTGTATTCATTCTATGTAAGCACAGGGTGCTCTGTGAGAAATTCAGAAGGCCATCTGGTCTAATCTGAGAGGAGTTGGGAAGGGCTTCCTAGAAGAACTGGCATAGACTGACATCTGAACAGGTGCCTAGGAGTTACCCAGGCAGGAGGAAGGGAGAGTGCTCCAGGCAGTGGTAACAGCAGGTATAGAAACCTGGAGGGAAGTCTTAGTGACTTGAGGCGAGTTCATTAATGTTGACATAGAGAGTGAAGGTGCCAAGTGGTCAGAAGCGAGGCTGAGACAGGAAATGGGGGCTCCTTGACCTTGAGAAGACTTGATGGCAGGCAAGCGTGGTGGGAAGGCTTGAGGGCTCTGGGCTGAGACTGGACCTTATGTGGGTCACCTAATGTGAAGCTGATTCTAGTTGCAGTGCAGAGGACAGGCCAAAGGGCCTTTGTTAGGGCCCTTCAGGAAGGCCTTTCCATAAGAGACAGCAGGACCTGGATGAGAGCGGTGGTAGGAAGGATGCAGGAGCAAAGGATGAACAAACTCAGAAGAAATCCAGGAGGCAGACGTGGCAGGACCTGGCAACTGACTGCATGTGGAGGTAGAGAAAGACAGAGTCAAGCATGGCTCCCAGATTCTGGGGTTGAGTGACTTAAATTTACCTCTGTGGGAACTCATGCCCTGTGCTCCCCACGCATGGGTCAGCCTGGACAGAGGTGTGACTCCATGTGTGCTCTGTGCCGTCCCATTCACAACACTGTCCATGCAAGGTCCGTCTCAAAAGAGACTTTCTAGGTCCTTCCATGTGGTGGCGTCTTTATCACACCCAAAAGCTGATTACCCTCATATGAAAGTTATTTCTATACTTGTCTTTGGTGTGTGTGTGTGTGTGATAAAAACTTTGAAGATTTACTAACTGAGCAACTTTCAAACATTCAATACAGTGGAATTACCTAAAGTTAAATGCTGTGAACCTTCAGGACTTTTTTTTTGGTGGGTGTATACATTTTATTTTTATTTATCTATTTATTTAACATCTTTATGAGAGTATAATTGCTTTACAATGGTGTGTAAGTTTCTGCTTTATGACAAAGTGAATCAGTTATACATATACATATGTCCCCATATCTCTTCCCTCTTGCGTCTCCCTCCCTCCCACCCTCCCTATCCCACACCTCTAGGTGGTCACAAAGCACCGAGATGATCTCCCTGTGCTACGCGGTTGCTTCCCACTAGCTATCCATTTTGGTAGTGTATATATGTCCATGCCACTCTCTCACTTTGTCCCAGCTTACCCTTCCCCGCTCCGTATCCTCAAGTCCATTCTCTAGTACGTCTGCATCTTTATTCCCGTCTTACCCCTAGGTTCTTCATGACATTTTTTTTTCTTAGATTCCATATATATATGTTAGCATATGGTATTTGTTTTTCTCCTTCTGACTTACTTCACTCTGTATGACAGACTCTAGGTCTATCCACTTTACTACAAATAACTCAATTTCGTTCTTTTTAGGGCTGAGTAATATTCCATTGTATATATGTGCCACATCTTCTTTTTCCATTCATCTGTTGATGGATATTTCGGTTGCTTCCATGTCCTGGCTATTGTAAATAGAGCTGCAATGAACATTTTGGTACATGACTCTCTTTGAATTATGGTTTTCTCAGGGTATATGCCCAGTAGTGGGATTGCTGTGTCGTATGGTAGTCCTATTTGTAGTTTTTTAAGGAACCTCCATACTGTTCTCCATAGTGGCTGTATCAATTTACATTCCCACCAACAGTGCAAGAGGGTTCCCTTTTCTCCACACACTCTCCAGCATTTATTGTTTCTAGATTTTTTGGTGATGGCCATTCTGACCGGTGTGAGATGATATCTCATTGTAGTTTTGATTTTCATTTCTCTAACGATGTTGAGCATTCTTCCATGTGTTTGTTGGCAATCTGTATATCTTCTTTGGAGGAATGTCTATTTAGGTCTTCTGTCCATTTTTGGATTGGGTTGTTTTCTTTTTTGTTATTGAGCTGCATGAGCTGCTTGTAAATTTTGGAGACTAATCCTTTGTCAGTTGCTTCATTTGCAAATATTTTCTCCCATTCTGAGGGTTGTCTTTTGGTCTTGTTTATAGTTTCCTTTGCTGTGCAAAAGCTTTTAAGTTGCATTAGGTCCCATTTGTTTATTTTGGTGTTTATTTCCATTTCTGTAGGAGGTGGGTCAAAAAGGATCTTGCTGTGATTTATGTCATAGAGCATTCTGCCTATGTTTTCCTCTAAGAGTTTGATAGTGTCTGGCCTTACATTTAGGTCTTTAATCCATTTTGAGTTTCTTTTTATATATGGTGTTAGGGACTGTTCTAATTTCATTCTTTTACACGTAGCTGTCCAGTTTTCCCAGCACCACTTATTGAAGAGGCTGTCTTTTCTCCACTGCATATTCTTGCCTCCTTTATCAAAGATAAGGTGACCAGATGTGTGTGGGTTTATCTCTGGGCTTTCTATCCTGTTTCATTGATCTATATTTCTGTTTTTGTGCCAGTCCCATACTGTCTTGATTACTGTAGCTTTGTAGCATAGTCTGAAGTCAGGGAGCCTGATTCCTCCAGCTCTGTTTTTCTTTCTCAAGATTGCTTTGCCTATTCGGGGTCTTTTGTGCTTCCATACAAATTGTGAAATTTTTTTGTTCTAGTTCTGTGAAAAAAGCCAGTGGTAGTTTGATCAGGATTGCATTGAATCTGTAGATTGCTTTGGGTAGTAGAGTCATTTTCACAATGTTGATTCTTCCAATCCAAGAACATGGTATATCTCTCCATCTACTTGTATCAACTTTAATTTCTTTCATCAGTGTCTTATAATTTTCTGCATACAGGTATTTTGTCTCCTTATATAGGTTTATTCCTAGATATTTTATTCTTTTTGTTGCAGTGGTTAATGGGAGTGTTTTCTTAATTTCACTTTCAGATTCTTCATCATTAGTATATAGGAATGCAAGCGATTTCTGTGCATTAATTTTGTATCCTGCTACTTTACCAAATTCATTGATGAGCTCTAGTACTTCTCTGGTAGCATCTTTAGGAGTCTCTGTGTATAGTATCATGTCATCTGCAAACAGTGACAGCTCTACTTCTTCTTTTTCAATTTGGATTCCTTTTATTTCTTTTTCTTCTCTGATTGCTGTGGCTAAAACTTCCAAAACTATGTTGAATAACAGTGGTGAGAGTTGGCAACCTCTTCTTGTTCCTGATCTTAGTGGAAATGGTTTCAGTTTTTCATCATTGAGGACGATGTTGGCTGTGGGTTTGTCATATATGGCCTTTATTATGTTGAGGTAAGTTCCCTCTATGCCTACTTTCTGGAGGGTTTTTATCATAAATGGGTGTTGAATTTTGTCGAAAGCTTTCTCTGCATCTATTGAGATGATCATATGGATTTTCTCCTTCAATTTGTTGATATGGTGTATCACGTTGATTGATTTGCATATATTGAAGAATCCTTGCATTTCCTGGATAAACCCCACTTGATCATAATGTATGATCCTTTTAGTGTGCTGTTGGATTCTGTTTGCTAGTATTTTGTTGAGGATTTTTACATCTATGTTCATCAGTGATATTGGCCTGTAGTTTTCCTTCTTTGTGACATCTCTGTCTGGTTTGGTGTCAGAGTGATGGTGGCCTCGTAGAATGAGTTTGGGAGTGTTCCTTCCTCTGCTATATTTTGGAAGAGTTTGAGAAGGATAGGTGTTAGCTCTTCTCTACATGTTTGACAGAATTCGCCTGTGAAGCCATCTGGTCCTGGGCTTTTGTTTGTTGGAAGATTTTTAATCACAGTTTGAATTTCAATGCTTATGACTGGTCCCTTCAGGACTTATTTATTTTATAACAAGGAGTCTTTTGATGCCCTTCACACATTGTACTCATATATACTTGTTTAATTCCTGTGCTCATAGAGCAGGCAGATGTCTTTTCATGTATTTCTTATACCACCTTCCATACACAAACACTTCATTCTTTAAGTGAACGTATTTATTTATAGATGTCAAAGTTTAAATTTTTTGAGTTTCTTCAAATACTTACACATGCACACATATTTGAATAATGCCTTGGAAGTATAATATCCATTTTTTTCTATTAGAAAAAGATCTATTACTATGAAAATGGTCATTACTTTCCTATGAGTCTTAATGAACACATCCTTTCAGTGTTGTTCATAATCCCACCCAAGATGAATAAAAAGATGCATGTACTATAGCCAGTGGTACATAGTGGATCAGATACATTGCAGACAGAAGTTCCCCAGAGTTAATTATCATCAATAATACATGCATATCTATATTCTATTCTGAGTTAAACTCATTGCTGCTACTGAAAATCCATTGTGCAGATATTTGTGCTCGGGATGGGTCCTTATGCATTCAATACTTTATTTTTAGTTAATATTGCATTCACTTCTAGATTAGAGCAAATTATAGGGGGTATGGAGTGTCTTCTGGAAAACACATGTTTTTATATGCTCTCAGTTTTCTTTAGGAATTAAACACTCCGATAAAAAGGAGTGCCTTATTTAAAAATAAAATCTGGGAATTCCCTGGCATACCAGTGGTTAGGACTCCACACTTCCACTGTAGAGGATATGCGTTCAGGGAACTAAGATCCCGCAAGCCACATGGCATGGCCAAAAATAAATTAATTAATAAATATTAATTATAAAATAAAAAAAATTAAAACCTACTTCACAGAAACAGACTTACAGCCATAGAGAATAGACTTGTGGTTGCCAAGGGGGAGAGGGTGTGTGGGAGGGAAGGATTGGGAGTTTGGGATTAGCAGATGCAAACCATTATATACATATATATATATATGTATGTATAACTGAATCACTTTGTTGTATAGCAGAAATTAACAACATTGTAAATCAACTGTACTTCAATAAACTTTTTTTTAAAAAAAATAAAGTTTCGTGGAGGAGAACTGCTATCATACTGAACACTCAGAAGAAGGAAAGGGTTCTTTCACAGACTAACAGGCTGGGGACTGGTACTGGTCCGCAGCCTGGGGCTTGGGGACCCCTGAATAGAGAACAGATAAACTACAAGGTCCTACTTTATAGCACAGGGAACTATATTCAATATCCTGGCATAAACCATAATGGAAAAGAATATGAAAAAGAATATATATATATATAGGTATAACTGAATCACTCTGCTGTACCGGAGAAATTAACACAACATTGTAAATCAACTAGACTTCAATAAAAGATAAATAAATAAAAAATAAAACCTACTTGGAATGAAAATTTCCTAATCAGTACTTATAAAACACCCACAGTTTTCTAATTCTACATCCCACCACACACCCAATTTGGATTAAACAAAACGGTGACTATCAGATTAAACAGTAGTGATATATAATACAGTCCATCCTCACTCTTCACAGATTCAGTATTTGTGAATTTACTTACTCACTAAGATGTATTGGTAACTCCTATACAGTGGTTTCCTGGTCGTTTGTGGAAATGTTCAATAAGGTGAGAAAATGGAGTTTCCTGACCCACATATTCTCAGCTGAAGCTGAACAGGGCCACACTCTGCCTTCTTGCTTCAGCTTACCCTGGAAACAGGTGTCCTTTTGGCTGTCTGTTTAGTGCACGTTTTTCACACGTTTGTGTCTCTTTTTTCTTCTATTTAAAATGGCCCCCAAGCCTAGTGCTGAAGTGGTCTCTACTGTTCCTGAGTGCAAGAAGGCTACCATGTGCTGTTAAAATAACGTGGAGACAGGGATTGAAAATCTTCCAAGCCGACAAAACCATTTAAACCATGGACACAAGCTAAATCTAGCTTATTTCATGAACATGAGTGAAACATCACTAAGGTGATTTCTTGGAAATGCGTCTGATAATCATAAAAGACACTTAAGTCATCTTCCTAGAAGTGGTATAAGATCATCACTGTTAACTAACCCCTGCCTCTGGAAACGCTCCTTCATAATAACCCATCACTGTAAAGGTTACACAACAACCTCATTGGGACTTTATAAGCCATCTTGTCATGTCAGGCCTCAGAGCTTCCTACCAGTTTTGAATTTGAAAGTTCTCAATTCATAAACTGTTCTTACTTGCACAGTCAACTCTTCCTAAATACTGTTTCACTGATTGGGTAGTTTTAATTTTGCTATTTCTGGATTTTGACAGTGCCTCAGGGAGAAAATATGTGTTAGGTGTATTTGTTCAGGTCTGAGTTATAGTGCTTTAGCCACCAGTTTAATGCTAATGAATTAACAATATATATTAAACAGGTGTCTTGAAACACACAAAACAAGGTTATGTATTGACTGGTTGATAAAAATGTTGTAGTCAGAGTTTTGCAGAAACCTATCTCTCTATTAGGAGCAATGGTTCACTATTTGTTAATTCAGTATTTACAGTAACTTTATAGAATAACTACTGCAAATAACAAGAATCAACTATACTTCTGTATCTGGAGAATAAAGAAGGTCTTGCTGTAAACGGCAGTCATTTCACTTCTCCATATAATTTAGTGTCGCTGAAATTAAAATGCATACAAATATGGATAAGGGACAGTTCACCCCTCAGCATGCTCACCATCTAGTGGGAGAGACAATAGGAAGGAATGAATTACAACACAGGGCAATAAATGTGACAACCATATAAATAAGGTGAAATAGAGTTACCACATGATCCAGCAATCCCATTCTTGGGCATATATCCAGACAAAACTCTAATTCAAAAAGATACATGCACCTCTGTGTTCACAACAGCACTATTCACAGTAGCCAAGACATGTAAACAACCTAAGTGTCCATCAACAGAGGAATGAATAAAGAAGATGTGGTACGTACAGACAATAAAATATTACTCAATCATAAAAAAGAATGAAATAATACCATTTGCAGAAACAAGGATGCAACTATAGATTATCATATCAAGTGAAATAAGTCAGAGAAAGATAAATACCATATGATATCACTTATATACGGAATCTAAAAAATGACACAAATGAACTTATCTTTGAAACAAATAGACACACAGACATAGAGAACAGACTTGTGGTTGCCAAGGGGGCGGGTGATGGAGGGATGGATTGGGAGACTGGGATTAGCAGATACAAACTATTATATATAGGATGGATAAAAAACAAGTTCCTACTGTATAGCACAGGGAACTATATTCAATATCCTGTGATAAACCATAAGAGAAAAGAATATGAGGCGGATGAGCTTCAAGATGGCGGAGGACTAAGACAAGGAGATCACTTTCCTCCCCACAAATACATCAGAAATACATCTACATGTGGAAGAGCTCCTACAGAACACCTACTGAACTTTGGCAGAAGACCTCAGACTTCCCAAAAGGCAAGAAACTCCCCACGTACCTGGGTAGGGCAAAAGAAAAAAGAATAAACAGAGACAAAAGAATAGGGACTGGACCTGCACCAGTGGGAGGGAGCTGTGAAGGAGGAAAGGTTTCCACACACTAGGAAGCCCCTTCGCCGGCGGAGACTGTGGGTGGCAGAGGGGGGGAAGCTTCGGAGCCGTGGAGGAGAGCGCAGCCACAGGGGTGCGGAGAGCAAAGCGGAGAGATTCCCGCACAGAGGATCGGTGCCGACCAGCACTCACTAGCCCGAGAGGCTTGTCTGCTCACCCGGCGGGGTGGGGCGCGCGGAGGCTGGGAGCTGAGGCTCGGGCTTCGGTCGGAAGGGAGAGGACTGGGGTTGGTGGTGTGAACACAGCCTGAAGGGGTTGGTACACCATGGCTAGCTGGGAGGGAGTCCGGGAAAAAGTCTGGACCTGCTGAAGAGACAAGAGACTTTTTCTTGCCTCTTTGTTTCCTGGTGCGCAAGGAGAGGGGATTAAGAGCGCTGCTTAAAGGAGCTCCAGAGACGGGCGTGAGCCGCAGCTATGAGCACGGACCCCAGAGACAGGCATGAGACGCTAAGGCTGCTGCTGCCGCCACCAAGAAGCCTGTGTGCAAGCACAGGTCACCATCCACACCTGCCCTCCCGGGAGCCTGTGCAGCCCGCCACTGCCAGGGTCCCGTGATCCAGGGACAACTTCCCCGGGAGAACGCATGGCGCGCTGCAAGCTGGTGCAACTTCATGCTGGCCTCTGCAGCCGCAGGCTTGCCCCACATCCATACCCCTCCCTCCCCCTGGCCTGAGTGAGCCAGAGCCCCCGAGTCAGCTGCTCCTTTAACCCCGTCCTGTCTTAGCGAAGAACAGATGCCCTCAGGCGACCTACACGCAGAGGCGGGGCCAAATCCAAAGCTGAGCCCCGGGAGCTGTGCGAACAAAGAGAAAGGGAAATCTCTCCCAGCAGCCTCAGGAGCAAAGGATTAAATCTCCACAATCAACTTGATGTACCCTGCAGCTATGGAATACCTGAACAGACAACGAATCATCCCAAATTGAGGAGGTGGACTTTGGGAGCAACGATATATAAATTTTTTCCCCTTTTTCTCTTTTTGTGAGTGTGTGTGTGTATGCTTCTGTGTGTGATTTTGTCTGTATAGCTTTGCTTTTACCATTTGTCCTAGGATTCTGTCTGCCTGTTTTTTGTTTGTTTGTTTGTTTTTAGTATAGTTTTTAGCACTTGTTATCATTGGTGGATTTGTTTTTTGGTTTGGTTGCTCTCTTTTTTCTTTATTACTTTAAAAAAATTTTAATAATTATCTGTTTATTTTAATAAATTTATTTTATTTTATCATCTTCTTTCTTTTTTTCTCCCTTTTATTCCAAGCCATGTGATGACAAGCTCTTGGTGCTCCAGCCAGGCATCAGGGCTGTGCCTCTGAGGTAGGAGAGCCAAGTCCAGGACATTGGTCCACAAGAGACCTCCCAGTTCCACATAATATCAAATGGTGAAAATCCCCCAGAGATCTCCATCTCTACGCCAAGACCCAGCTCTACTCAATGACAAGCAAGCTCCAGTGCTGGACACCCTATACCAAACAACTAGCAAGACAGGAACACAACCACACCCATTAGCAGAGAGGCTGCCTAAAATCATAAGGCCACAGACACCCAAAAACACACCACCAGACATGGACCTGCCCACCAGAAAGACAAGACCAGCCTCATACACCAGAACACAGACACTAGTCACCAGCACCATGAAGCCTACACAACCCCCTGAACCAACCTTACCCACTGGGGCAGACACCAAAAACAATGGTAACTACAAACCTGTAGCCCTCGAAAAGGAGACCCCAAACACAGTAAGATAAGCAAAAGCAGAAGACAGAGAAACACACAGTAGGTGAAGGAGCAAGGTAAAAACCCACCAGACCTAACAAATGAAGAGGAAATAGGCAGTCTACCAGAAAAATAATTCAGAAAAATGATAGTAAAGATGATCCCAAATCTTGGAAATAGAATGGAGAAAATAAAAGAAATGTTTAACAAGGACCTAGAAGAACTAAAGAGCAAACAAACAGTGATGAACAACATAAAAATGAAATAAAAAATTCTCTACAAGGGATCAAGAGCAGAATAGAGGCAGAAGAACGGATAAGTGACCTGGAAGATAAAATAGTGGAAATAAATACTGCAGAGCAGAATAAAGAAAAAAAAATGAAAAGAACTGAGGACAGTCTCAGAGATCTCTGGGACAACATTAAACGCACCAACATTCAAATTATAGGGGTCCAAGAAGAAGAAGAGAAAAAGAAAGGAACTGAGAAAATATTTGAAGAGATTATAGTTGAAAACTTCCCTAATATGGGAAAGTGAATAGTTAATCAAGTCCAGGAAGCACAGAGAGTCCCATACAGGATAAATCCAAGCAGAAACACGCCAAGACACATAGTAATCAAATTATGAAAAATTAAGTATTAAGAAAAAATGTTAAAAGCAACAAGGGAAAAGCAACAAATAACATACAAGGGAATCCCCATAAGGTTAAAAGCTGATCTTTCAGCAGAAACTCTGCAAGCCAGAAGGGTGTGGCAGGACATATTTAAAGTGGTGAAGGGGAAAAACCTACAACCAAGATTACTCTACCCAGCAAGGATCTCATTCAGATTTGACAGAGAAATTAAAACCTGTACAGACAAGTAAAAGCTAAGAGAATTCAGCACCACCAAACCAGCTTTACAACAAATGCTAAAGAAACTTCTCTAAGCAGCAAACACAAAAGAAGGAAAAGACCTACAATAACAAACCCAAAACAATTAAGAAAATGGTAATAGGAACATACATATCGATAATTACCTTAAATGTAAATGGATTAAATGCTCCCACCAAAAGACACAGACTGGTTGAATGGACATAAAAACAAGACCCGTATATATGCTCTCTACAAGAGACCAAATTCAGATCTAGGGACACATACAGACTGAAAGTGAGGGGATGGAAAAAGATATTCCATGAAAATGGAAATCAAAAGAAAGCTGGAGTAGCAATTCTCATATCAGACAAAATAGACTTTAAAACAAAGACTATTACAAGAGACAAAGAAGGACACTACATAATGATCAAGGGATGAAATCAAGAAGATATAACAATTGTAAATATTTATGCACCCAACATAGGAGCACCTCAATACATAAGGCAAATACTAAGAGCTATAAAAGGGGAAATCGACAGTAACACAATCATAAGGGGGCCTTAACACCCCACTTTAACACCGCGCTGGGGTCTGCACCCACAGCGCCCCAAGAATGAGGAATGGGACAAAAGGCAGAGGAGGGGTGTGTCACCAGCAACGCCCATGAAAAATTCCTGGGAGATAAAAATAGAATCTGGGCAATAAAATAAAGTCTAACCTTGTTTTTCCTTCGTGCTTTGTCTAATTTTACTTGCTCCTAGGTTTCCACATGCAGAGGTCCCACACCCGGCACTTCAGACCCGATTTCCTAGTGCAAAATGGCTGGGCCGACACCTCAGCTCACGGGGCCCCCTGCAGACTCCATGACATAGAGCCTGAGCTCCAGCCAACCTGACCCTTGGGAGCTCCGCCCCCTCCCTCCCGCTGATGCTGACGGGATCCCAACACAGCAGCCCTGCCCACAGTCCACAGGGGAGTGCACGCTCTCACCTCTCCATTCTCTGATCAAAATATAAACTTTTCGGGGCTTCCCTGGTGGCGCAGTGGTGGACAGTCCGCCTGACGATGCAGGGGACATGGGTTCGTGCCCTGGTCCGGGAAGATCCCACATGCCGCAGAGCAGCTGGGCCCATGAGCCATGGCCACTGAGCCTGCATGTCCGGAGCCTGTGCTCCACAACGGGAGAGGCCACAACAGTGAGAGGCCCGCGTACCACAAAAAAAAAAAATATATATATATATATATATATAAAGTTTTCCTTTGCTTCTCATACCCAGATCATCCAAAATGAAAATAAATAAGGAAACACAAGCTTTAAATGATACATTAAACAAGATGGACTTAATTGATATTTATAGTATATTCCATACATAAACAACAGAATACACTTTCTTCTCAAGTGCTCAGGGAACTTTCTCCAGGATAGAGCATATAATGGGTCATAAATCAAACCCTGGTAAATTTAAGAAAATTGAAATCATATCAACTATCTTTTCTGACCACAATGCTAGGAGACTGGATATCAATTACAGGAAAAAATCTGTAAAAAGTACAAACATATGGAGGCTAAACAATACACTAATTAATAACCAAGAGATCACTGAAGAAATCAAAGAGGAAATCAAAAAATACCTAGAAACAAATGACAATGAAATACAATGACCCAAAACCTATGGGATGCAGCTAAAGCAGACTACTAAGAGGGAAGTTTATAGTAATACAATCCTACCTTAAGAAACAAGAAACATCTCAAATAAACAACCTAACCTTACACATAAAGCAATTAGAGAAAGAAGAACAAAAAACCCCCAAAGTTAGCAGAAGGAAAGAAATCATAAAGATCAGATCAGAAATTAATGAAAAAGAAATAAAGGAAACTATGGCAAAGATCAATAAAACTAAAAGCTGGTTCTCTGAGAAGATAAACAAAATTGATAAATCATTAGCCAGACTCATCAAGAAAAAAAGGGAGAAGAGTCAAATCAATAGAATTAGAAATGAAAAAGGAGAAGTAACAACTGACACTGCAGAAATACAGAGGATCATGAGAGAATACAACCAGCAACTCTATGCCAATAAAATGGACAACCTGGAAGAAATGGACAAATTCTTAAAAATGCACAACCTTCCGAGACTGAACCAGGAAGAAATAGAAAATATGAACAAACCAATCACAAGTACTGAAATTGAAACTTCTTCCAACAAACAAAAGTCCAGGACCAGATGGCTTCACAGGCAAATTCTGTCAAACATTTAGAGAAGAGCTAACACCTATCCTTCTCAAACTCTTCCAAAATATAGCAGAGGGAGGAACACTCCCAAACTCATTATACAAGGCCACAATCACTCTGATACTAAACCAGACAGAGATGTCACAAAGAAAGAAAACTGTAGGCCAATATCACTGATGAACACAGATGCAAAAATCCTCAACAAAATACTAGCAAACAGAATCCAACAGCACATTAAAAGAATCATACATTATGATCAAGTGGGGTTTATCCAGGAAATGCAAGGATTCTTCAATATACACAAATCAATCAACGTGATACACCATATTAATAAAATGAAGGAGAAAAACCATATGATCATCTCAATAGATGCAGAGAAAGCTTTCGACAAAATTCAACACCCATTTATGATAAAAACCCTCCAGAAAGTAGGCATAGAGGGAACTTACCTCAACATAATATAGGCCATATATGACAAACTCACAGCCAACATCGTCCTCAATGATGAAAAACTGAAACCATTTCCACTAAGATCAGGAACAAGAAGAGGTTGCCAACTCTCACCACTGTTATTCAACATAGTTTTGGAAGTTTTAGCCACAGCAATCAGAGAAGAAAAAGAAATAAAAGGAATCCAAATTGAAAAAGAAGAAGTAGAGCTGTCACTGTTTGCAGATGACATGATACTATACACAGAGACTCCTAAAGATGCTACCAGAGAAGTACTAGAGCTCATCAATGAATTTGGTAAAGTAGCAGGATACAAAATTAATGCACAGAAATCTCTGGCATTCCTATACACTAATGATGAAGAATCTGAAAGTGAAATTAAGAAAACACTCCCATTAACCACTGCAACAAAAAGAATAAAATATCTAGGAATAAACCTATATAAGGAGAAAAAAGACCTGTATGCAGAAAATTATAAGACACTGATGAAAGAAATTAAAGTTGATACAAGTAGATGGAGAGATATATCATGTTCTTGGATTGGAAGAATCAACATTGTGAAAATGACTCTACTACCCAAAGCAATCTACAGATTCAATGCAATCCTGATCAAACTACCACTGGCTTTTTTCACAGAACTAGAACAAAAAAATTTCACAATTTGTATGGAAGCACAAAAGACCCCGAATAGGCAAAGCAATCTTGAGAAAGAAAAACAGAGCTTGAGAAATCAGGCTCCCAGACTTCAGACTATGCTACAAAGCTACAGTAATCAAGACAGTATGGGACTGGCACAAAAACAGAAATATAGATCAATGAAACAGGATAGAAAGCCCAGAGATAAACCCAGGCACATATGGTCACCTTATCTTTGATAAAGGAGGCAAGAATACACAGTGGAGAAAAGACAGCCTCTTCAATAAGTGGTGCTGGGAAAACTGGACAGCTACGTGTAAAAGAATGAAATTAGAACAGTCCCTAACACCATATATAAAAAGAAACTCAAAATGGATTAAAGACCTAAATGTAAGGCCAGACACTGTCAAACTCTTAGAGGAAAACAGGCAGAACGCTCTATGACATAAATCACAGCAAAATCCTTTTTGATCCACCTCCTAGAGAAATGGAAATAAAAACAAAAATAAACAAATGGGACTTAATGAAACTTCAAAGCTTTTGCACAGCAAAAGAAACCATAAACAAGACCAAAAGAAACCCTCAGAATGGGAGAAAATATTTGCTAATGAAGCAACTGACAAAGGATTAATCTCCAAAATTTACAAGCAGCTCATGCAGCTCAATAACAAAAAAACAAGCAACCCAATCCAAAAATGGGCAGAAGACCTAAATAGACATTTCTTCAAAGAAGATATACAGATTGCCAACAAACACATGAAAGAATGCTCAACATCATTAATCATTTGAGAAATGAAAATCAAAACTACAATGAGATACCATCTCACACTGGTCAAAGTGGCCAACATCAAAAAATCTAGAAACAATAAATGCTGGAGAGGGTGTGGAGAAAAGGGAACCCTCTTGCACTGTTGGTGGGAATGTAAATTGATACAGCCACTATGGAGAACAGTATGGAGGTTCCTTAAAAAACTAAAAATTGAACTACCATATGGCCCAGCAATCCCACTACTGGGCATATAACCTGAGAAAACCATAGTTCAATAAGAGTCATGTATCACAATGTTCATTGCAGCTCTATTTACAAAAGCCAGGACATGGAAGCAACCTAAGTGTCCGTCAATAGATGAATGGGTAAAGAAGATGTGGTGCATATATACAATGGAATATTACTCAGCCATAAAAAGAAATGAAATTGAGTTATTTGTAGTGAGGTGGATGGACCTAGAGTCTGTCATACAGAGTGAAGTCAGTCAAAAAGAGAAAAACAAATACTGTTTGCTAACATATATATATGGAATCTGAAAAAAAAAATGGTCATGAAGAATCTAGGGGTAAGATGGGAATAAAGATGCAGACCTACTAGAGAATGGACTTCAGGATATGGCGCGGGGGAATGGTAAGCTGGGACAAAGTGAGAGAGTGGCATGGATATATATACACTACCAAATGTAAAATAGATAGCTAGTGGGAAGCAGCCGCATAGCACAGGGAGATCAGCTCGGTGCTTTCTGATCACTTACAAGGGTGGAATAGGAAAGGTGGGAGGGAGGGAGACGCAAGAGGGAAGAGATATGGGGACGTATGTATAACTGATTCACTTTGTGATAAAGCAGAAAGTAACACACCATTGTAAAGCAATTATACTTCAATAAAGATGTTAAAAAAAAGAATATGAACAATAATGTATATATGTATACGTGTGTGTGTATATATATGTGTGTATATATATATATACACGTATATAACTGAATCAATTTGCTGTACAGCAGAAATTAACACAACATTGTAAATCATCTATACTTCAATTAAAAAAGTAAATAAATGAGATTTTGATTGAATATATACACTAATATGTATAAAATGGATAACTAATAAGAACCTGCTGTACAAAAAAATAAATAAAATTCAAAACTCCAAAAAATAAAAGTAAACAAATGCAATAAAGTGATAGACGTTCTAGTCATATGCCTGGCTCCAGAAAGTGACCAAATATTACGAATAAAAGACAAGTTTCATAGAAATTATCCCATAGGTACCTTTCCTATGTAGTGGGGCGGGAATCCCAGAAATTAAACACAATGGAGTCTTTGGTCCTCTGTGCCAACATTTTTAGAAATTTCAACCATTGTAGTGTACTTCAACTTTCCCTAGGAGAAATCACAGGCATCCTTTGAAAGATACTGAGAATTACCCAATATCTATGTTCCAGTTGTCAGGCTTCATCCTGAACCATTCTGAATAGTTCTCTGAGTTCCAGGGAATCACCATGGAGGGCACAGTGCTCCAAACTATATAATGGTGTTGGTTAGAGAACAATGGGAAAAGCATCTTACCAAAGTCCTTTCTCTGCACTCTCACCCCAACAATAAAAAAGAGGGATGAGTGCTTTCCAGATATGCTGAGCCCAGCTCAATCAGTTTAAATTCATCAGCAGCTGCAGCAAACTTACAGATGGTGCCAGACCCCAGGAGAGGAACACCTACCGGAAGCTGAAGCATCCTGAAAAGCTGTCCTTTCTCCCTTCCAAAAGCTTAAGATCAAACTAGTCTCAAGGTCCAGAAGTTCTGGCAGAAAGAGGGAGTCCAAAAGCCCAAGTAAGGGATTTTTTTTCCACTTTAGTAACTCAGAGAAAATTTAGTAAGATCCTGCTCACCCATGGCTAATGTCACTCTATGCCTTGATCATGGCTGTGTCTTCTGGGCCAATTTCTCTTCCCTTTCCTCCTCCTGGAAATTCCCTCTCGACAAGTTTGCTCACTAGGTCCCTTAGTCTTAGCACTTTTCGCAAAAATCAGCTCAAAATAGATGCCAGCAGGGCCAAAGGCAGATGCCAGCAGGCTGTCTCCTCTTTGCCCCTGGCTAGAGTGGAATGCCAGCAGCTCACATTGACTCTGCCCTCTCCCTGCCAGCCTCTAGTGAAATCATGCTCTGGCCAGTCCCGCCCGCAGAGCCAGCCCCGGCTGCCCAGTGTTCCCTCAGCCTTCAGGAGTCTGTAAGCAACTTCTCCAGCCAGACGCCCCAGCTCAGGACCAGGCAGGGGCAAACTGCTGGAGACCCCCCTTGCCAGGGCAAAGCCCATCCCAAGATGAGATGGGAAGGGAGTCAGAAAACACCTCCAGGGTTCAGTTGTTAACTGGGTTGGAGGGTATGGCACCAGAGTCAGGGCCCCATGCACGCTGCTCAGATTCACTGCAATAACCAGCTGCTTGTCCGGTCGCTTGTCGCCAAATAGCAGTCTTGGCGTCTAGCCATCCATCGAGCTGGCACTGTGATGGAAATGCTGCAGTTCAACAATTTTCACCAGGCTGTGCCAACCCAGAGATATAGAGACCTGCCCTGTCTGCAAGCCAGCCCAGTGCTTATCTACTTCCTGGGGAAGCTTTAAGTCTGCGTGTTCCCTAACTAAGTGGAGTAAAAGTATTTCAGAGAAAATGGCTGAAAAGCCAGTGCTACCTACTAAAACTTCTCTTCCAAATGGGTTGAAAGTAAAACAGTGAGATGAGCTAAATTTGGTGTACCTGCAAGAGTTGCCATAGTCCCAAGGCTTCTGTTTTAGCAAGCAAGAGAAGCAGGAGGAACTCAAAGAGCTTTCAGTGGAACCCACATGAATATGTAGATTTCTCCCCATCTATAAACATATTAACAGCAAGATTACACGTATGGGGTTGCTATATATCCAAGAACCTATTAAACTGCCTTACAATCTTTAAACATTTTCAGGCTATGTAAATTTCTCCCAGAATAATGTACACTCAAGCCTATTTTCAAAATTTTGCATGCATTTTAGTGGCTTCTTAGAACCCTAACTAAGAACCCAGCTTTATTTCTTCTGTTCAATATTAAGTCCTTGGTTTGAACTTCTTGAAAAGGAGAGTGCCAGTGTAGGTTTCTCTCTTTTTCATCCCATATTTACTACCTGTTTTTGTAAACTGTAACCTAGATCCCCTCCAGAAAATCAAGCAAAGGTCAAATAATTTGGTGGGACATCAACGATGATTTTGGCTCAACAGCTGGCACTGTTCCTTCTCTCTGGCTCTGCTAGACTGCTTTCAATTCTCTGCAGGACACTTGAAGTTTACTCATCCATTGTGTTACTGACAATGGCTTAAGGGCATTCTATGTGTCAGAAAAACTTAATTGTTCATCATGCTGATACCTGGAACCACAGAGCTCCCTTTTTCCAGTTGCTTCAAGAAATTTGAACTTTGATGTCAATTTTACAGAAATGGTTGATTCTAGATCACAGAGTAAACTCTAGGAGGCTGTCCATCATAAAGGCATGTCCAGGACTCTAAAAACAGGAGGCAGCTGATAAGCCACTGGCCTGTCTCATCTGAGTTTGTTTCCATTGGTACAGATTGCAAGAAAGATCTATGCTTTGTCTGTTTAGGACTAACACACACACCCCTGAGGGTTACAGTAAATGAGAGATGCAACAGAGAGGGAAATAAGTTAAGATTCAACCAAGAGGTACGCTTCCTCTTAGGGAGCTAAATATTGTACACGTCGCAGTTAAAGGCTATTAGCTCCTTACAAAGGAAAATACCTGCATTGGTCTGAGGTCTCGCCTACATGTATAACTTGACATCCTGTAAACATAACGAAAACATCTGGATCCCAAAAACATCTCCTCTGAAAGACTAATGGCCCAATTTGTCCTTTTTTGCCCAAAATATGCTTAACACTCATTATGCAATCAATTTTTTTCCTTTTTCAGGGTAAACAAAGGGGATTAGCACATGATGCTCTTGCACTTGAGTTACACCGTGATTTGTTCACACCGTTGTCATATCCTGTGTGACAGCCTGACTGTGGTATGCTTGCAGACTCTTCAGGAGAAACCTTCTGAAAAACAGCTGTGTATGGGACTTCCTTGGTGGCACAGTGGTTAAGAATCTACCTGTCAGTACAGGAGACACAGGTTCGACCCCAGGTTTGGGAAGATCCCACGTGCCGTGGACCAACTAAGCCCATGCGCCACAACTACTGAAGCCTACACGCCCTAAGGCCCATGTCCCGCAACTACTGAGCCTGTGTGCTGCAACTACTGAAGCCTGCACACTTAGAGCCCGTGCTCCGCAATAAGAGAAGCCACTGCAATGAGAAGCCCGCACACCGCAACGAAGAGTAGCCCCTGCTCGCCGCAACTAGAGAAAGCCTGTGTGCAGCAATGAAGATCCAACACAGCCAAAACAAAAAACAGTTGTGCATTTCCTGTCTAAGCTGCCTAGAAAAGAACAGCCAGGTACCTATCTAGTAGTCCATCTCAAATGAGGCTGTAGATTGGCATGCTGCCAATCACTTTCCATCCAAGGAGGAAAAAGCATGGAAATGCCAGCAAACTTCCTCTTAGAGAATTTTTGTGCAAAACCTGCTGTGTCTGCCTTCTCAAAAAGTGAGGAATCCTGATGTCCTTGACTATCTGGAGAAAACAAAACAAAAGCCCTCATAAGCTGGGGGCTGAGGCCATTGTGGGTAATATTGAATGTTGTTTCAATATTCAATATGGAGAGACACTAAAAAGTTGGTGGAGGTGTCCTTTGTCTATTTATTCTCTTCTGACGTAATGAAATGCTTGCCTTTACTGTCTTTTTATTTTAAAGAGCCCAGAGAGGGGAGCTGGCACTGATTTTCTAAAGTATCTATGACAACATCCTATAAGAATATTGCTCAGCTGTAAAAATGAATGAAATAATGCCATTTGCAGCAACATGGATGGACCTAGAGATTATCATACTAAGTGAAGTAAGACAGAGAAAGACAAGTATCATATGATATCACTTATATGTGAAATCTAATAAAAAATGATACAAATCAACTTATTTACAAAACAGAAACAGACCCACAGATCTTGAAATCAAACTTATGGTTACCAAAGGGGAAACGTGGGGGTAAGTGATAATTTAGGAGATTGGGATTAACATACACACACTACTATATATAAAATAGATAGTAAAAAGGACTGTATAGCACAGGGAACTCTACTCAATATTCTGTAATAATCTATATGGGAAAAGAATCTGAAAAAGAATGGATACATATATAATAACTGATTCACTTTGCTGTACACCTAAAACTAACACAACATTGTAAATCAACTATATTCCAATAAAAATTAAAAATAAAAAATAAAAAGAATTTCTTTCTTGTTTTACCCTCACCTACACCCTTCCAACTACCTACTCAGTATTTTGCAGGTATAAAAATGTTGGTCCTATAGTTTTAATATCCATAGGGATATTAACAAATATTATTCTGTGAAGTCTGGTTCTGGAGAAAGCCATTTTTTCCCACTCTGCCCTAAGGAGTAAAAAGAAGAATTTAAGATGTAAAAGCATTCACAGGACCTGGAATTTAGTCCCCAACAGATAACAACATTTCATGCCACAAATTGTGACTAGGCCCTGGGAATGTGGCAGTCACTGAGCTAAATGTTGGGGATTGGAAAAAGAAACCATTCCTGCTCTCAAGGAAATTATCTCCAAATATAGAAGTGCTCATAAGCATACAGACACACGTGTGTGTGTGTGTGTGTGTGTGTGTGTGTGTGTGTGTGTGTGTGTTATGTGCTGATACGTCCTGGCCATAGTACTTGCTTTGGAAAACCAGCCACAAGTTTCCAATCTGCCCCACTGTTTTTTGGCATACAGTATTTAGTACATGCTTTCCTTATTTGTTCGACATTTGATTTGCTTGTTTGTTTTCTATTTATCACCATGGTTTAGGCATAGGGCATCTGTGTTCCACCAGGTTGCAAAATGACCTCTATGAACAAGGCTGATTAATGCTTTAGGACGTATTGTTCATTAGCAGAAAGCGGGGATCTCGGAGAACTGAAAATCAAACAGCTGTGCGTTTTATAACAGAAGGATTCTGGAAGGTCATACAACTATAGGGGCACCTGAGGCTTAGTGGGTAAAGGGAGTTGCCAGGGCCATGGAGCTCTTTGGCTGCAGAGCTAGGATGTGACTCGGGTGTCCCAATCGCCAGTCACCACACTAGTGGACAATCCTCGACAACATTTTCTGGACCCAACCTATGCCTTTCACATCCATCCCCAACTGCTCCTTCCTGGTGAGTTGGGAGCTCTGGGTGGGGGGTAAGCACCCTGAGCTGAGACCACCCGCGCCTGGGGTGTGCTATGCTAGCCTGTCGCAGCTTCTTCCATTCTTGGTGCTGGCTTGGGGGCTGTGGTTCCTCAGCATCTCTGTTTGCCCACAAAAATCTCAATTGAGTGAAACAGCATGGAATACGCTGCTCCCATTTCTGTCAACACAGGGATGTGAAACTGGAATTCTACAATGACTGTGGTACAAAAGGGAACTCTGGAGCAGTTGGTGTCATGTTGCACTGAACACAGTTGCACTGAACGCTGACACACTGGTACCCAAAACAAGTGCCCGGGATGCTACAGCGCAGTCAAGTTGTTTTTCCAACATAACACCTATTTTTGTAATATGTTGAGATAAACTTTCTTGTGTTAAACTAGGATGACGGCCCGTCTAGCATTAAAATGAAATTTTGAAAAACAAATGTGCTAGTGATAGACAATTTGTGCCACTAGATCTATATGCTTGTAATCATCATTTACCAGTAGTAGGTGTTTTATTTAGTATCATTGTTTAATAAATTTAAAAGTTGGCAATACCACATTTCCTGTCTCCCTTTTTTATTATTTGATCACTTTTCTAAATTTGAAAATCTGGGAGCTATTATACTACTCTCCTCAGAACATTTAGCAATTCATATAGGTAGTGAATGATAGAAGGAATAAAACTCTATCAAAGGGCATTTATATCACAATAATATCCAGGAAATAGTAACTTCCATTCGAAACACGGTTTGATGTTTTCAGATATTTTATCATAATTTGTCTAAAGAGTTCTTCATGCTTTTATAAGAAGGGGAAAAGGACCTTAATGTAAACAAAACACATTTTGCTGAAGTGTTTTTTTCCCCAAACTAGACACTCAACACTGTTCCTTAAGTAGTTACTATGCAAGGCACTACAGGACTGTACAGTACAGGTGTGTTGTTTTGGCAGAATTTTGCAAGTCATTAATCAATTTTCTATGCTGGCTCAAAAAGTCCTTCCTTCATGCCCATTGACAGGCATTTCTGAGATTGAGTCTGCAATATGGTTTGGTGTCACCAAAGAATGGCATAGAAATAATTGTCTTCCTCTCCTTACACCCACAGGCATTGAAGTACCCAAGTTCTAGGCCAAGTTTTGGTGAAAAGGGTCTGTTTCAGCAACTTATGTGCTTATTCCAATACCTAAACCTAGGTGAAGAATGAGAGTCAGCTCTACTGTCTGG
The DNA here is from genome assembly GCF_963455315.2 of Globicephala melas. NCBI lineage: Eukaryota > Metazoa > Chordata > Mammalia > Artiodactyla > Delphinidae > Globicephala > Globicephala melas. The sequence goes on from NC_083324.2 coordinate 54,540,545, forward strand.
GTTTGAATTCCCACTCAGCCACTGGTAGGATGTGTCAATGGTTCTAGAACCTTCAAAAAATGACTTTACCTCTCTGGAGCTCAGTTCCCTTAGTGGCAAAGGAGAGTAACAGTTGCTCATTGGTAATGGAAGAGGTTGGTAATTAAGTGAAATAATACCTGTTAAGTAGAGTCCACTTTGCCTGGAATGGGGGGGGGTGGTTCCCAGGATGTGTGTCTTTCATGCTGAAACCTGCAAAGTCTTGACAAGCCAGAAAGAGCTGACCATTCTGATAATGACCAGGGTTCTTGGCCTTCCCCAATCAATAGAAATTGACTAGAGGCCAGACAAGAAATTCAGGCAAGCCTTTATTGGTGTCCCTGCTGCAGCAGCGGGGAGCGAGAACAAACAACAGTTTCCCTTACTTCCTTGCTCCCTGGGGTCTGGCAAGCTTGCTCCTTATATGGGGTGAGGGTAGGGGTGTGTCCAAGGGTTGGGCCAGAGGGGTAGCTTAGGTCATCTGCCCACCCCTCTGGTGGCGTTAAGTGCAGGGGGCATGCGCAGTACCCTGCTTTTGCTCCCAACACCCTGTTTTTGCTCCTGGCTCTTCAGAAGTGGCAGTTGAGTTTTCTGGTCTTTTGTATCTTTTTGTCCATAATTTGCCCCAACTGCACATGCAAGCAATTATTTTTAGTCCCATATAGTTTCTTTGTATTTTGTTGCTGGAGGAGAGGTTTGTCCAGGTGCAAGCATTGCAGCACTACAGCAAAGGGTCCCAGGTCCCAGCCTGTCTCAACTCTACCTGCAAAGTGCTTGCAGTAGTACCTGGTACACAGCACTCACTGAAATGTCAGTTTCACTGTCATTGTTTTTCATTTCACTGGAATTCTAACATGAAATGAACGTGAACAAATTCACGGGTCCACAGGATTAGCGCGAAGTTGTAACCACATAAATACTACCTTTTTGCTTTAGATTAAAGCAAACCGAGTCACATACAGAGGCAGAGACCCAGGAACTATTTATGTAAAGGCCCACAGCAAATCACTTTCCACTCAGACAAAATGATCCTGACATGAAAGCATTCCCTGGAAATATGCCTCCTTCCCTCTCTCAGAGGTGTCATTCATTATTAGTGCCAGATGACTCTTTTAAAATTTGAAACTAGGGGGAGACTTTTACAGTTCTCTGATAACCTCATTTCTAGTTCTTACTTGAACTGCTCATGGCCTTTTTCTGGTTTGTGGTCATGAAAGTATCCTAAAGACCCTTTATCCAATAAAGCATGCAGGTAATTGTAGTGCTCAGGGAGTTCTCTGTGTGATCGTGCCCTGGTTCTGTGTTGAGACACGCAGATCACCCAGAGATTACGTCTCTGCCTTGCCCTGGGATGTTGAAGCATGAATCAGTGAAACAGGTCAGCTTTTGTCTTAAACTTGGTTGCTTTCCCAAGATTCCTGTGCAAGAATCAGCAAGGCTCAATCCTGCAGGTAACAAATCAATGTTAGGCTCAGTGCCTTTGAAAACTCTGGTATAGAGGGCAATAATTACCAACAACCAAGGCCTGTGTCCTGAATAATGAAGGCAATTGTGTTCACAGAGATAAAGGCTGCAAGTGAAGAATCACAGGGCTCCAGAGCTGAAAGGACTTGGGGTAGTATGTTGTCATATGCAGTTTCAATACAGAGCTAGAAATCATGACCACTCACTTCACAGGGAATGTTTAGATTAGGAGCAAACTTATTTCAGTTTATATTGGTAAGTTCTTGTAAGCGTAATACCCATACCAGGCCCTATTTTAGTGCTTCTCATGTATTAACTCATTTAATTCTCTTAACAGCCCCAAAAGGGAGGTATCATTACTGTGTCCATTTTATAGAAAGGGAAACCAAGGAACAGAGAAGTAGTGTAACTTGTCCAAGAACACAGAGCTGATAAAGTTAGACTGAGACTCATACCCAGAGTGGTCCTCATAATGATGTACAGAGAAAAAGGCGACCTGTCACAGGTTCTGGATTTGCATCCGAATTTATATGGTTACAATGAATATTTCAATAATTGATATTATTTAAGATCTGTCTCCCTAATTCTAAATTTAGTGTAATTGTTTCAATAAATAGAAGTTCCTAGTAAGCACAAAAGAGCTTTCTATAACATTGTTTAATAGAAGCAGAGGAAACACTTTTTAAATATATACTTTGGAAGAAAATTTAGTTGGTAAGAACTAATTCAAGCTAAAACCAACTCAACCTATTGATTCAGCAATAAACTCTAAGTGAGATCATAATATCATCAATATACACACATTGACTAAGACTATCAAATATGTTTTAAACCACTTAATTATATTGAAGAGCTAAGACGCTTGGCATCAGTTTGATTCAAAAACTTCCATTTTATTTGTTAAAGCATACCATTATGCCATACTGAAGCACTATGGTGTTTTAAAATTTATTTTGCACTGTTTTAATCTTTTAGATCAAGCCTAAATTGTATGTATTTATCCTGATACTGTGACTGTTTATAGCATGACTGTACCACTGAACAACGGATAGCAACAATCATACAAAATACTACAAGTTAGTACAAGAATTTATGATTATATAGAGATAAATAAGACAGGAATAATGCAAAAACCAAAATATGTGCTCTGTTTGAACACAGAACCCTTAAAATTACAGGTGAGCTCCACTTAATTTACTACTGTATAAATGACAAAAAAGATTTTTCCATTGCATAAGTGAATAACAATAATTAGAATTTATTTAGGGTTTAATACGTATCAGACACTAATATACTCAGATGGGCTACGTGACTTTATCAAGCTTACACCACTTCTAAGTGATTAATGAGAACACACAACCGATTAAAAATTCTCTGATACTCTCATGGTCTGATGCCACCCCCTTGCTTTCTTAAGTAGGATGGCTTTATATTGCGAACTTCTTAGCACACTGACTATATTGTTAAGAAGCCTTAGGGATGATGGAAATTTTTTATATCTTGATTATTGTGGTGCCTACATAGGTGTATATATTTGTCAAAACTCATCAAACACTACACTTAAAATGAGTGTATTTAATTTTACTCCTAAATAATGTTGATTTAAAACTAAAACAACAAACATATGTACACAATTTTCAGAGGCATATTTAAACCGTAGAATGAAGTCCTTATTTGTCAAGAGACACCACATTGTTAGAGATATAACGAATATGATAACAGATAAACACTAAAGCAAAATTTTTCTAAAAATTTTCTTTTTAAGAATAAATTGTAACCTATCCCCTCTATAACAATCAACAAGTATTAACACATTAACAAAACGAAGGACAAAAATCACATAAATATATCAATAGGCACAGAAAAAGCCTTTGAAAAAATTCAACATCCATTCATGATGAAAATTCTCATCAAAGTTGGTAAAGAGGGACTATATCTCTATATAATACAGGCAGTTTATGACAAACTGCTAACATCATACTCAATGATGAAAAGCTAAAAGCTTTTCCTCTAAAATAAGGAACAAGACAAGACTCAATATCAAAAAACAAACAACTTGATTAAAAATGGGCAGAAGACCTGAATAGACATTTTCCAAAGAAGACATACAGATGGCCCACTGGCACATGAGAAGATGCTCAACATCAATAATCATCATGAAAATGTAAATCAAAACCACAATGAGATATCACCTTACACCTGTCAGAATGGCTATTGTCGAAAACACCACAAATAACAAATGCTGGAGAGGGTGTGGAGAAAAGGGAACCCTAGTACACTGCTGGCAGGAATGTAAATTGGTGCAGCCACTGTGGAAAACAGTATGGAGGTTCCTCAGAAAACTAAAAGTAGAACTACCAATTAACCAGCAATTTCACTCCTGGGTATATATCAAAAGAAAACAAAAACACTAATTTGGAAAGACACATGCACCCCAATGTTCATAAGAGCATTATTTGCAATAGCCAAGATATGGAAGCAACTAAGTGTCCATCGACAGATGAATGGATAAGGAAGATGTAATATATACACAACGGAATATTACTCAGCCATAAAAAAGAATGAAATTTTGCCATTTTTAACAACAGGAAAGGACTGGGAGAATATTAGGCTGAGTGAGATAAGACAGACAAAGACAAATACTCTGTGTTCTCACTTACATGTGAAACCTAAAAAACAAAACGAATGAATATAACAAGACAGAAACAGACTCACAAGTATAGAGAACAATCTAGTGGTTAGCAGTGGAGAGAGGGATGGAGGGAGGGGCAAAGGGTTAAGAGGTACAAACTACTATGTATAAAATAAGTAATATACAAGGATATATTGTACAGCACAGGGACTATAGCCAATATTTTATAATAACTTTAAAATTAGTATACTCTTCAAAAATAATGAATCAGGGGCTTCCCTGGTGGCGCAGTGGCTGAGAGTGCACCTGCCGATGCAGGGGACACGGGTTCGTGCCCCAGTCTGGGAAGATCCCACATGCCGCGGAGTGGCTGGGCCTGTGAGCCGTGGCCGCTGAGCCTGTGCGTCCAGAGCCTGTGCTCCGCAAGAGGAGAGGCCACAACAGTGAGAGGCCAAAGTACCGCAAAAAAAAAAAAAAAAAAAAAAAAAAGAATCAATATGTTGTATGCTTGAAATTAATATTGTAAATCAACTATAATTTAATAAAAAAGAATAAATTTTAACTATAACATTCACAATCGTGATTAAATAATGTATACAAATCATACTCTTGCCAATTTTCAGATTAAAAGCTGTGATATTTAATATGGCAAGTACACAGATTTGCTTTATGTATTTTTTTCATCAATAGTCTGTAATATATTACAGAAGTCACTGGTTGCAAAGATCAATCAGAAGTCACTGGTTGCAAAGATCAATCTGTAGAAAAATTCCAGAACCAAAAATTTTCAGCAAACACCATTCTACGAGCCCAAATTACTTTGCATTAGCTATGGAATTAGCAGTCAGTTGGCACACTGTGACCTGTTTGACAGCTGAGACCTGATAGTTCAGGCCAGAATAAATGGTTATTTCCTGTCTCAGTAGCAATACTGAGTGAGTAATCAAAGTATTGATCCTTATTTGATTACTTCCACACATGTGCCTCAGGTTATCCTGAGGCTTCCCTCTAGGAATCTCCTTGGGATCTACAGTGTAAAAAAACTTCATATCCTGTGAGGTGGATGGACCTAGAGTCTGTCATACAGAGTGAAGTAAGTCAAAAAGAGAAAAACAAATACCGTATGCTAACACATATATACGGAATCTAAGAAAAAAAAAAAAAAAGTTCATGAAGTACCTAGGGGTAAGACGGGAATAAAGACACAGACCTACTAGAGCATGGACTTGAGGATATGGGGAGGGGAAGGGTAAGCTGTGACAAAGTGAGAGAGTGGCATGGACATATATACACTACCAAACGTAAAATGGATAGCTAGTGGGAAGCAGCCGCATAGCACAGGGAGATCAGCTAGGTGGTTTGTGACCACCTAGAGGGGTGGGATAGGGAGGGTGGGAGGGAGGGAGATGCAAGAGGGAAGAGATATGGGAATATATGTATATGTATAACTGAGTCACTTTGTTATAAAGCAGAAACTAACACACGATTGTAAAGCAATTATACTGCAATAAAGATGTTAAAAAAAAAAAAAATAAACCCTTCACATCCAAAACGTTTCTTCTTTCATTATAGTAGTACAAAGGTTTTTTTTTAAACATCTTTATTGGAGTATAATTGCTTTAAAATGTTCTGTTAGTTGCTGCTGTATAACAAAGCAAATCAGCTATATGTATACATATATCCTCATACTCCTCTCTCTTGTCTTTCCCCCGCACACTCCCTATCCCACCCCACTAGGTGGACACAGAGCACAGACCTGATCTCCCCGTGCCATGCAGCTGCTTCCCACTAGCTATCTATTTTACATTTGATAGTGTATATATGTCCATGCCACTCTCTCACTTTGGCCCAGCTTACCCTTCCCCCTCCCCGTGTCCCCAAGTCCATTCTCTATGTCTGCATCTTTATTCCTGTCCTGCCCCTAGGTTCTTCAGAACCATTGGATTTTTTTTTCTTTTTAGATTCTATATATATGTGTTAGCATATGGTATATGTTTTTCTCATTCTGACTTACTTTGCTCTGTATGATAGTCTCTAGGTCCATCCACCTCACTACAAATAACTCAATTTCGTTTCTTTTTATGGCTGAGTAATATTCCATTGTATATATGTGCCACACCTTCTTTATCCATTCATCTGTCAATGGACACTTAGGTTGCTTCCATGTCCTGGCTATTGTAAATAGTACTGCAATGAACATTGTGGTACATGACCCTTTTTGAATTATAGTTTTCTCAAGTTATATGCTCAGTAGTGGGATTGCTGGGTCATATTGTAATTCTATTTTTAGTTTTTTTTTTTTTTGCGGTACACGGGCCTCTCACTGTTGTGGCCTCTCCCGTTGTGGAGCACAGGCTCCAGACACGCAGGCTCGGCGGCCATGGCTCACGGGCCTAGCCGCTCCGCGGCATGTGGGATCTTCCCAGACTGGGGCATGAACCCGTGTCCCCTGCATCGGCAGGTGGACTCTCAACCACTGCGCCACCAGGGAAGCCCTATTTTTAGTTTTTTGAGGAGCCTCCATACTGTTCTCCATAGTGGCTGTATCAATTTACATTCCCACCAACAGTGCAAGAGGATTGCTTTTTCTCCACACCCTCTCCAGCATTTATTTTTTGTAGATTTTTTGATGATGGCCATTCTGACTGGTGTGAGGTGATACCTCATTGTAGTTTTGATTTGCATTTCTCTAATGATTAGAGATGTTGAGCATCCTTTCATGTTTTTGTTGTCAATCTGTATATCTTCTTTGGAGAAATGTCTATTTAGGTCGTCTGCTCATTTTTGGATTGGGTTGTTTTCTTTTTTGTTATTGAGCTGCAAGAGCTGCTTGTAAATTTTGGAGACTAATCCTTTGTCAGTTGCTTCATTTGCAAATATATTCTCCCATTCTGAGGGTTGTCTTTTCGTCTTGTTTATGGTTGCCTTTGCTGTGCAAAAACTTTTAAGTTGCATTAGGTCCCATTTGTTTATTTTTATTTCCATTTCTCTAGGAGGGGGTCAAAAAGAATCTTGGTATGATGTATGTCATCCAGTGTTCTGCCTACGTTTTCCTCTCAGAGTTTTATAGTGTCTGGCCTCACATTTAGGTCTTTACTCCATTTTAAGTTTATTTTTGTGTATGGTGTTAGGGAGCGTTCTAATTTCATTCTTTTACATGTAGCTGTCCAGTTTTCTCAGCACCACTTATTGAAGAGGCTGTCTTTAACATTGTATGTTCTTGCCTTCTTTATCAAAGTTAAGGTGACCAGATGTGTGTGTGTTTATCTCTGGGCTTTCTATCCTGTTCCATTGATCTATATTTGTTTTTTTGCCAGTACCATACTGTCTTGATTATGTAGCTTTGTAGTATAGTCTGAAGTCACGGAGCCTGATTCCTCCAGGTCAGTTTTTTTCCCTCAAGACTGCTTTGGCTATTCGGGGTCTTTTGTATCTCCATAAAAATTTTAAGATTTTTGGTTCTAGTTCTGTAAAAAATGCCACTGGTAATTTGATAGGGATTGCACTGACTCTGTAGGTTGCTTTGGGTAGAATAGTAATTTTCACAATACTGATCCTTCCTATCCAAGAATATGGTATATCTCTCCATCTGTTTGTGTCATCATTGATTTCTTTCATCAGTGTCTTATAGTATTCTGAGTACAGGTCTTTTACCTCCTGAGGTAGGTTTATTCCTAGGTATTTTAATCTTTTTGTTGCAACGGTGAATGGGATTGTTTCCTTAACTTCTATTTCTGATCTATCATTGTTAGTGTATAGGAATGCAAGAGACTTCTGTGCATTAATTGTGTATCCTGAAACTTTACCAGATTCATTGATTAGCTCTAGTAGTTTTCTGGTGGCATCCTTAGGATACTCTATGTACAGTATCATGTCATCTGCAAACAGTGACAGCTTTACTTCTTCTTTTCCGATTTGGATTTCTTTTTCTTCTCTGATTGCTGTTGCTAAAACTTCCAAACCCATGTTGAATAATAGTGGTGAGAGTGGGCAACCTTGTCTTCTTACTTATCTTAGTGGAAAAGTTCAGATTTTCACCATTGAGAATGATGTTGACTGTGGATTTGTCATATATGGCCTTTATTATGTTGAGGTAGGTTCCCTCTCTGCCTACTTTCTGGAGAGTTTTTATCAGAAATGGCTGTTGAATTTTGTCGAAAGTTTTTTCTGCATCTACTGAGATTATCATATGGTTTTTATCCTTCAATTTGTTAATATGGTGTATCACATTGATCAATTTGCATATAAGAATCCTTGCATTCCTGGGATAAACCCCACTTGATCATGGTGTATGATCATTTTAATGTGCTGTTGGATTCTGTTTGCTAGTACTTTTGCTTCTATGTTCATCAGTGATATTAGCCTGTAGTTTTTTTTGTGATATCTTTGTCTGGTTTTGGTATAAGGGTGATGGTGGCCTTGTAGAATGAGTTTGGGAGTGTTCCTCTCTCTGCTATATTTTGGAAGATTTTGGCAAGGAAGGGTGTTAACTCTTCTCAAAATCTTTGATAGAATTCACCTGTGAAGGCATCTCGTCCTGGGATTTTGTCTGTTGGAAGATTTTTAATCACAGTTTCAATTTCAGTGCTTGTCATTGGTCTGTTTATATTTTCTATTTCTTCCTGGTTCAATCTCCAAAGGTTGTGCATTTCTAAGAATTTGTCCATTTCTTCCAGGTTGTCCATTTTATTGGCATAGAGTTGCTTGTAGTAATCTCTCATGATCTTTTGCATTTCTTCAGTGTCAGTTGTTACTGCTCCTTTTTCATTTCTAATTCTATTGATTTGAGTCTTCTCCCTTTTTTTCTTGATGAGTCTGGCTAACGGTTTATCAATTTTGCTTATCTTCTCAAAGAACCAGCTTTTACTTTTATTGATCTTTGCTACTGTTTCCTTCATTTCTTTTTCTTTTATTTCTGATCTGACCTTTATGATTTCTTTCCTTCTGCTAACTTTGGGGTTTTTTTGTTCTTCTTTCTCTAATTGCTTTATCTGTAAGGTTAGGTTGTTTATTTGAGATATTTCTTGTTTCTTAAGGTAGGATTGTATTGCTATAAACTTCCCTCTTAGAACTGCTTTTGCTGCATCCCATAGGTTTTGGGTCATCATGTTTTCATTGTCATTTCTTTCTAGGTATTTTTTGATTTCCTCTTTGATTTCTTCAGTGATCTCTTGGTTATTAAGTAGTGTATTGTTTAACCTCCATATGCTTGTATTTTTTACAGATTTTTTTCCTGTAATTGGTATCTAATCTCATGGCATTGTGGTCAGAAAAGCTACCTATATGATTTCAATTTTCTTAAATTTATCAAGGCTTGATTTGTGACCCATCATATGATCTATCCTGGAGAATGTTCCATAAGCACTTGAGAAGAAAGTGTATTCTGTTGTTTTTGGATGGAATGTCCTATAAATTTCAATTAAGTCTATCTTGTTTAATGTATCATTTAAAGCTTGTGTTTCCTTATTTATTTTCACTTTGGATGATCTGTCCATTGGTGAAAGTGGGGTGTTAAAGTCCCCTACTATTATTGTGTTACTGATGATTTCCCCTTTTATGGCTCTTAGCATTTGCCTTATGCATTGAGGTGCTTCTATGTTGGGTACATAAATATTTCCAATTGTTATATCTTCTTCTTGGATTTATCCCTTGATAATTATGTAGTGTCCTTCTTTGTCTCTTGTAATACTCTTTATGTTAAAGTCTATTTTTTCTGATATGAGAATTGCTACACCAGCTTTATTTTGATTTCCTTTTGCATGGAATACCTTTTTCCATCTCCTCACTTTCAGTCTATGTGTGTCCCTAGGTCTGATGTGGGTCTCTTGTAGACAGTGTATATACAGGTCTTGTTTTTGTATCCATTCAGCCAGTCTATGTCTTTTGGTTGGAGCATTTAATCCATTTACATTTAAGGTAATTATTGATATGTATGTTCCTTTTACCATTTTCTTAATTGTTTTGGATTTGTTATTGTACGTGTTTTCTTTCTCTTGTGTTTGCTGCTTAGAAAAGTTTCTTTAGCATTTGTTGAAAAGCTGGTTCGGTGGTGCTGAATTCTCTTAGCTTTTGCTTGCCTGTACAGGTTTCAATTTCTCTGTCAAATCTGAATGAGGTCCTTGCTGGGTAGAGTCATCTTGGTTAAAGGACCTTCCCTTTCATCACTTTAAATATGTCCTGCCACTCCCTTTTGGCTTGCAGAGTTTCTGTTGAAAGATCAGCTGTTAACATTATGGGGATTCCCTTTTTGTTATTTGTTGCTTTTCCCTTGCTGGTTTTAATATTTTTTCTTTGTATTTAATTTTTGATAGTTTGATTAATATGTGTCTTGGCGTGTTTCTCCTTGGATTTATCCTGTATGGGACTTTCTGTGCTTCCTGGACTTGATTGACTATTCCCTTTCCCATATTAGGGAAGTTTTCAACTATAATCTCTTCAAATATTTTCTCAGTCCCTTTCTTTTTCTCTTCTTTTTCTGGCACCCCTATATTTTGAATGTTGATGCATTTAATGTTGTCTCAGAGGTCTCTGAGATGTCCCCAATTCTTTTCATTCTTTTTTTTAGAATTCTGCTCTGTGGTAGTTATTTCCACTATTTTATCTTCTGGGTCACTTATCCATTCTTCTTCCTCAGTTATTCTGCTATTGATTCCTTCTAGAGAATTTTTAATTTCATTTATTGTGTTGTTCATCATTTTCTGTTTGCTCTTTCGTTCTTCTAGGTCCTTGTTAAACCTTTCTTGTATTTTCTCCATTCTATTTCCAAGATTTTGGATCATCTTTACTATCATTACTCTGAATTCTTTTTCAGGTAGATTGCCTATTTCCTCTTCATTTGTTAGGTCTGGTGGGTTTTTACCTTGCTCCTTCATCTGCTGTGTATTCCTCTGTCTTCTCAGTTTGCTTAACTTACTGTGTTTGGGGTCTCCTTTTTGCAGTCTACAGGTTTGTAGTTCCCCTTGTTTTTGGTGTCTGCCCCCAGTGGTAAGGTTGGTTCAAGTGGGTTGTGTAGGCTTCCTGGTGGAGGGGACTGGTGCCTGTGTTCTGCTGGATGAGACTGGATCCTGTCTTTCTGGTCTCAGGACCACGTCCAGTGGTGTGTTTTGGGTTGTCTGTGAACTTATGATTTTAGGCAGCTTCTCTGCTAATGGGTGTGGTTGTGTTCCTGTCTTGCTAGTTGTTTGGCATAAGGTGTGCAGCACTGTAGCTTGCTGGTTGTTGAGTGGAGCTGGGTCTTAGTGTTTAGGTGGAGATCTCTGGTAGGGTTTTTGCCATTTGATATTATGTGGGGCCAGGAGGTCTCTGGTGGACCAATGTCCAGAACTCGCCTCTCCCACCTCAGAGGCTCAGGCCTGTCACCTGGCCAGAGCACCAAGACCCTGTCAGCCAAATAGCTTTTCTTGTTCCTTGATCTATGCAAATACGGTCAGATATGAAGCCCCAGTCAATTAACTGAAGCCAGGTACTTCCTTGTTTCCTGCTTCCAGTAGTTCAACTTTAAATGCAGTGTTAAAGAAAAAACCCTACTTCCTGTATCTCGCATTATAAACTCAAAGTCTACCCTGAAATAAGTTTTATGATTAAATCCAATAAAATCATTTTTATATCACTGATGCATTCAGGCTTTATTCAATCAATAAATATTTATTAGTTACCACTTAAATATTGGAAACTATACTATGCATCAGGAGTGAAAAAATGAGCAAGATAAATCTATTGACATCAAAAGCTTATAGTGAAAGAAGGTAAGGGGAAAATGAGAAAGAGTTAAAGAGACAGAAATAGAGGTAGAGATAAAGAAAGATAAAGAGAGAATAACCAGAAGATCAGTGGAGAAAATGACTATTTAGGCATAGTTCAAGCACAAAGGAGAGAGAGGCATTTTCACTTGGAAGCACTGTCAAGTGATGACCCTAAAGAAAGGCCCACCAAATGGCTTTCAGCTTTTACCCCATACAAAGACAGCCCTGGTCAAGCTTGCCAATGACCTTGGCAATGCCAAAACCAAATGTAACTTCTCTATTTCTCTTTCTTCTACATTTCTTAACTTTTCAGCAGTATTCCACACCCTAAGTCATTCTGACTTCTTGAGATACTGTCTTTTCCCAGGTTCTATAATATCAGTCTCTTGCTTTCCTGATTTCCTCTATCTCATTGGTTCCTTTTCCTTTATAAACTCCTTTCTTGGCTTCTCCTCCTCTCAGAATGTTGAGTTTATGGCCACTTTTCTTTTCATGCTTTGTGCACACCCTATGTATGAATCATGGTTAAGAGAGGGCATTCAAACCACACTCCTTATTTTAAATCCTGGACTTGCCAATTACCACCTATGTAACCTTGGGAAAGTCACTTAACTTCTTTGTGTCATTTTTTTTTACCTCTAAAATAGGGGTTATCATGAAGTACAAATGAATTAACACAGGTGATATGAAGTACTTAACATGTAAAATACTTAGAATAATATCTAACACATATTAGGCACGATAGTATTATCAGTACAATGTATTTAAATGCTATTTATAATGCTTAGGACTTGCATTCTGTATCTTTTACTCTAACCTCTGCTTTGAAAACTAGTCATATATTAAGCTATGAACTTGTATCTCATTTTAGATGTCTAATAGCATCTCAAAAATAACAAAACTAAGAAGAACACTTGATTTCTCTCCACTCAAAACTGTTCCTTCCACAATCCTCCCCATTGTATTAAGTGACTCTATACCTGGATGCTAAAGCCAAAGCCTAAGAATTATCCCTAATTTCTCTTTCCCTTAACTCTCCTGCCAGATCCAATTCATCAGTAACTTCTATCAAAACTCTCACCAAAATATATTGTGAAGCCATCCATCTAACCTCCTCTACCTCTATGATCCTAATACAAGCCATCACTATCTCCTTCCTGGAATCCACAATGGCATCTTTGCTCATTTACTTGCTTCTCTCACACTCCCTAAAATCCATTCTTTACAGAGTAGTCAAAATAACTTTTCTAAAAAAAAGTAAATTTGGATAAAATCCAATCTCCATGCTCTGACTTAGAAAACTCTATTGATTTGGCCCTGGTATACTTTCTTTTACTTCATCTTTTACCATCCCCACCTCCCCTATTCACTATTCTTTTGCAATTCCAACCTTCTTTATGTTACTTGAAAACATGGAGCTCATTTCCACCTTTGGGATTTTGTACAAGCTCCCACATTTATCTGTAATGCCATTCTTCCTGAATATCATACGCCTGGTTGCTTCTTGAAATTGACATCTCACCTCAAAGAGGCTCCTCAGTTCATAGTAACCTCCCTGTCATTACTTACAAACTTCTTTTCTTGGTTTTTCAACCTCCTTTCCATGGCATATTCTGATGTTTTCTTCTTTATTCATTCATTCTTGTATTATTTCTCTCTATTAGAATGCAAGTTCTATGCAGAGACCTGCCAGGTCTTCAGGTATCTGCAATGCTTGGCACATAGATGACATTCCATAAATACTTTGGAATTAATAAGTAAATAAACTATGACAGTAGTGAAACAAAAGAGACCAGCAGTTGAAATCTATTTACCTTGGAAACTATTTCTAGGTTGGGGAAAGGAGTGATCCTAAGATAATTTATTTGCATGACCAGATGGGTGATGCTATCATTCAGAGAGAAAGAGAACGCTGAAGAAGGGAAAAGTCTAGGAATAAAATCCTTTTTGGACAATGACTTTGATAGCTCTTGGGATACAAATTTGGAATTGTACAAGGAATAATGAGATATGGATCTAGGACTAAAAAAAAGTATACCTCCATGGGCTGGACATATAAATTTAATAATCATCAGAATAGCTGACATTTAAGTAGAGGAGAACAGAGAGTTTTTGGAGTGAGAAGAGAGGAGGTCTAAACTTTTAAAACACCAAAATATTCAAGAGGCAGATAGTGGAGAAGCTGGAAGACAAAATCCCAGGAGGAGACCCAGGAAGGAGGAGTATGCCAGCCAAGGAGAAAGTAAGTTTCTAGAATAAAGGTGAAGTCAACAGGATCAAGTAACAGAGAGATCAAATAAAATAAGTACTAAAAACAGTCAGCTGTAGTTAGCAATTAGAAGATCATTGAGCAAATTGAAAACCAAGATGCCATCTGAACTTGCCAGATTCCTGCCCTTGAATTCCAAGTCCCTCAAATTTTCAAGCACTATCAAAATATCTGTCTGGAATTCCACCTCTCCCAGACCTCTAAGACTTGATTTGGCACCTCCAACATTTTTGTGCTGCCACCAACATAGTAACCTAAGTTAACTGGTGCTTTCAATGGTTTAATAATTGTTTTTTCTCTTCTCTATCTGCAGAATAAATAAGAAGAAAGTATTATCAGCTATCTGCAATTTAAATAAATATATTTTCAAATAAGTCTCAAAAATTCAGCAGAATCTTCTTCATCCAAAGTAATTAAAACAATAATGAATGGATAGTCAATGAATCAGTGGGACAATAATTTCCAGGATGCCCCCAAAATACTGGAAAATGCTGATTTCTTTTTAAGATTCAGTAGACTTACGTTTAGCAGACTATGGGGCAGCAAGAAAAAGTAAATATATATAGAAGTTTAATAACACGAGTCAAAAATAGGAAGAATTTATTGCTTAATTATCAATTAAGTGCAAACATTATTAAAAACTGAAATGTTGAAGAAATGCTTGACTTATGAAAATTATGTGGAGAGTATATTCTTTAAAGCACTTTTAGGTACCTATTCCAGACCTTGATTTTTCATGTGCCTAATTTAAAATTCCCATTTTGTCATCAAAATCCAACTCATCCTCCAATTACCTTAATAGAATTTTTATATAAATTTATTTATATTTTATTTATTTATTTTTGGCTGCATCGGGTCTTCGTTGCTATGCATGGGCTTTCTCTAGTTGCTGCAAGCAGGGGCTACTCTGTGTTGCGGCACATGTACTTCTCATCACAGTGACTTCTCTCGTTGCAGAGCACGGGCTCTAGGCATGCGGGCTTCTGTAGTTGTGGCACACGGGCTCAGCAGTTGTGGCTCGTGGGCTCTAGAGTGCAGGCTCAGTAGTTGTGGTGCACAGCCTTAGTTGCTCCGCGGCATGTGGGATCTTCCTCAACCAGGGATCAAACCCGTGTCCCCTGCATTGGCAGGCGGATTCTTAACCACTGCGCCACCAGGGAAGTCCCTAGAATTTATTTTTAAGTCTCTTGGTTAACCGAAAGTAAATTGGTAGGTCCTATGAAATTTCTAGATTCTCCAAAAGTCAGAGTAAGGAAGTTAAAACAGAGGATTCACTTATGTTTTGTGGTTAGTGTGGCATTATTTACTCCAATGATTCTCAAGCTTTGCTACATATAGAATTTCCTAAGCAGGCTTTTAAAAATCTTAGTGTCTAAGCTGACCCCATACTAGATAAATCAGAATCCCTGGGGGGTGAGACCCAGCATCAGTATTTTTTAAACCTCTTCAAGGATTCTCCTGGATTTGAGAACTGAGGACTTACGCTACCCTTCTCATTAAATGAATGTTTTAGTGGTTATGAATAAGGGCTTTGAAGTCAGAGCTGGATTTGGAATCCTGGTGGCTGTATAGACTTGGACAAACCCCCTAATATGCTTGAGACTCAGTTTACTCAACTATAACTCAGTAATTTTTGTTCCCGCTCTGTAGGGTTGTTTTGAGCATTAAATAAGGTAATATAAAAACTCAGCAGAGCACATGGTATATAATGCACAATAAATGTTAATAATCTATATAAAATAACTGTGTTATTAATGATAATTATTTATGAATTACAAACCAAATACTCTGTGTGGTTTCTAATACATACTTCGCAAATACAACTGTACTTAAACCTGAATTATTATATGTAACAATGTATCACATCTATGCTGACTCACTGAATTCAGGCCACCAATTTGGGCCTTAGAAGCACTCTCTCATTTAAATGACACAAAGGCAGAGTTCAAAGAGCCTCAACTTCACCTCCTCCTTATACCTGCCACCACACGGATACAGGACACCTCCAAAGCAGCTGCATCATTTGAGCCTGACTTGCAGGTGAAAGCTACTCATAAATTTCCTCCGGTTTTATTAGAGAGAATTTTTAAATCTTCATTGACATGGGAAGAAAGAACTCAAAAAAAAATTCCAGTCACATTTTTTTCTTATTTACTCAGTTCCTCTAGAGTGTGTGACGACTTGTTTTCCTTTAGTTGTATCTGAACAGTTTGACATATTACTGTGACAAGGTTACTTTTTAAATTGATAAAAGGTTTGATTGTGTCAGTGCATTTGTCAAAACTGTCTGACACCATGTATAATGGACTCTGCACTCAGAGCCCGGATGGCACTTGAGGCTCCTCTTACTATTCTGCGTTCAGCCCACACCTAACCAGACATCCAGCAGGGTTGGGTCAAAGTCGGGGAGATGAGCGTGGGTACAAACACTCCTACTTTGTTCCCCTGGCTTTTCACTGTGGGAGCTTCTCCTCTCTCGTTAAATGTTAAAGTGACATTTACAGCTTCCTTTTAAAGGGAGCGATGCTAGGATGTCAGAGCCTGAGCGAGGAAAACATTTACCCAGAAAAATGAAGGCTGGGGCAGCTGACTTCCTGGTCTTCAGGTGATGATTGGAAGTATGTGTGCACCTACCCTAGAGTTTCCCTGTTTTTCCTTTATTCTGCTTAAAGTGGCCTTGTCAGCAGCGCATTCACTTTATAACAGAACAATTCATTCTGTACCTGCATGGTGCTGGCCTTAATTCCAGATTAATCACTTGGAAGTGAGGGCAATCTGGCCGGGGCTTTCTGAAAGCATTATATTAATTAAAATTTATAAGTTATGAGAATGGTTAGATAAAAGGTAGATTGTAGAAAACATAAACACATTAATGATTTTACTTTCCATTAAAAATTCTGTCCATTATGTTAAATACGTGCCTTTACTTTTCAAGACTAATCTCAATGTGTTTCAAGGGGATGTTTAGAATCACATAATAGAGGTTATCAATTTCTCTGAGGTAGGAAACAGAGCTTAATATGTGAAAAATCATTACACCACCAAAATTTTATTTGGTCCAAAGAAGTTGCAATGCTCTCTCTCTCTCTCTTTATTAAGCCAAATTTATCTTCCCTCACTTCCCTTTCCCCCTTTTGAGATATGCATAAATGGTGCATAACTCAAGTATTCCACCCAGAGTCTCCAACTGATAACCCATTTCACGAATATAATTGTATAATCAATTGGATTTTCAGTTTTCACTATATTAGGCTTGCATGTTTTAAATACTGCAGCCACTAAATATTTAATAGTATATTGATGACCCATTCATGACAGGGTAAGAAAAAGAAATTAAAAATCAACTAATTTGGGTCCTCTTTTGTGCTACTTTGTTGTTTCTTTTGGAGTTCGTTTGGTTAATTGTCTCTAACGTCCTTGTTTTTTAATAGAAAAACAAATGCATATGAAAAAAGACATCTTTCACCACACATAATTGTTCCCCCACCACAAATATTAATTCTCACACCCTCTTCTCTGACCATTAGTTATTCTGCTTCCAGCTCGCTCTTCAACTGTCCTGCTCTGTTCCTTGATCTCGTAAGGTCTTTTCTACTTGGCAGTCGGAATTATCTTTTTGAAACAAAAATCTGACTCTGTCACCTTCCCGTTTGTTACAATTCAATGATTTCCTTCATTGAAACAAAGCTCCTAAGTGACATACAAAGGAATCACCATAGCCCTTCCATGTTTCCAGGCCATGTTGCTCCAGGCTCCACCCCCTCTCTCTGCTATAACAACTTGACCCTTGCTCAGCCTCTTGTCTTTGCCATGTTCCCTCCAGCCACTGGTTCTGCACACATGGAGTTCCTTCTGCCTAGAATGCTCTTCCCTTCCTTCTTCATTTAGTTAAACCTATTCCTACTCTTTCTGATCTTAGCTCAGAGATTCCTTTGCCCATTGCCTTAACAAGGTCTCATCCCATGTTACAAATCCTCTTATTTCCATGCTCCTCTCTTTTTTTCACATTTGTAGTTGCAATTTTATATCAAATCACACGATCATTTCATTGATTTCCATTTTCCCTATCAAAATATAATCTCTGCTAAAGCAAGACCTTTATCTAAATGTACTCGCCACTGAATCTTTAGCACACTATCTGGCATGCAATAGATGCTCTGTGAAAATTTCTTGATTGAGAACACAATGAAGTTCCTTGAAACTTTTCAAGGTAAAAACGTTACAAGGTCTTGTTTGCAGGGCAGAAATAGAGACACAGATGTGGGGAACAAATGTAAGGACACCAAGGGGGGAAAGTGGTGGGGGGAGGTGGTGGTGGTGGGATGAATTGGGAGATTGGGATTGACATATATACACTAATGTGTGTAAAATGGATAACTAATAAGAACCTGCTGTATAAAAAAATAAGTAAAATTAAATGTTTTTAAAAAAGACATTACAAGGTCTTTAACACTAGTATTTCTTACAAGACACACAATGCCATGTATTCATCCAAAACATAGGTATAACTAGTGAGATTTTCCATAGAGTAAAATGATTCTTCATGTCTATTCTTTAGTCTTGCCTTCTTTCCTTGACTTTACTTGTGATCCAACCATAGGAGCTTTGATGATAAATGTGAATGGAATCTCTTAATCAGAATTTGCTTTCAGATAATACATTGAGAAATAATGTGATTTCTTTCCTTTAATATCATTTTCTTACTGTTCATTAGTATTCATATGGATATTGTATTCTAATGCCAGATAATTTGCTATGTCTCTGCCTTTTTAATATATCTCTGTTTTCTATTATTTTATTACTATGGATATTAGAAAATATTGTATTTCTTATAATATAAGGGAATAGTAACTCTGAAAGTTCTTATAATTTCATAGGAATAACCATGGAAAATTGATCCTGATGGCAAGATAACTGAAACCTACAGATATTATCTGTTTTGTAGGTAACATTATTTTAAAGTGTTGGATGAGTCATAGGAATGCAAGATGATTTGAATCTTTAGAGGAATGCTAATTTAAAAGAGCAAGGAGCCCTCTAAGACATCACCACTACAAGAGAGGAAACCAGGATTTTATAAAGGACTTACAATGGTCCCTAACAAAGGCGTCCCCAGCTCTCAGGTCATATTCATGCAGCGGAATCAGCTCAGGCAGTGGTCCTGCCAACACTGTAAAAGGGGATTGGTGAAAGGTGATCAGAGTAGGTTTTTCTGCTAACTAGTGAGGGTCTCAATGAACTATCAGACTTTTAAAGTAAAAAATATTTAAAAGATTATCATGTATAAACAAATTATTTTATACATGGGGAAAACCAAAATTAAGAGGGGACAAGTCACTTGTCTAGGGCCACATACCCAGTTGATGGCACAGCCAGGAGTGAAACCCCAAACTCTCAGCGCATGGCTATTTCCTCTACATTATGGTGCCCAGTCACATTAGTTCTTTCAGTCTCCCGGAAAGCAAATCTCGGCAATAAACCTCAGGTCCAGACCACTTCAATAACTGAAGAACCCACAAACATTTTTACAATAACAATAACATGGGCCAGGTCTTATTAGCCAGCAAAAATTAATATGAACAAGTAACCACTACCCTCTGTGCCCTTAGCATTCTTTAAATTTCTCAAATAAACAGAAGAAACACAAACAAAACATTTTTTTCCCTCAAACATAATGTTCTTGTGCCACTAGATCTCTTTCCTGAGTTAAAAATGCCAATGCAGACTTTAGGTAACCCTTTCCATTTATAAATTTCTGGCAATATCTTTGCAGAAATGGACACTGATACAGAAATTCATAGTATAATGCTACATCAGTGGTATGTTCATAAACCAGCTCTCAAAAAACAAAACTACATAGAATTTTAAAAGCCCTCATTTATAGGTCTTGCTGATTCCTGTGATATAAATACTCCCACCATGGCCGATTTCAAGATACTGAGTATGTAACAAATCACTCAAGAATTCCTGAATATTTAACCATTGGCTCTGGTGCCTCAGTCAGAGGCAGCTGCAGTACACCACTGGTACTACAGGAAACCTAGAAATAATCAAACCCAGACCACTCTTTTATACGAGGAGACGGAGGCTCAAAGACAGTAAATGATTTGCCACAAGATCACACGGTGGCCAAGCAGGTTATAATACACCACCTCAAATACCTTCACATATTTAGTGAGACTTTCTGCCTTAGAAATAGTCAGTGGACTTTATATTAATGTAGAGATATGTGGATGAAAAAGGTCAACTGCTACATCAGTAAACAAAGGAGGTTGCGGACACCAAGCCATCAGCCACTGAAGCCACCCTGTGCATCCTGAGGAGATTCAGGATGAAGAAAAGCAGGATACTGGCCCTAGATAGTTAAGGTACATCTCCAGGGATGATTTCAATGAGCCCAGACTCTTGAATCTGCCCATACACAGAAAAACACTGAATTCATTAACTTGAGATGCCTGGTTTTCCTTAATTAACAGTAACCTTTTGATGTTCCGACTACCTGGTCTTTGTTGCAAAAACTCCTATATCTCCTGGTTCCTCCTTCACCTCTTCAGAGCTGTCCCTCAGAGCTGTCTGAGAAGCTGCCTCCCAGACTTAAGCCCTCAGCAAGTCTGCCCAATAAAACATAATTCTCAACTTTTAAGTTGTGCCTTTTTTTTTTTTTTTAAAGAAGTATATCTCAAAAAACCAGCAGCATCATGACAACACCAGGAAACCTGCTGAAATTTACATTCTCCGGCTCCAGCCCAGACCTCGTGAAATCACAATCTCAGGGGCCCAGAAATCTGTGTTTCAACAAACTCAACAAGTGGGAAAGAATCTTCCCTTAAAACCCACCAATATTTTTTATGAATAAGATTCACACACAAAGATAATGGCTGGCCTTCTTTTTCACATCAGTATCCATTACAGGAGATTATTCATCTGAAGCTTCTAATATAAAGTCCGTCATCTTTCACATTTTCAAAGCCCTTATTTATCAAAATAGTTTAGAATTTTCTAACACTAGCAAAAAAATTTTAAAATGTTGAGTGATTTACCTTCCAATTCTCAACCTCAACATTTTATAGACCAAAACCTAACATATTTGTATATCTTAGCCCTAGCACCTTTTTTTTTAACTGCTTTCAAATAAATATTTCTTTTTCAATATTCTGCCTTACCTCTTTCACAAATCAAGGCAGTTGATAGAGCAGGGTGCCCCTACCCTAGTCTACATACTGCCTTGTCAACTGATTATATAGTTATGTATTTGTGTTTTGTTTAATCTGCCACTTCCTGTTGTTTTGATATTTGTTCCCAATCTTCAAGACCAGAACAAAGGCAAATAAATACTATCTGCCTTGTTTTCCTCTTCCAAAATTTTAGAGGTTGGAAAATTTACAAAATAAATATCCTCTCAACCTTCTTATAAAAGCATTGCAAAACAGCAAAAGAAAAACTGAGTAATAGTTTCCCCCAACTTAAAAATACGCAGCTAATGCACAGTCAAGTGACAAATAGCTGCACTGATATTACTTTGAAAATAATCAGACAGGGGCTTCCGTGGTGGCGCAGTGGTTGAGAGTCCGCCTGCCGATGCAGGGGACACGGGTTCGTGCCCCGGTCCAGGAAGATCCCACATGCCGCGGAGCGGCTGGGCCCGTGATCCATGGCCGCTGAGCCTGCGTGTCCGGAACCTGTGCTCCGCAACGGGAGAGGCCACAACAGTGAGAGGCCCGCGTATCAAAAAAAAGAAAATAATCAGACAGCAATCTAAAAATCCAGGCCTATGGTTCTTAATTTGTTATCCACTATTTATTTAATTTGGAGGGTAAACTTAAATATGTTTAATTGATTTGCGCAGAAATAAGAGAGTTAATAGCATAAGTGTTGGTAGATAGTAGATGAAAGAAAACATTTTGCAAGGGCATTTAGTCACTACCATATTTCCTGGGAAATATAAAACTAGGTGAGTGTGGTTCTTGGCTTTGGTGGGAATAGCTTCACTGGACTTGGAAATAGATGTTTTCAAGGAAACAAAAGGATTAGCCTTCTAATTTTCCAATTACCTGGTCCCAGCTGAACTTACATTTACCAAGCAAGAACTGACAAGAAGAGCTTTGCAACACAGCAGGTGACCATTCTGAAATCTACCACTTCTGAGTTTTTGCAATCCCCATCACTAATACCTCTCCAAAAAAAGAGCACAGTTTCTTTCATGAGATTCATCATTGATTCCACCAACCACAGGTGTGAGAACCTACCAGCCACAAGGTGTGAGAACCCACCAACCACAAGGTGTGAGAACCCACTGGCCACAAGGTATGAGAACCCACCAGCCACAAGGTGTGAGGACCCAACTCCATGATTGCTCCTTATCTTCTTGGTCAATACATGCACATCAGCCAGCAACCCTATGTCTCTATGTTCAAGAACCTTCTCTTTCAAAGCAAAAGGCAAACAAACTCCATTCCCAAAATAAGCTGGACTCAGATCTTAAATTTAAGCCCCGTTTCTACAGCAAGAGTCTTCCTCACTGGGTACATTGGGTGCAAAACCCAACCCCACATGGACGAGCCCACGTGGGCAAGGATGAGGTTGGAAATGGCGCAGAGGGCGGGGGGCACTTACGGTTGGCACAGCTTGATTAGGTCCTGGTCAGTGGTGCCTGGTGGGAGGCCTCGAATGTACAGGTTGGTTTTACTCAACTGTTCCCCGCTGCTGTTGCTGCTGCTGTGGTTGCTGCTGCTGTTTGTGCTGGGGCTGGGAGGAGCCATGGGGTGGGGAGCTGGTGCATAGGACTGCTGGAAACAGAAAAGGCTGTTACTGGAAAAACAAAGCCAGCAACCTATTCCCAGGCCAGCAGAGCAACTCGAAAGCAATGCAAGCTTCTCAGCCTCTCCAATCCACGCATGCACACTCGTGTTCATGTCCCTACTCTGGGGTACTTCTGAGAACATCACTTGCTCTCCCCCCATCTGGCCCTGCATTTGGATCAGCCTAGCACAGTTCTCTCCTGGGTGCACCGAAGCTCTGGCCCAGCTCACCTGTGACAGCCAAGCATCTTTGCCTTGCCTCTACTCCATCTTCCCTCTTTTTCTCCAAAGAAACTTCCTCATATTGCTTTCCTCACCATTACTCTCCAGCACGATCACTCTATAAATAGCAATACTATGAATGAACCAATGAGTGAATGACTCCATCTTATCTCGTTCTCCCATTCCCAAATCTGCTCCTTCATGGTGAATGCCCTTTATTTGCAAACTGAGCTACTATTCTCTCCTCTTTGAATCACTCTGATTGAAAGTCTCAGCTGAGGCACTACTGATATACCGGACAGGATAATTCTTTGTCGCCGGGACTGTTCTGTTCATTGTAGGCTGGTGGCAGCATCCTTGGCCTATACCCACCAGATTCTAGTAGCACCCGTCCCCCAGTTGTGGGACCAAAAATGTGTCCACACACTGCCAAGTGTCCCCTAGGGTGGGGAACTCTCTCCCAGTAAAGAACCATTGGTCTAACCTGTCACACTGTGTTATTACAAAATGTAAATGATAAGATGACCCCCAGTGACTTGGAGTATGCAATGTGAGGGTCTTTATAATTATACACACCAGAATTAGGAGGTATATTACACTTTATCCTTTATTTCCTTTTCATACAGGCATATCTTCAAAAGTTCTAAAATTACACTGACTGTCTGGGTTTGAGTCCGTGATGTGTTTATTATTGGCTGTGTGATCTCTGGGGTGCCTGAACCTCTCTGAGATGCAGTATTCTCATTAATATGAGGAGGATAAAATTAGTACTCCCCTACATCATAGGGTCTTTACAAAAACTCAATGAGTTAACGCAAACAAAATGGTTCCTGGACATAGTAATTGCACAATAAGAGTTAGCAATAACAAAAACACAAGAAATAATGATGATAATGGGAATTCCCTGGTGGTCCAGTGGTTAAGACTCCACACTTCCACTGCAGGGGGCGTGGGTTCAATCCCTGGTTGGGGAACTAGGATCCTGCATACCATGTGGCACGGCCAAGAAATAATAATAATGATGATAATATTTGTGATTCATATCTGTCTGGCAAGTGATATTAGTCTTTAAATCTATCCCAGGTTTTCTCAACTATAATCTAGAATGTTACGTAAATACACAGTGAATGCATCAATCATGATTCCAGGGGGGACACTTTGGCCGAGTTCTAACCTGAAGATTCATTAGCTGTTTTATCAGGGGTAGGAGGTGAGTACTTATCCAATAGCAAGTGGATGCTTCGTAAATACTCAAGCTACATCCCACACAATAAAAACTGAGTGAGCACAGCAGTTAGCTCATAAAGACAGGAGGCTGTGTCCAGTTTTGTTTCTTGCTATAATAATCCATTTTATACCATCCAGGATTTCAGATTTGCCCCAGTCCATATTCCCAATTGGCTATAATACAAGGCCTCTTGGATGCAACATGTGAAAATGCAACTCATTCCCTCTGGTCTCTTCTCTCCCACTCCCCACACAGCCACCCACCCATCACAAAGACCTATTGCTTTCCATCTTGCTGTCATTCTTGCAGCCTCCATGCTAGAAACCTTGGTGTTAGCTGCATTCAACCACTTATTCAGTATTACTTAATCTATGACCAACATTTTTAACGTACAATTTGAAAATGAATTACACGGGAGAATACCTTCCATTCTCAATACTTGAATAAAATAACGGGTATTCATTGCCTTTTGGAATGTCATATCTGCATAAAGCTGAATAAAGTTTCTTGGCTGAGATTAAAAAAGTAGTCTTTCTTGACCTACGAATTCTACTTCGCTCCTCCGATGCCCCAGAACACTTAAGCTCTACCTCTTTACAGGTCCTGCACTTAGTGGGTGTTCAATACGGCCTTGCCGAAGCGGTGTCCTGGTCTGTGTATCTCACAACAGAACAGATGGGATTTATCTTTGACTTCCCTCCTGTGCGTTATTCTTTTAAATTTCCCAGGGCTTTTTTCAAGCTGTTTCTTACCACTTTCACCTCCCCTCTCTCCAAATTCTTTGAATTCCATTCTGTACTCAGGCTTCTTTTAAAATGAGGCTTTGTTTAAAGCAGTTTTTCCCACTGCATAGCCTTTAAAACCACCAGGGAGCCAGAAAAATGCGTCTAGCTTTATGTGTCACAGATCAGATGGACCAGTTCAGACCGAATGAGCCCTTGACTGATCAAATAAGAAAACACCAACTACAGGATGATCAATCTGTGTTGACTTAATTCTTTTCTTGCCCCAGGGGTCTTTGCAAGCATTTCCATAACCGGACACCATTTAGTAAATTGCATGGTGCCTAAAACAATAAATGTGCCCTCCAAAGGGTCCAGTGGGAAAAATTAAAACAAAATGGTCAAAGCGAATCGGAGCTAGGATGAGTATGGGGAACTTGTATGCATGGAAATGAGGTATATAATTTAAAAATAGTAGTGGAAGCACCAGATTCTTGTAGAGAAGGATGTATTTCAAAAGCCCTTTGAAAAATACATACAGTGAAAAGTGGTTTTCTATGCCCTATTCTTGTTTGTGAGTTCTAGAAATTTTACTGAAAGATGTAGACTTTCTCAGTCTTATTGAACCAATCACTTCACAGGTTTTAAGAGTCAGTGCCAACACTCTTGCTAATCCTTAATATTTTCATTTATCTGTTGATGATACACTGAACAATTCAGGTAGCATTCTACAGTGTAAATCATTCTTTTGTTTTAAGAATTATAAATTCCTTCCTTTCTACTCATTTTCAAAATACACATTCTTTAATCAACAAAACGTTGGCAGAAGGTTCCTAGAATGTCTGACAAATGCATAGGCTTGAATTAATACGTGAAAAGCAAAAGGAGTTTTGCATACTCTGGCTGCCAAAGACAAATGACTGAACTATGGCATCTCTAAAAAAAACGGAGCGACGATAACCTTTAGGGGTCAGTGGGTCACAGCAGCCACTTTCCTGATTAAAAGTGGCTCTGATTCCTTTCTCAATTCTTTGTTTGTAGATGGATTTGCGATTTTATCATTGATTAACGTTTAAATCATTTTGAGGTACTAAGAAAGACTTTTTAAAATGTTAGTTAAAACTATTATTTCCCTCAGATAACATTGGCTTTGCTATATTGATCAAAGTCACACTTTATAAATCCTATTTAGGAAAGGTGAGGACTTAAGAGTCTGGGGATACAGAACATTGTAATGCTGAACTGTACCAGGGCAGGGCATTGCCCTGAATTTGCAGTGTCAGCTTGTTAAAACCAGTAGGAACAGCAGACTTTCAGAAGAGGGTCTTCAGATGGTACTGGATTGAGGAGGGGGATAGAGGGCTTGTCTTGAAGCTGCATATGCTTGGCAAGTATGCAGATTTTTCTTAGGTGTTTATTCATGGTGGCAATGCTGGGAGGGTCTGTTAGGGATTCTTACATGGGGGCTAAAGCCCTCTTAGCCACATGTCAAGGCTGCTAAAATCAGCCAATCCGTACCAGCGTCCTCTTTAGGAAATTAAATAAAATGACTTAGCATCCATTTTGGAAGGTGCTATATTTAAAATAACTATTCAAATAATTAGAGGTAACATTTGCCATCATCTTCACAACAGCCCGATGAGGCAAATCATTTTCTTCTGGGTTTACAAATGAGAAAACTGAGGCACAGAAAGGGCAAATGACTTTCTCAAGGTCATGCAGCTGGAGCTCCAGTTTGAACCTAGGGAATCTGACCCCAGAAGCCACACGGCCCCACACAACACTTAATACATAACCTCTCCTCTTCATGATATGGGCACCAATAAACACAAAATGCTTCCTTGCAATGAACTCTGCAGGATGACACCCTGCCGGGAGCTCTGGCCCATCTGAGTATAAAGGGGGAGGAAAAGAATGAAGATGATAAACAGCATACAGTCACAAGGAAGGTTAACAAGCCCTTTCCCTCTATCAGAATTTAAATGAAGTCCATCTTAAATTTAATTTCAAAGGGGAAGTCACCATCAGAAGCGAGTGTCTTATGAGTTTTTCAAATAATGTCAAACAAGGGGGTTCATTTGTCAAGATTCATGGTTTGTTATTTAATAACAGAAAAATGAAGTGGCTTGTAGATTATCCTAAGCAGCTGATTCATTTAGTGTGCTTTGTTAATATGCCTCATTTTTCACGTTTGAAAAGTGAATCAACCAGGTCCTCCTACATTCTTGGAAAATGTGTGGTTTGGAGGGCGGCCCATTTGTGTTTTTAACCCTTAGGTACTTTGGAGATAAACTGGAGAGGGATGTGAGTTGTGTTTTTGTTTGTTTGTTTTCCTGTTTATTTTTTAAACAGAAAGCATTTGGTACATCAAATAAATGTTCACACATCAATAAAATAAATCATTAAAAATCGTCTTTTATACAATGTCAGGCTACCTTGGATGAACACCTGTCTGAAGGCCGTGTTGTTATGCACAGACATTAACCAGGTCCTTTTAAACCAGGGACCCCCTCCTTGGCCCTGCTGACATTTTGGACAGGATAGTTCTTTGTTGTGGAGGGCTGTCTTGTGTAGGATATTTAACAGTACCCCTGTCTTCTACCACTAGATGCCAGTTGTGCTACGCTCCCCTCAAGCTGTGACAACCCAAAATGTCCCAGATATTGTCAAATGGGCCCTGGGGTTATGACATCGTCCCTGGTTGGGAGCCACTGCTTTATAGAGATCCATCCCCTCTCCTTGAAAGGCCAATACAGTCCCCATTGTGGAATAATGACAATAACTCAACGGCCTAAAACTATTCATTGAAACACCCCTCACCTAACCAAAGTTCAACTTCTTACCCCAGTACCTTCACCCTTTGTAAATAACCCTCTGCCACATTTCCTTTGCAGCAGACTAGGTCTGAAACATACGTCTCCCTGTGATTGAAAACATAACTCTTTTACAAAGAGAATTTTAAATATTTTCTGCATGCAATTCCTCTTGTCTGGGAATCACAAGGCCTTCATCCCAAACTGCAGTCAATTCTCTTCCCAGCGTCTGGTTGCTGGCAGGATCCTGAAGCAGTTGGTCTGGTGGTTTTGGGTAGCCTTGGACTCCATCATGCAGCAGTCTGCTCTGCTGATGGTCTCCCCAATTTGTCTTTATTCATCTCCAGTGCAAGAGAATTTGTACTCTTTTATCCACTCAAGGGTAAAGCCCTGGATAAAGTCTCCCATGAGACTGACATGGCAACTCTTTTACTCTCCAAAAATGAATACAGACCACATTCCTGTCTTGCATCATACATTATTTAGCCTGCACGTACGCATGCAATCCTTTGCTCGGTAGATGCTGCTGTGGATGTGACAGGAATCATGGCAATCACTGTAGTGTCTGCAATAGCCTCAAATGAGGGTGAAGAAGAATATTGTCCATGCAAGCAATAAGAAATGCGGCTAAATTAATATCTAAGGCAAGCCATGTGACTGTAGCCAGAGTTTCATGAACCACATACAGGATGGCTTTGCAATTTTATACTAGGCAATTGCCTCTCCATTCTGGAGACTATGACTGTAGAAAACAATCGTTTCAGTTATAGCTTTTATAACAGAGTTTGGCGAAAACCTGCCCCACTTCACTTTGCCTATCTGGAGCTCAGATTTGGAAATGAGTACTGAAGGACAAAATCCCCCACAAAAGGCATTCATTTGCACATTCTGGCCACTGGCCTACGTAATAGCTGCTGTCAACAATGGTAACAGGATGCGTAAGAGCTCCAGATTGCCCGCTCAGAATCCACACCACCACTAACTAGTCATGAGTAAAAGACGGATTATGATGATCTTACCTCAGAGGTCAGTTGTGAGGCCTTACTTTATAAATTGCACATAAAATATTTAACACGGTGCCTGGCACAGAGGCAACACTAAACAAATTATTTTTTGTTCTTAATATTTGCATTATCATCATGAGGCACATCCTTAAAATGAACACGGATTTCTCAGTCCCAGTTGGAGTAATTTACCTTCAAGCGGGAGCTACAAGAGTCAATCTTTTTTTTTTTAGGTATGGCAGCCACTATTCTTGAGATGAAACTATGTCATTAGAACTGGGGTTTGCCGTTTTTATCAAGAACCAAAAAGCACTAAGCACTGATGAAACAATCACTGTGGATGGAATAGATGATGAATTTCAAGGTATTTACACATCACTACTACTACTGAGGTTTGATTACAATTCTGTTAGGATGAGATTCACTTTTGCACTAAATATTAGTATTTGAAAACCCCAGCAGTTGCATCATCACACATTGCTCTGTGCTATTTACAAATAGGCTCAATCTGAAGTCACTGAACTCCATTCAGAGGTTTCAATATTAAATGACATTTTAAAATTCATGGTACTTGGAAACACAAGTAAAATAGTTATTGTTCATTTCAAGCAGCTATAACCCAGTTTCATTAATAAATTTACAAGCTTGAGAAGAGTGACTACTATAAATGATGGAATGAATTTTTATAAAGATTGCTCAGTTCTCCAAATGTCAATGACATCTGGTCTCTGCCTTAACCCTTCTTTTAATGTGGCCAACTCTTGATCTTTTTAAGGAAAAATAAACAAAATTCAGACAGACTTTGAAATTTGAGGTGCTTACTTAGTTTAAAAAGTCAAGTCTACACTTTGCAAATAACCTAAACAGCTCATGATTCCTATATTGATAATGATTGGTTCCTCCTGCAAAAATTGAGCCATGACTGGCTCCCCAGGTGGAGATTACAAAGTCCACTACAGTATAACGATAATTGTTAGAATTCCCCAGAAATCCTGAGAGCAACTAATCCCTGTATGGTACCTCTGTTCTGTCTGGGGAATACTTCAGAGATAAACTCAAATGTCTGCTTTCATGATGGGCTAGGATCACTGGGAGAAGAGTGAAAATCCAAAACAGGCCCCATCAGCTATTGATGGAGACTTCCCGGAGAGCCAGTGGTCAGCACCTGGATTCAGAATGCCATGAGAGTAAGGGAGGGACTTGGGGAGAGTCAAACAATTACAGTTGAGTCACATTCTTGTACCTTATATGTTTACTTAAATTTTTAGTTTAGTTCTCCCCCCATAATCTCTAATTTTGAAGGTTTTCCTCATTTTTTTTTACAATATTCTATGTTTCACAGTTTAATACACTGTTTCCCTAAAATCACAATTAGAAATATTGCCAACAATTAACTCTCTAGCTTTCTAATATATGCCTAAATAGAATAGAGACCAATAGACGTAGCTTAAAGAACACCCGCCGTAAGTTATGTCAACCTGGTACTTTATTGCAACTCAGTAAAGACTTTCAAAGTTTTCAGTCATGAAAACAGATAGAATGAGGCAGCTAATCAGTGATAAAAAGAAAGCAGTTTGTTTCAAACTTTGATTTTGTGTAACAAAAATTGCTATCGATAACAGAAGGCCAATCAGAACATCAAATTATGTAAGGCTTTTTTGACACACCAAATCATTTTGTCCAATTAAATCAGAATTTAGTGTTTCTGAAAGTAGATCTATGATGACTTGGGAGCAATGTAATAACAGCATAAATACCACATAAAATAACATCTACTTTCCTTGTCCAAGCTCCCATCCCACCTTTATAATGTCCCTCCAGCCCACAACTTTATAGTCACATGTGCATGCATCTTTTTTCCCTCCACTTGGAATAACTGGGCTGCATGCCTATGTCTTCCTCCAGGGTGACTCTAAAAATGTACCCTAGGGATACTTTTGAGAACAAAAGAGTAGATATTAATAATTAAACCAGGACACAAGGTATAAATTGAAACCGTCCAAAGCAAATTGGAATATATAGTCACCCTATAATTACTTTCTCTATATGTCCATCTCACATATTCCTCCAGTATAACCTAAAATTCTATCCCATGTCATGGACTTTTTTGTTTATTACTTTAGACCTATTTCACTTCTATCTCTTTTTCAGTTTCTACATTCTTAAAATCTACAAAAGGTCACAAAATAATGAAAAAGAATACCACAGGCTAATGTTTGTTGAGCATATATTTTATGCCAGGCACAGTTCAAAGAGCTTTATACTCACTGCTTTATTTCATGATATCAGAACTTTTAGAAGTAGGTCCTATTATTATGCCCATCTTGGAGTTGGGAATACTGAGGCTTGGGCAGGTTACAGGGTTTTCCAAAGCTGTTTAGCTACCCTGCAGCACGTCCAGGACCTGAAGCTGGGCGGAGTTCATTCCAGTTAATCCCAGATTTAACCTTAGATATGTGCAGTCCAAGACAGTAGCCACTAGTCACATGTAGCTATTTAAATGTCAAGATAATTAATTCAAATAAAGTGAAAGAAAGAATTCAATCCCTCAGTCATACTAGCCACATTTCCAATGTTCAAGACCACTGGCTACTAAATGCTGTGTCGAACAGGCGGGCACAGAACATGGTGATCTTGGCAGGAAGTTCTACTGCACGTGTTGATGGAGATCATTCTGGCAATTCCAAGGCCCTGCCTCCTACAATACCCTACGCATATATAGCACCTCAACGCACTGAGCAGAATAATTGTCGCAACGTCTTTGCTGCTCCTCATACATTTTTAAGTGCAGTTGATCTCCTTTCAGTAGAGACCACATTTCAGTTTTTTCTCCCTCCTGAGTGGGTCTAGATTTTGGTGTCTAAAATCTCTCTCTCAACTGATACTTCCCCTGACCCAGAGTAGTCATCATTAAAAGAGATTTACAGGAAGTCAAATATAATCTGTGGGAAGGACAAGATGTATTTTATCTGTGTTTAACTAATAATCAAAGTTTCATCTGTATTGCAAAAATTGCTAAATACCAAGAAAAGAAAGCAACTGAGGTAAACTACGGGTACAGAATAAATGTCTCTGTTTTTGGCAGATGAGCTTCATGTCTGAGAAGGAAGCTTTGCATTTTCAATACGACATCATCTACTTCACCTGCACATCCCCCAAAAAGAACACCCCGACCCCACGTTGTCTGCTATTCTACCAACCTTATTTCTCTTTAAACTAGACCAAGGTGAAAAACGAGAATGCTTTCATATAGTGAACTACCGGGGCAATTCAGCAAATTCATAAACAATAACCCATATTCCACGATATAAAATAATTGTGTTATTTTATTAGCCAATTCATTCATATTTTATTGTTGCAGCAAAGTTAAATGGGAACAGAACCAACACTTTGAAAGTCCTAAATCTAAGAAATTTAGACTATAAAACACAATAATTTCCTCAAGAAGACAAAGAGCACAGATCAATTAATTGTGACAGCAATTAGTACCTACGAAGTAATTGCTTCATTATAAAAACTGGAAGGAACACTTGTGGATAATTTTCTATGAATCTATTTTCAACATTTATGGTATTTTGGGCCGAGATGGTAACTATAAGAATAGATTAGTGCTCAGGTTCAAGAAAAATAAAAGATCTGATAATAAAATGAATATTACACATTTATATTGTTATCAAATTTATGATAATTTATAAATAAGAAACATATGAGATATTTACACATTCAAACTTCTATTTCTCATGATCATAAACCTCTATAAGCGTTCCTTTTCCCAGTATATTTTCAGTCAATCCACCTTGTGCTTTAGAGAGTTTCCGAAACCAAATCCAATTTTTGATGCATGTTCTTTTTTGTATGATTATTGGAGACTTATTTTGCACAGGGATATCCTCCATAATCAACAGAATGAACTATCCCCAATAATAAGACAGTCCTGCTTTTCCTTCTCCAAATTACTCTTGTCCTTTTAAAATAAGTGATTAAGGCTTCAGAGACTGGCAACAAAAGGGTATTTGCCCTTAATTGGGAGACTCTCCAAAGACTCAAGATGAAGAAGGAAGTGTTATTGTCACTGTACAGCCACTAAGACCCTAGATCCTGAAGCCACACCACCCAGGTTTCAATCCTGCTGTACCACTCATTGTCTGTATGACCTTGGGCAAATTACCTAACTGCTTTTGCCTCAGCTTCCTCATCTGAAAATGGGATAATAACTACCTTAGAAGATTGTAAACATTTCAAATGAGTAATTATGTGGAAAGTACTGAGAATAAAACCTGGAACACAGTAAGCCTTCTATAGGGGATAGCTACCATTATTACATCAATCTTAGAGCATTTTTACAATATTCATTGTTATGATAAACAATCATGATCTGTTGAGTAAGACGTGTACTGGTTGGTCTCTTGAATGTTTTAGTGAACTTGGGTTTGCCTGGTTTAAAATCTTCCAATGCAAAGTAAACAATCCACTGATGCTTGCCAAACTGAAATTCTCTCCATTAGAAACCAAGAAATGTCATTCTTCAATGAGAAATTAGGTTGTTAGTACTATTTCAGCTACTGATACTAATTGCCTTCAGATAAACTGATGACAAGACCCTCAAAAGAATTTTTAAAATAAATATAAACTTTCACAAGGGAAGTCATTTTCAGAATATACAAATTTTGAGAAAATATCTACAAATTGTGAAAGTGCTCATTAAAATAAGATCTATCTTATCTCCTGTGGAAAAACGCTTACGGGTTAAATAACACACTAACTACTAAATGTCTACCCTCTTACAAGGAATTTTATATACACAAAATAAACTGTACCAATTTCATAGCTTCCAACTCTAAATATAATTAGGTTTTTTAAAATTGTTGCCCTACAAGAAGACTTTGTGGGTAAACAATTGCTTAAACTGCTTATTTCTCTTTAATTATCTCCTTCATTTCTAACAAGTATGATATGTGCCCTAGGATTGTACACAAATGGGATAGTCATACATATTTACGTTCCGAAGTACTTACTACACATCTCCAATATTCCAGAGAATGATTTTATTTTGTTTTGTTTTCTTTGGTTTGGAGAATCCTATGTGTTACTTGGCAAACAGAGATACGAGCCTTTTCCAAAGGATAATCACTAAAAGACATTTTGAAGAGTGACCATTGCTTTGCTTCTCCAAAAGAAGTCACAGTTCTTGCTCTATTCCATAGAAGGCAAATGGGCCAGAGTGAGGATCAAAACAGAAAACTAACTCAGAATTAGTACTATGCTGGTATTCCAGGTCTCTAAGGAAAAAAACAAAAACAAAACCGAAAAAGCCCTGATGTATATATAGGTTTGCTGATTTTTGTCATATACGCAATTTTATTTGGCTGATTTTTAACCTACTAACAGTTCAACAATTGGCTGACAGAATTTCTGAAAACTTAGCCATCAGCTTTCATAAATGGTACCAGCCAACGCCAGGGTCCCACTGCATCACAAACAGATGTGACCACAGATGAAATGCCCAACATCCTAGAAGACATAAACAAAGG
Source organism: Globicephala melas (assembly GCF_963455315.2). Classification (NCBI taxonomy): domain Eukaryota; kingdom Metazoa; phylum Chordata; class Mammalia; order Artiodactyla; family Delphinidae; genus Globicephala; species Globicephala melas. The sequence goes on from NC_083324.2 coordinate 54,574,988, forward strand.
AAAGGGTTTATATGCATACAAAGAAGGAGCTAGAATATCCTGGGAAGACAGAATAACAATTTCTTGGTGGTTTTGTCTCAGCTTCTAGGACTAGAGGGCACCCTGAGAGGGTGCGAGGGCAGAATGTGCAGACAGATTTAGTGAATCTCCATGATCTAATGATGTAACAGTACAGGAAATATAGAATCCCTTGAAGAATGATGGACTCAAAGAAAACCTGCCTCTCATTAGCCAACAGAGAACTCCTTGAAAAGAAAATATTTTTATGTCATCACCCCTTGATGTACAAACACTCGAGACCCACTTAAACTCTTTAAGGGCAGACCATTAACTCCATGAATCTGATCACATCTTGAGCAGAATCAAAACAGAGACAACCAAATGTAAGAAGCTAAACTATGACAACATCTATCGCCAAAGCAAAAAGTATAGTACTAACTATAGTAATAACTATTGCAGTAGTGATAAAAGCTGCCTCCTTGAAATCATAATATCTGTAATTTTATAAGGATTCTGTAATTCAGTAAATGGGTCTAATGAACAGTGTGTGGAGTTAAACATTTTAATAAGCCAGCTTTACATATTAAGTTACGTATGTAACATAAAACACATATGTATCACAGCACCCCTTCTGCTTATAACCAACATCATACAGAACCCAACACTATGGCAGATAATGGGTAATCAACTTGTTCAAGTTTATAAGACATGGACAGGAAAGCAGCCTAGAATTACACTTCCTTATAGTTTTGCAAATAAACTATTTCTTTCCTACACGTAGAATTCCTGAAGTTGCTAGCTTTAAAATTTCTGTCCAGAATTTTGACTTGAAGAAGGGGTCTATTTAGAGAAAATTTATATTATACCAAAGAAAGACCAAAGAGTTCTAATTCTCAGATAACCAATACAAATTTAATCTGTGCTACATATGTAAAATAGAATATATGAGAATTCATTGTGTAAGTGCAACAATAATATATAAAAGTAAATATTATTATGAGAAGATATTTTAAAATATAACCAGTGACAATTACTCTTTAAGTGTTAAAGAGACAAAAATAGAGAAACAGTTCAGGCAGGTAAAGTTAGCATAGAGTTCTGAGCACATATAATTGCAGGATAGAAAGTAAATAAAAGATAGGAAAATTGATATACACCAAAATGTGGTCAATATTTACATCTATTAAAGGATAAGAGAAACAGTACCAATGATAATTCTTATGAGAACATCTATTTCTTTTATTGTAAGTTATATTTCTCATAATAAATTTAAAAAAAACATATTTTACTATTCAGGTTATTGTTTTAAGTATGGGAATGAATTGAACTGTGAAATGGTCAACTTTTATAACCAGAGTTCTCAAAGACAATAAATGCAATTAATTTGATTGCTTTTTCTAGTGGTTTACAGAAATCAGAGAAAATTACTTTCATAAAAATAGAGATAAAATAAAATGAGAGAAGGTACTTAACCACATGGAATTTTCTCTACCACTGTGGTGACTTTTACTCAAATGAGTTATGGCCATATTTAAGACATTTCTTGGCAAAGGAATATTTTTTAACCAGTAGAATCCAGCATCCTCTGGTGTTGGTTTCTGATTTCAACAGAGGAAAGTAAAGATGCCCAAAGTGCAGACTACACCACAGTGACAGAACTCCTTCTTAATGCCTAAAGTCCTCCAGTTTAGGCAAACAGAAGAATGACACACTAATACACCCACCACTAGCTGAGAAGCACTGTTTGGAGTACAGTCTGCTTTCCATGTCCAAGGCTGCCGAACTCTCAGACACGGAGGCCGACTGTACCACCCCATTTCCATTTCATACAAGGGATTTGAGCATCTGTGGATTCTAGTATCTGAGGGAGGCCCTGGAACCAATCCTGGCAGGTAACAAGGGACAACTGTACTACATTATTCTACATTGTTGACTGTCTACTCACCTCAGAGCTGGCTGTGCTATGTGCAAAGACAGGTTTCCTTTTATTTACTTAGATTCCACTAGTCATTAATTTCAATCAGTACTAAGGTGTCTGGCAAGGCCAGTTAGTGTCATATGTTAGCAGTTTGAGAATGACAGACAGACACACCTCTAATCTTGGCCACCAGTTCCTATTGAGGACACACTCTACCATCTTGTGTGAGCACAGAGATAACGACAAAAAGATGCATGTTTTGCATTTGCTTCCTCATGATGAGAAGACTGAAAATGGGGTGACCCGATGTGATCTATCTACTTTGAGCTACTTATCATACCCTGGCTGGTCAAATAAAGATAAGACTTGTTTATGCATGGAAGAAAATGAAAATTAGGTCTGTAGCTGACACATTACTTCTAGTGACCAAACAATATCCTCATGTCTTATCCCTACCTAATCTTACAGATTCTTTTTCATAAAAGACACAGAGGGATTGGGAAAATTCAGAAAAATGATCACTGACATTTCAAATTTGTTCATTATATAAACTTCAATTTCAGTGAGTGGTCTTCCTGTGGGCTAGAATACATCTTATATATTCTGTTATAAAATGACTCCATTATTATTTAGCATTTAATATTTAATTATATAACATTTGTTTTAACGGAGTAATGATAGGTGGTAGATAATCTCTCTCCATTCAAGATCATTTGTGTACTTCTGACAATACTTTACTAAATAAACTAGTTATAATTCCCGAAATCCTCTACATGGAATAATGTTACAGGTCGAGATCTTCTTAACTTTGGTTTATATTCTGCAGTTTTGATTCGAACCACTTATCTATGATTTGAACCAGTATTAAAGTTCTGGTTAAATATATTTCTCAAATACTATGTTACGCAGAGAGTGGAACTATTTTTAAACTGCATTGGGATATAGAGTATTAGGGAATAGTAATGTGTTCCACTAATATATAAACCACCAAGACATTCTGTAATTATAAGAATTAGAGGATGAGGATATTATAGAGTAGAGCTAGATGACAGAACGTAAAAAGGGTGAACGCACAAAAGCTGAAAGTGATGGATGCTGCTAGTCCCTTCCTGCTGCTATAACAAATTACCATAGGCTGGGTGGCTTATAAACAACAGAATTTTATATTTCTCACAGTTTCGAAGGCTGGAGGTTCAAGATCTGAGGCCAGCATGGTTGGGTGAGGACCCTCTCCCAGGTCCCAGATTATCCTGTCTCCTCACAGGGCAAAGGGGCAAAGGGTGTTCTGTGGGGTCTTTATAAGAGCACTAATCCCATTCACCAGGGCTCCACCCTCATGATCTAAGCATCTCCCTAAGGCTCCCCGCATCTTAACACTGTCACACTGGGCATTAGGATTTTAACATATGAATTTGGTGGGGGTAGGGGACACAAACATTCAGATCACAGCAGGTGTTTAATTCCAAAATGGTCTGCATGGTTGGTTAGGCCAGACATTAAGATTATGTACTTCATTATGAAATTAAGATCAACCCCCCAATGCAGGGAGAGATCCAGGTTCTGTAGTACCTAAAACTACAGACTGGGGGCAGGAGGATTCATTAAAAAAAGAATAAAATTTATAAAATTGGTTACAAAAATGAATATTCATTTAGAATGAAGAAATGTTGCAACAAATCAGCAATTTTAAAAAGCTGATAATTTTTTTAAAAAACATAAGCATTGGAAGTGTTGAAATAACAATGTTAACTCCCTGACACATTTCAAAAATAATTCTCCTTTGTTTTTGGTCTGCATACTCTTTCTCTCATCATATGACAGTAATTTCATAATATTTTCCGTAGAGAGAATAAAAAAGTAATTCTGTCTGTCCTCTAGTGGCTGATAGAGAGGAATAGATATTATTTTTATTTTTTTTAGGAATAGATTTTATTTTTATTTTATTTTATGTTTTATTTTTTATTGGAGTATAGTTGATTTACAATGTTGTATTAGTTTCACGTGTACAGCAAAGTGAATGAGTTATACATATTTTTAATCGATAGTTTAGAATATTTTTTTTCTTCAGCCTCACAACTCATTAATGGTAATGGCTTATAAATGGTTGGGATGACAAATTTGGGGACAAAAAATTGGGAAGACTTTTGCATAGACTTATCTTTTGGCTTCAGATCTTGCAAATAAATCTTTTTCTCCTCCTTCCCATATACTTGCAGTGTTAGGGGACAGAGACAACACACCTAACACACTAGGATCTCGTGGCCGTGTATGACTGCCACAATGCCCAGAAGATCACACAGTGGGCAGTTTGAGATTCTTGGAAACCATTCTTACCACAGGACAGCTAGTGTTAACACAAACATGCATGTATCCAGACTAAGTTCATCTCTACCAGCGTCCCCTCAGTGGAATTCCAAAATACCACCACCACTTGGGAAAAGTGAGGATGGGGCAGCTGACATGGAAAAGGACAGGGTCTTAACCAGCTGTTATCAAAATATCTTTTGCAAATTTTCCAAGCCCATATGACCATGTGAACACACTTCTAGGCAATAGAAGAATGTGGCTTTTGTGGGGCTAAAGCTTATGTGTCCAATTTGGATGGTCATTGGACTTTTTAAGAAGAAGAATACAGAATGAAGATATAAGATTAGATATAGGACTATTGAAAAGGGTGGAGAAGAGGAGGGACCCTAGAGCTTAAATTTCATCAGCTTCTAAGCAAACCTGCTGCCATCTCTTCTCCACCAGCCTCCCCAGCCTCCCCTGTACCCCTCCCCATACCAATCAGGGATTTCCACTTTCAGATGTGAATCCTTTGTGGTCATTTGCACCCATGCTTTCCCACATGCTGTTTTTTCCGTCCACAGCCTGCTTTCAGCCTGCATCCCCTGGTGCCCTTTTCCGGATGCCTGCTGTGCTTCCGGGCATCTCCACGTGTTGCCCCAAATCACAGCAGCGACGTTTCATAACACATTATGTCTTGAATGTTCAACTTTAACTTAGCAGCCATTTTTCACAGATCAACTGTGCTTTGGTGACTTAACATCTGGATACATCTGTTTTTGATCTTCATGGCTCTGTCTCATCCGGGCAACCAAGTCCTGTTTATGCTTCCTTCGCTGTGCCTCTCACATCTGTCTTTTTCCATTCACTCCCTTGCCTCTGCTCTTGTCTGGGAGCACTTCACTTCACATATGGATCAATGTTCCTGTCTCCAAATTGTGTTTCCTGTTCCCAGGCTCCAAGTATTGATACTGTAATCTGTCCTGCACACAACCTTAAGCTTTATCTTCCTAAAACAAAACTTAATTTTCACACTTTATCCAAATGTTAAAAAAAAAAAGAAAGAAAATCATGAAATGCTAAAGAGTATCTTCCTTCAACTGATATTCAAGGGCTCTGGACCTTTTTATTTATTTATTTATTTTTTAGAGCTCAGCTTTTTATTGAACGTGTTACTAAAGAGGTTTAGTCAAAAAGACCAAAGCCCATGCCACCATCAGACTCTTCAGATTCTTGTTTCTTTGCTTCTACTTTCTTATTCTCAGCTGGGGCACCAGTGGCAGAGGGGGCAGGACCTCCTGCTGGGCAGGTCCACCAGCTCCCACATTGCAGATGAGGATCCTGATGTTGACACTGGCCAAAGCCTTTGCAAACAAGCTTGGCCAGAAAGGTTCAACATTTATACTGGCTGCTTTAATGGGGGCATTGATTTTATCCTCAGTGCCCATCACCTCATCATGGTGGAGGATGAGGGCTGAGTAGATGCAGGCGAGCTCCAAGACGGAGGCCATGGTGTAGGCGAGGGCTAGGTGGGGGCTGCTGGACTCAGTGCTAGTCGCGGGATGAAGCGAGGGCCTCACCCCAAGGACCAAGCACCTTAGCGGCAGCTGAGGAAAGCTGGACCATCTTCACACAGTCTCCGTGATCATTAGCATATAAAAAAAATCTTATTTCCAAATGTTCATAAATTTTCCTCTCTTCTGTCTGCAAGTGATTCTCATTTTTTTTTCAAATTTAGAATAATGCAATGCCTTTGCTAAAAAAAGGAAATGATTGCTTTTTGATGCACATCTGAGTACCTATGACTCAATAAAGGACGTCATTTCCAGACTGCCAGTTTCTACGGTTTGCTGGTTTTCCACCAAAAAATCCAACACAACCAGGCACTTATGAGAGCTCCATTGAGTGATATCATCTCAAAGGGCAGAAGCGTATTTGCATATTTCACATTTACAAAGATATGAGTCATACAGATCTTCTTTAAGCAGGGAGACTGCTCCGTGGTGATGGCTCCCATAGAAATGACCTGGGATTGTCCTGCACAGCATTCATCAGGCATGTCCTCATTTTATTCTATTAGGAGAGAAGAGAGAGCAATGCCAGGCTGACCGATGTGCTGGTGAGTCTTATGGCTGTATTTTAGCATGAACTATATTACAGGAGTTAGGCAAACGTAAGAGAATTTACTACTCACAGGGTAATGGCTCACTGCAGTGTAAGGGTGTCCCAAACACGGCCTGCTCTTGCTCTACTTGCTCCCCAGTGCTTCACTGAGAGTCTTTTTCCTGTTTTGCCTTACTTTTGAAAGCATAGATTCTCTTGCCTTACTGATCTCTTTATACCCTTATCATTTTCCCCTGAGTTATTTGGTGCAATGGCAGCAGTGCGACGCCGAGGCTGATTTAACATCATCCCCCAAGTATGCAGCCCTGAGCTCAGAGTCGAATATTTTAAGACTGAAACATGTAACACATCTGTCAGGCAATGATACAAATACAGTCCCCTGTCAGAATGAATGAATGAGGTAATCCAGAGTATGGATAAATTGCAGGGAGATGGAAGATGCTAGAAACTGCATTTTGCCAAAAAGCATTTCTGAGTAATTAAGTTATTTGAGGGAGAATGATATTCCTTTGTTTGGGGTTCGAACTCATTTTGTTTTAACCAAGAGACCCTGGTGGTAATTCTTAAAGAATGAAAGTGAGGTGAGAAACAGATTCAGCTATACACACATAATGGAAAAAGTGTGTGGTCCTTTTCTGGGCTATCTCATGAGAAGGATATATTTTTTTCTGTAATATTTTGTAAAATTTGCTTAACCAGGTAGTTCCTCTTTACGTGATTATAGTCCCATTTTCGTATGTATTTATTACAAAAACCAGACATGAGGATAAACCCAGAAATCACTAAAAATGCTTCAACATTGATAGAAATGGACCTCATCATAAAACCTGAAAAAATTCTCAACAAAGAGAAAATAATATCCCCAAGTTGGTTGTTTATACTGAAGGTATATAAGCTCCTTCCCACAGGGGAAGGGTGTGAAAGGATAGATATGTCAGATACGTGATTAGAAACAAGACGACAAGTAAGTCAGGCAGAGAAAGACAAACACCGTATGACATTGCTTACATGTGCAATCTAAAAAAATGGTACAAGTGAACTTAATTACAAAACAGAAGTAGAGTCACAGATGTAGAAAACAAACTTATGGTTACCGGGGAAAAGGCAGGGTGGATAAATTGGTAGATTGTGACTGACATATACACAGTACAATATATAAAATAGATAACTAACAAGGACCTACTGTATAGCAAAGGGAACTCTAGTCAATACTCTGTAATGACCTATATGGGAAAAGAATCTAAAAAAGAGTGGATATATGTATATGTATAACTGAATCACTTTGCTGTACACCTGAAACTAACACAACAGTGTGAATCAACTATACTCCAGTAAAAATTAATTTAAAAAAGAAAGAAATGAGAGGACGGAGTGCAGCCTGTACAGGGAAGGTTAAGTGAAAGGAAGGAGGAGACCAGGAGGACTACGTCCCTGGTTCCTCATTGATCATTCAACTGGGAAGGAAGTTCCCAACTTTACACACGATTGGCTCAGTTATTTACAACTTGGGATGTGCCATTTGAAGCAGCCATTCAGTTCTGTGAATGGTCCACGCACGCTCAATTCTCTTCATCTGGAAACAGAGGTGAAAATCTCACACTGAAGATCTAAGATAACAATGACCTGGCAGTGCCATGTGAGTAGAAGTTATCACTAATCTCATTTAACCCTGCACGCATCTAGAATCCTAGTGTCCTGATACCATCTTCAATAATATCTCAATGTGACTCTTACATACAACTAGAACTATATTTACAAGTATGTGAGTTATTAGATCTTTATTAGAATAGGACTGTACATCACAGTCTAGTATCTTCTCGAGACTATACTGGATTGTTCATTATTTTTCAGCTGCAACTTCGAAGAGGAGAGAAATGATGTCAATGTTCAAACAGGCCACTTATCCTTTTTTGCGCCATCTCACCTAATCGTGGTGTTTGAAAGTTTGGCAAAGTGGAATCTACTGCCTCCAGATCAGTGCTCTTGTTCTATGTGGGATGCCCTCCTCCTGGCTCCCACTGGTAGGAGAAAACCTACCTATCCTAACTCAAATTCCACCTCCTCTGAGAAACCTGTGTCACAGGCAGATTTATCTCCTCCCTGCTTAAGGCTCTATCTAGGGGCACTTTTCCTCCTGCCTCTGCTGGTGATAAATATTCTGTGCAGTATTTCATCCTTTAGTAGCTATCCTTGACTTGGCACACTGGAGAGTTGAGGACAGGGCGTGGGGCCCTGACCCTCAACACTTATGTATACACAGTAAGTCCCCTACATACGAACCTTCAATTTGTGACCTTTCAAAGAGGCGAATGTGCAGCTGGTTCCAGCAAGGAACCAGAACCTGTGCCATCAACGTCAGGCGTGAGTGAAAGTGCAGCTTGCCCTCCGTCTCCTATTGCTGACGATCCTTCAGCTCTGCCATCTCCCACCTCCTCTCCCTCCTCCAGTCAGTAACTCTTCTTGCCTGTTCACTCAGTGCCAGGCCCTGTATGCCAGCTGTTGTACTATACTACTGTGCTTTTCAAGGTACTATACTGTAAGATTAAAAATGTTTTATTTTTTGTTTGTTTTTTATGTATTATTTGTGTGAACTTAAACAGCTGATTGTATTAGTTGGGTACCTAGGCTAACTTTCTTGGACTTACGAACCAATTGGACTTAATGCGCTCTCTGAACAGAACTCGTTCGTATGTAGGAGACTTACTGTACTGAGGAACAGTCTTTCAGTTGGTACTTAATCATTTGCTAGATGTTGAATTTTACCATAAAAATCTTGTCAATAGTGATTGTTCTTGGTAGATCCAGGGATAATCCAGAAACTTAAACCCCAATTATATTCTTAGTTTTATGAGATAAATGTAGGCTGTGCTATATGGTTGTGAAAACATGGCATCTTGAGGAGAGGCTGTGCCTGCCTTTCTACTGATGGGGGCCTGTGTGAAGAACAGAAAAAAGGAGATATGGAAAATAGATCTCCTTCTTTCTTCTCCTTCTGCAGCTCTCTGCCAAACACCTGCTAGCCTGCTGCTTATAGATAGAGTTATAGCAGCTGGGCTAAGCCAAGAGAAGTTATGGAAATATATTTACTCATCACTGGCCAAGAATACGCTCATCTTTTCAAACATAGGACAGTCACACATGTCTGTCAAAACTGTGAGGGAAGTGAGCTCCATATTCTAGATCTCACTATGTATGTATCAACTAAATTTTGCCTGTTACAAAAATACAGAGATAGAGAGAGCTCATAAGATCTTTGTAAATATCAATATATGTAAATAAAGGTCTATTCCATTATAAACTGAACTTGTGTATACTTGAATTAAAAATTCATTTGCCTATCAACATTGAGACGTAATTTTTAAATTTTGAGTTTAATAAAGATATTGAAATAATTGTTACAATGTATTTTTCCAACTAGTTTGGTAAATAACTTCTTTCTTCATATCACATCCTCTGATGGCTATGGGACATGAACATAACTTTCTTTCTGCTTCATATCAGATTTGCGTGTGTGTTTAAAACAATAAAAACTCCATTCAGTGGCTATTTGTGAGTGATGATGGAAAAGATCCATTCTTTGCTGGAAAAGAAATATATTTGTCACAAATAGCCACCAACTTCAGTGGAGAAAATTATTTGCACACTGAACAGGGAAACTGCCAAAGCGAAGAACAGAGCATCTGCTGTGGACAAGGGTATAATTATCTTGCTCATCCAAACACTGTTGGGCGTAAAAGTTTTACTCTCTCTATGGCAAGATGCTCTGCTCAGACTTTTTTTTTTTTTCTGCTTAGACTTTTAACACAACATTATTAGCAAATAATAACTAGTTTGGTAGTCCTGTCAATAACAACAGTCCATTTTTTGGACCATTTCCTGAAAAAATGGAAAGCAGACTCTAAATCTGATGAAATTAACCATTTAGGTGCCAAAATGATCAAAAGCATCAGTCCTGTCCAATCGTAAACCTTTCATATACCTGCATACATCGTTTGACATAGAATTGTAAATTTTTCAAAAAGAGGAAACATTTTATCTTTCTGGTTCTAGATTATAATTTACTGTACATTTCTATGAACTATTTTCTGATCCTTAATGTTTTCTTTCCCAGCTTGGTGAGGCCAACATTACTTTTATGCCACTCTACCTTTATTTAGAAAGAAACGTGAGTGGACCATTCTGGTAGACCAGATGGATAAAAGAAGTTTGTTTATAATGAACAGATACCAATGATCATAGTTAGCGGTGTTTTTCTGAATCTGCTGTTGCCAATTCTAACTTTTCTCTTGGGATTTCAACTTGAGATGGGCAAGAGACTTGAGTATGCTCATAAAACCATTGGAACAAGGGGGTTAGACTTCCTTTTCCAATTGCTTACATGTAATTGTTGTCTTTTTTAAAAAAGAAGAAAGAGGGGATAGGAATCATGAGGCCATTTCCAATCAACGCCTTTAATAGGCAGGCCTGTTGAAATAACGTCATGCCACTGTTTTTCCCCAAAACTTCCAACCTCTATCAGCAACAGCTGACAAGTTCCAGTTAATTTGAAATTGTGTGTTCTCTCCTGTGAAGAGCAGACCACACACACAGTATTGGAAAACACCCAGTAATATCATGATTTCCCAAACAGAGGGCTCATCATGTTCCTTCTTCTGTGCATAAAATAATAATGTGTCCTTTTTTATTTAGAATAGAAAACTTTCCCATCCATTTAAATTTTATTCTTTAGTAGCAGGGGGAAGAGGAAATCAAATATTGAAGTCTATAAAAAAAAAGTAGAAGTGACAATTTCCTCCAAGGTTGGTGATTCCAGACACTGGCACAAATTCATCCAACTGGGTGTCTCAAGAACATATTCCCACATGAGGATCCAAAAAGGAAAGTGTCACAGAACTGACAGATGGGCTTCCCTTGCCTAGATCAGTCTAATGGAGCTTTTAGGCAATTTGCATACTAGCTGTCAATGACAAGGTGTGTGTCAAGGACTTGAGAGTGGCCAAGAGAAGCCTCATGGAAGACATGGCTTCATGACTGATGTGTGTGCATGCTGATAGGCAAAATTTATTAGGAGGCTGCCAGTTTAATGGAAGCACTTTTTTTTTTTCCTTTCTGAGTTACTGGCTGCAGCAGTTCACTATAGGGTCAAGACCAGAATAATCTTCATCCCAAATAAAAGACACACTGAAGTCTCGTTCTTTCTTTTGGTAAATCACACCCAAAGTTGTGTTCTCATGCCTTCACTTTTTTTTATTACATATGCATTGGAAATATTTTTTCTAGTCTTATGGTTGAATATTTAAATGTTGAAATATTGACAGCTGCCTGGTTTATCGAATCTCACTATCTGAAATAAAGAAACAGTGGCTAACAAATTGGAAAAACTACAAGAAGTAAATAAATTTGTAGAAACATACAAGCTGCTAAGACTGAATCAAGAAGAAACAGACAATTTGAATAGACCAATCACTAGTAGTGAAATTGAATTTGAAATTGAATCCAAGCAAACAAAGGTCCAGTACTGGATGGATTCACAAGGGAATTCTACCAAACATATAAAGAAGAACTAATACCCACCCTTCTCAAACTGCTTTTAAAAAATTGAAGATGACAGAACACTCCCAAATTCATTCTACAAGGCCACCATTACCATGATACCAAACCCAGACAAAGACTACAAAAAAACAAAATTACAGGCCAATATCTTTAATTTTGTATAGATGCAAAAATCCTCAACAAAATATTAGCAAATCAAATTCAACAACATATAAAAAGGATCATACACCATGATCAAGTTGGAATTATTCCAGGAATGCAAGGATGGTTCAATATTCTCAGATCAATCCATGGGATACAACACATTAACAAAAGGAAGGATAAAAATCACATGATCATCTCAATAGATCCAGAAAAAGCATTGGACAAAATTCAACATCCATTCATGATTTAAAAAAACTCTCATCATACTGAATATAGAGAGAACTTATCTCAGTAAAACAAAAGCCATTTATGAAAAAACCCACAGCTAATATCATACTCGATGGTGAAAAGCTGAAATTCTTTCCTCTAAATTCAGGAAAAAGACAAGGATGACCACTCTTGCCACTTTTACTTAACATAGTATTGGAAGTCCTAGCCACAGCAATCAGACAGGAAAAATAAATAAAAGGCATCCAACTTAAAAGGGAAAAAGTAAAACTGTCACTATCTATAGATGACATGACGCATTATACAGAAAACCCTAAAGTCTCCACCAAAAAAAACTATTAGAACAAATAAATGAATTTAGCAAAGTTTCAGGATAAAAGATGAAGTATACAGAAATCTTTTGCTTTTTTATACACTAATAATGAATTATCAGAAAGAGAATGTTTTTAAAATCACATCAAAAAGAATAAAATACCTGGGAATGAACTTAACTAAGGAGGTGAAAGACCTATATTCTGAAAACTATAAAACACTGATGAAGGAAATTGAAGATGATACAAAGAAATGGAGAGATGTCCCATGGTCTTGGCCTGGAAGAATTAATATTGATAAAATGTCCATGCTACCCAAAGCAATCTATAGATTTAATGCAATCACTATCAAAATACCCATGAATTTTTTTCACAGAACTAGAACAAATATCTCCTAAAATTCATGTGTAACCACAAAAGACTCTGAATTGCCAAGCAATCTTGAGAAAAAAGCAAAAAGCTGGTGTTATCACCCGCCCAAACTTCAGACTATACCACAAAGCTACAGTAATCAAAACAGTATAGTACTGGCACAAAAATAGACAAATCAATGGAACTGAACAGAGAGCCCATAATTAAACCCACACAGCTACAATAATTAGTCTTTTTTTTTTTTTTCATGGTACGTGGGCCTCTCACTGTTGTGGCCTCTCCCGTTGTGGAGCACAGGCTCCAGACACACAGGCTCAGCAGCCATGGCTCACAGGCCCAGCTGCTCTGCGGCATGTGGGATCTTCCCAGACTGGGGCACGAACCCGTGTCCCCTGCATCAGCAGGTGGACTCTCAACCACTGCACCACCAGGGAAGCCCTACAATAATTAATCTTTGACAAAGGAAGCAAGAATATACAATGGGGAAAAGACAGTCTCTTCAATAAGTGGTGTTGGGAAAACTGGACAACTACATATAAAACAATGAGATAAGAACATATCCTCACATTATATATAAAATAAACTCAAAATGGATTAAAAACCTAAGTGTTAAGACCCAAAATCATAAAACTCCTAGAAGAGAATATAGGCAGAACACTCTTTGCCATAAATTGTAGCAATATTTTCTTGAATCATCCTCCTATGGCAAAAGAAATAAAAGCAAAAATAAGCAAATGGGACTTAACTTAAAAGCTTTTTCACAGCTAAAAAAAAAAAAAATCAACAAAACAAAAAGACAAACTACTGAATGGGAGGAAAATATTTTCAAATGATATGTCCAACAAGGGGTTAATATCCACAATATATAAACAGTTCATACAACTCAATATCAAAAAAATGAACAATCCAATCAAAAATGGGCAGAAGATGTATTGAATAGACATTTTTCCAAAGATATATACGTGGCTAACAGGTATGTGAAAAGATGTGCAACATTGCTAATTATTAGAGAAATGCAAATCAAAACCACAATGAGATATCACCTCACACCTGTCAAAATGGCCATCATCAAAAAGTCTACAAATAACAAATGCTGTTGAGGATGTGGAGAAAAGGGAACCCTCATATGCTGTTGGTGGAAATGTAAATTGGTGCAGCCACTATGGAAAACAGTATGGAGATTCCTCAAAAAACTAAAAATAGAATTACCATATGATTGATCCAGCAATTCCACCCCTGGGTATATATCTGGAAGAAAATGAAAACACTAATTTGAAAAGATACATGCACCCCGATGTTCACAGCAGCATTATTCACAATAGCCAAGATTTGGAAGCAATCCACGTGCCCATCAACAGATGAATGGGTAAAAGAGATGTGGTACATATATACAATGGAATATTACCCAGCCATAAAAATTAATGAAATTATGCCATTTGCAGCAATGTGGATGGACGTAGAGAATATTATACTCAGTGAAAGGAGTCAGAGAAAGACAAATACTGTATATCATTTATATGTGTAATCTAAAAAAATAAAACAATTGGATGTATATAGCAAAACAGAAACAGACACATGGATATAGAGAACAAACTAGTGGTTACCAGAGGGGTGAAGGAAGGGAGGAGGGGCAAGATACAGGTATGGGATTAAGAGATACAGATTACTATATATAAAATAGATAGGCAGCAAGGATATATTGCATAGCACAGGGAAATACAGCCATTATCTGGTAATAACTTTTAATGGAGTATAATCTATAAAAATACTGAACCACTATGCTAGACACCTGGAACTAATATAATACTGTAAATCAACTATACTTCAATTAAAAAAAGAAACAGTAGCTGCCAAAGCCAATGTGAATATTCCTGTTGTCTATCATATTCTGGAAAGTTTCATCCTAGTCCTACAGTCTACTGTAGGATTGTTTCAGTGAAGCAATGCAAGAAATTAATTAGAGAAGCATCAGTTCTATGTGTTAAAATATTGTGTTCTCACAACTTGCTCTTTTGACTTTGACCACATAAATTATCTGCCACCATGGTCAGAAGGCACATGGGTAGCTCCAAATGAACACATCTTCCATAATTTACACTCTATGATAACGCCGCCTCATATTATGCTGGTCTGGCCCATAATATTTTTCTTTCACCAATGGTTAACCGTAAGTTTGACACAAGTCGTTTTGATAACCACTTATACATTGGGATTTATTCTCTTGAGATGCATTGTCTTGTAACACGGCCACCATCCTGTAAGGAAATTATCCCAACAGCATAATTTCTTGAAATGGGTTTTTACAGATAAGCTTTAAAGACAATAATGTGTAGTCATTGAAAGGAAGACTATGTTAAGAGTTAAGGCTAAAACATGTGCCATTTCAGTCACAGAATATTCTGCAGGAGAGAGAGGCTCCATGGAGAGTCCCTGGAGGCCAAGACAGCATATGGAGAAAGAGGCCATGGAAAGGAGAACTGAGGTGCCCCAACTGAGGGTTCTCCACAGAGCTCCTGATAAACGGATCTGTGTAAGTGACCCTAGGTGGCACCACATGGAGCAGAAAGCCTACCAGGTCAATGCAGAGAATCACAACCTTATTCAAAAAAATCAACAATTTAATAAGCAATATATCATACTTGTTTTTAGCCACTTTGTTATCTATTGCTAATTTTTATGCAGAAACAGATAACTGAAATAACCACTTAAAAATGCAACTTTTTTCCGAGATCCTGATGGACAGCTAACTAACTTGCTGGGTGACATTTAATCTGCTAGAGGCTGTTTTCTCATCTATAATATAAGCAAGTTGAACTATGTGACCTCAAGGTTCCTTCCAGCTCTGAGAGTCTATTTCATTCTGCACTGGGATTAGAATAAAGGTTGTTAGCCATCTGACTGCAACAGCAAACTAATTATGCAACATTGCAACCTTCAAGGGAAGAGACTTTAGTTGGCAATCCTGTCCAATATAAATCCACCAGATAACAAAACATCTTTTGTGAAAAGGGCTTCAATCTCAGCCTCATCATAGCTGAGCATTTTTGATGTAGATTCTTCAACTCTGTATTATATATATTCTGAAGAAAACAATTGTTTTGTGTTAGTGATTCTATAATATGAGATGTGTGCTTTTCAAAAGAGCTAGGATCTGCTGCTGTAAGTTCATCCCACTATTTAGAAAGAAAAGGAATAAAAATATAATGTATATGATGACATTAGAGAGTCAGAAATCTGTACCTATTTACACATATAATTTCCCTAAGGGTAATTTAAACACCATTATCAAATGGTTTATTCTGTACCAATTTAGTACCAAGAATGAGATTATGATTGCTTTTTAAACTTGAGGACTATTTTTTCCCTTAATCATCATTTTTATAGTGTTTGTGGTGTGTCATACATTGTTCCAAACATTATACAGATGAGGAAACTGAAGCATATAAACATTAGGTACACAGTTGACATGTTAGAGCTGGTCTTATATCCCGGGAAGTCTGCCTCCGGATTCTGTATCCTTACACATAGATGTACTGTTTTGACCCATATGAGAAGTAAACCCAAGATCATGTTGTTATTTAAACCAAATTCTGACCGAGTGAGCTAATTAACATGATAGTTATATTTAAAACGTTGAAGAATTATGTCAGAACTGTTTAGCGATATGAAGGTATTACAGAAAAATCAAAGACCAACTTAACTCAAAACAAATCTGTAATTTGGATGCAAACTAAACCAAAATATTTTATTTACTCAGTTTTCCAAAAGGCACCTATTTTTAGAAATGCTTTCTCTAAGTTCTGCACTGTCTCTTAAAGACATTAATATTTATTCACTAATTTTATTTCCATTCATAATGTGAATTATCCTATTATTATCCAAGTGAGAATATTTACACACATGCCAGAAAATCTCAACAACCTAATTTCATGATGTTGATTTCTCCAGATTAGCTTTGGGGACACTGATTTGTACCCACTGTAAAGAGGACTGTGCTTAGAGTCATTTCAGCCACAGAAGCAAGTGTGATGCCCGAGTCTAACTCAGTTATCTCTTAGGGAGAAAAGGGAGGAGGCTGTAGGAGTGCTTAAGTGCCTGGTTAAATGGAGACCCTGGAAGCATCTTCCTAGACTGAGATCTTTGACTCTATGTAACTTAATCACACTCAGATATTGCAGCGGCCTATATTATAATTCTTTAAATCTGCATATTTGAATCAAATTATAATTAGTGTATAGTATCTGCCTGTACTAACATCCTTTGACTATTCATATTTTAATCAAATTATGCTGAGTATATTGATGAGCAAAATTGCCCCTAATGTTCAGCCATAGAGCACAGTAGCAGAGAATGGGACCCTGAAAACTGCTGAGGTTTGCATACAAGCTTCCTCAAGGTCATGCTACCTTGGAGAGGTTATTGAACATCTCTGAGCCTCAGTTTCCACATCTGAGAGCTAAGGTTAAAAATAGTACACCCCTCTTGGAGCTGCTAGGATGATTCAGTGAATGGAGCAGATGTGAACGACTTAGAACAGTCTCTGCGACTGAATAAGCAGGTGTAATTGTTAGTTATCATGATCATTTGTATCGTTCCTGCTCATAAATTTATTACTGAACTGCACTGGCATCTACATTGGCTCTACAGAGTGTACCAGGCAGTTCTCCATGTGAGAGCTTCCACTCAGGACACTATGAGAACAGCATGTGTCTGATTTTCATAAATATGATTTTTATGATGATCACCCTTAACATTAAGATCATTTCTTCCTTGGCATTAGAAACCTGCATATAGGTAAGTGACTATAACACACAGACAGCAAATTTGAGCATTTCAAAATTCTGTCGATTTTAGCTATAGCTCTACAAGTTAAATAAAAAGAAGTGAAATTTCAATAGAATGACATTTTGCTAATCCTGTCAACAAAAAGTAAAACTAAAACAAAATGATTAAGCCAAAAAAGTGTGCATGTCTGCGTGTGTGAATACACAAACATGTGACTTTTTTATTTTTTAATTTTTATTTTAGATTGGAGTATAGTTGATTTACAATGTTGTGTTAGTATCAGGTGTACAGCAAACTGATTCAGTTATACATATACATATATCTATTCTTTTTCAGATTCTCTTCCATTATAGAATATTGAGTAGAATTCCCTCTGCTATATGGTAGGTCCTTGTTGTTTATCTATTTTATATATAGTAGTGTGTATATGTTAATCCCAAACTCCTAATTTATCCCTCTGCCCCACCTTTCCCGTTTGGTAACCATAAATTCTAAACACAGACGTCTAGTTAAGGGTTATCAACAACATTTTTGAATGCAAAGCCCAGTTTTGGTTTCCGATGCATGCACTGTAAATGTTTGCTAAAATTGAATGACAAGGCAAAGGGGTTGAATTCAACAAATCATGTGTAAGAAATGTTTGGCTTGATTATCCAGGGGGAGTCGTGACGTGGTTTAATAAGCCAGACTACCTTTCATTAGGACACAGAAAGGGGCTAGGAGTGCCATTTAGGGAGTGTAGCTGTATGAAAATAATGCATTGCTCTGTGCCACCTTTAAAGATTGCAATCGTAGCTTTTAGTGCAGATTTCATTTTTAATAATCTCCTTAAAAATCACTAAAAATATCACCCCACTGTGTAATTTGTTTCCTTCACTCTGATGGCACTCCCACTGTTTAAAACTAATTGCTTTTCTACATTCTCTTAAGGTCAGGCTCAACAGAATGAATTTGAAGACAGCATAACTATGAGCCTCAACTGTTTAACACATCGAGAGCAGATCATGATGCTGATTGAATGTCTCCTTCAGAAACGTGCTGAAGATATTTAATTTGCCTCTAGGCAAACATCACAGTGACTGACAGTGTAACTTGAAGGTTTGTTAAATATAGTCTGGTGTTTATTTGCCTCTCTCTGGAAAATAGTCTAGAAATTACATCCTTTTTTAAAATTCAACAACTAGGATATGCAGCAGGAAAAACATTTGTCTATATTCAGTTGGAATTTTTGTGAGGACATTCAAGTACTGTTTTAATCTATCTAATCTATCTCTTTCAAGATAGCATATAAATTCCAAAGTTGTGCAATCTCTTCACTTTTCCTAAGAGTGGAAACTCGGAAAACCAAAACAACAAAGTATATTGTCCAAATCAATCAGTAGCTGACCAGGTACACCTTGAGTGACTGCAAATATAGCTGAAAGGGCTGAATTTTCCCCACTGCTGTCAGTGACAAATGAATCAGACAGTTGAACAATAGCCATACAATTTGCAGACTGAGTTAAGCAAGATGTGTTTAAGCAAATCTGTGTGTGTGTGTGTGTTCCTGCATGACTCATTCATCTAATTAGTACACACTCCCCCTGTTCCTACCTTACCCAACATACATGATGACCACATGTGTGGCCAAGAGTACTTGCAATATATCAAAAATCAATGAGGCTCAGTATGAAAGTCATGTACCCTGATTTGCCACAAAACCAATTTAAAAAAAACAAATGAGAGGATTTATGGATTAAGAAGTATTGGTGGTTTTTTTCTTTCCTTAGATTTTTAAGAATAATGAATTTTTAAGAGCATGACCTGACATATATATTTTCTGTGATTTTTTTTTTAACGTGGGCGCAGGACCATACACAAAGTCTGGAAGTCAGTAACTAAAAGCACCAACAGTGGTTTGCCTATCTGCAGTATCTATTTTCTCACAGAAAGTTGTGACCATCTTGAATTCTTAGAAACAGCATGGAGCCTTCCAAATAACTTGTTCATGAAGAATCACCAACGTTCCCATTATGATCTAATTTTCTTTTGAAAAAGACTGTTTAAAATCCATGAAAACTTAGATTTTGGTCCTAGCATTTAAAACACATCCTAAAAACATAAACTCTAGGCACAAAGTGACTAAGCACAATCATTCACCCATGGTTATTGTGACTTTTAAGTCTAGATAAATGTCTTCTTCCATTCCTCCTTTTATTATCATTCATTAAAATTCAGAGAGGGTGGGGGAAAAGTCTAGCATTAAAATCATTCCACAGCTGAACATTTATCCAAGACTACAACAGTTAACAGCTTTTATAGTGATGGTTTTGTTGCCACCTTTGGGTGTGTATTTTTCACTACAGGTTTTGGGAGAGAAGAGGGAGCCAGTGACCTCAGGCTGTAGGCGCTTTGCCATCTACAGAACTGACCTACTTGTAACTCAGTACTCTCACTTCGGTTAGTGAAGCAAATGGAAGTTTCATCTCTCCGGGCTGACCTGCCAAGGCACCATCCTTATGCCACCTGGAGCCCTCAGGGGACAGCAGGGCGCATAAAGGGGGTGTCCCTAGAAAGTCTAGAGCTACTCAGGCAGTCATGTCCTCCCTCAAAGTAGCTGGTCCAAAGAGCCACTACCTTGCAGATGGTGTGACAATTAAGTGACAACTCTGCAAAAATAGAGCCTGTAAACCCTCAACTAAAAGATGCTCTTTGCTCATTTGTTTACATGGGGCCTAACAGAGACCATGTAGGTAATAGGCTGGATGGCACAACTAGTAAAAAGAAAATTCTATCAAAAAGGATAGAATCGTAGGATTTCAGTGTATTCCCACTTCATTTTATAAATAGGGAAAAGAATTTCAGGGAGGGAAAATCACCGTCCCAAAAACAAACCACAGAGCACTCTAAATGAGTGAGGCTCCAAGTGTGGTCTGTGGACAGGTGCCAGTCTACAAGCCGAGTCCAGTCTGCCACAAGTTCAATTACAGAAATCGAGAGAGAACGCTTACAAATGTGGATGCCAGTTTGATAGTCACAACATCCAAATGTCTGGTTTCATCCTTTACAAAAGCATCAGGCTGCAATGGATTAGAAGTAAACAAAAACTCCATCTTCATCGTGCACCCCTGGGAATCGTCATCTCTTAACTTCTGGGATGTTAGTGTCTCCACCACACCTTCTTGGTCTTTACTGCAATCTGGGCTATGATGATACTGCACAGTCCAGTTGAGAAGAATGCTGATATCAGATATAACTTTATGTCAACAGGAAAAGAACATAAAACTAATCCAAATGTCTATTACCGAGAAGTTTCAGGTGGGAAAAAGGAGAAATCACTGAGCAGTTTGGGAACTACATCACGGCTGTCTTTGGGGTCAGATTTGTATACCTTTTAAAATGTGTTTGATTAGTTATTGTTTTCCTAGGTTAGAAGCAGAGATAAGGAACTTATTTCTTTACCAATTAAGATCTTTAATCGTATGTCTGCAATCATATTTTATTAATGACAGAAAAGGAGAAAAGTAAAAATGATTGATTTTCCCCAACTTCAATTGCATTTCATTGTTTCAGCCACTTCACCACGGGCTTTCCAGAGAATTTCCAGCGACCATCATGCTGCCCGGGAAAAAGTTTTCAACAGCCCTGGAATGTCCTTCTAGAAATCCCATTGCTTCCTCAAGTCTGGCCTTTCTTGTGAGCCTCACAATGGATTGGGCCTCGAGTTGGAGGTACCGTTTTTACAAGTCCTAGATCAGCTTTCTCCAGCTCAGGTAACCAGGTAAAGCTGACCCCTAGAGCCGTTCCACTGCTTCTACCTAGAGCCAGATCTGGTTGGATACACACAATATTCGCTTCCTTCACCCACCCTTCAACTTAAACTGACAGCAGATGCTCCACATGTTTTGCTCTAAACAAGTACCTTAAATATATGAGACCAATAGCTTTTGGGAAAAGAACTGAAACCATTCAAGTCATGTCATTTATTTCCTTTGACCTTTCCTCCCAAACTCCAGCTTTGGCATAGCTGGGCACTTCCCTGTCAGGATAAGGAAATACATTCAAATACAGCTATGATTCTGAAAGAATTATAGGAAAGTAGGAGATTAGGTATGCTTCTTTGTTTGTTTGTTTGATTTGTAACTTTGTAATCTTTTACTTTGCTTGAGAATAGGACATATCTGATTGATTTATGATCAACAGCTCAATCCCCCCTCCCTTTTATTCTCCTATTATAAAACATTAAAGGATCATCTTATACTTTTCTTCACTGTTCAAGGGACTTGTACAAATTAAATGCTCAGTAAATAAAGTATAAATAGCTATTGTAGGAGATCATAGTGGCTTTTGTCTCCCTGTTTGGAACCGTGGAGTTACTTTGTCAATAAATTCAAATTCATTTTCATAGCCCTCCATCTGAATTCTTTATTGACCCAGCTTGAATATCCTCTGCTGTAAAGTTCTGTGCCACAAACTGCAAACTGTGTATGTAGAGCACTGCCCCCACCCCGTGAAAAATATAAAATTTAATCTCACTTCCAAATCCATAAATATGCTTCTTTTTGGAGTCAGTACAGGTTATACAGGGGGCCCTCCAAAATCTTCTGATCTCTGACCAATGATACTTCTATTCAAGACTACTTTGCCATCAAATGGGAGAACAGTTCCAAGATCTCTCTGAAAAGATCAATATAGTTAACCCACGGCTAGCACGATTAGAAAACAAAAAAATAGTCAAAGCACATCTCACAACTACTTTATTATGTTAGTCACATTTTTGGTTTTTGGTGTTATAAAAACCTACATCATTGCTTAATTTGTTCACTCGTGGAACATTTATTGAACAAAACTCTCTGCATGGAATACAAAAATAAATAAGATGCAATGCCTTGAAATATTTTGACTGATTTCGAACACAGGCAGTTGAGCTGTTTGTGTATTTGGCTATATACAATTCTGCTGGAATCTTCAGTCCTAACTTGAATTCTTGGTTGTAGACATTTCAGATAACCTCCTCCTTCATTATAATAATTTTTCCTGCACCCCTGTCTTTAATGATTGGAGGGCCATAGCATCTACTATTTTTCAGATATATATCCAAAAGCCTAGTCTTCAGTATATTACTAAGAGCTCTTTTCATCATTGGCACTGTAAAGTCATCACTATGGCATAAAGTGGAGCACACTGAAAGTGGCTATCAACCAACAAGTAACACACACCAGCCTGGTGTCTGTGCTGTTATTGAAATTACAGTATAGGCAGCTACACTAACATGCTTGATGTTTAAAATGCTTCACTCTGGGGCAACTTGTTCAAAGCTGTCTTTCTTTAATTTGAAGCAATTTCCCCTTTTCCAGGTTAAAAAAATTAATCGTCATACCATGACCACAAGAGAGAAAAGAACTGTAGCAGCTGTCTCAACACTGAGAAGAATAAAACCACAGCGCAGAAGTTTTTCTGTAAAGGGAGTTTCTCTGTTTAAGAAAGTTTAAAGGATAAATTCAAGTTCAGTCTTACTTATAAGCAGTCTCTGAAAGAAGGAAATCTTTCTATCCCTCAGTTTCATTTACAACTTCCAACGATGTCATTATTACACATCTATGCTCCTTTATGACACTAAAGTGATTATAACTGTTTAAATTAAAAGCCAACATAGTTTGGTTATAAATTTTCTTCTTAAATTCTGCCCAGGGTTTAAATAAGCAGTAGTAAACATAAGCAATCCTCCTTCCTGAAGCTCTGCATCCATGAGGGCATCACATACCCTCTCATGATGAAAAGGTGCTTTGCTCTGCAACCCTCCACCCTGCCTGACAAATGTTAGACTGAAGATGCACATACTGTAAAGGCAGAGGCCTGAGTTAGATTTCATGTCTCTCACAGAAGTACACATAATAGTTTATAACTTAACTTTACCAGTGATATGGTGAAATCTTGCCCAAATATTTGTTGAACCAATGTTAAATACAGAACATAACATTTTTAATAATTTGTAATTAATATGGGATATTTTTAACAATGAGTGATAGATGTTTCTGGAAACTCTATTTGACTTATTTATATCCAGTACTATGTATTATTTATAATAGATTTTATTTTTAGAGCATTTTAGTTTCACAGCAAAACTGACCAGAAAGTACAGAGAGTCCCACATACCCCCTGCCCTACACACACACACCCTCCCCCATTATCAGCATCCTGCACCACAGTGAGAGATCTGTTACAATCAATAAACCTGAATTGACAAGTAATTGTCACTCAAAGTCCATAGTTTACATTTGGGTTCACCCTTGGTGTTCTACATTCTATGAGTTTTGACCAATATTTAATGATGTATATCCACCATTGTAATATCACAGAACAGTTTCACTGCCCTAGAAATTCTGTGTTCCACCTATTCATCCCTCCTTCCCCTCAACCCCTGATCTTTTTACTATCTTCATAGTTTGCCTTTTCCAAAATAGCCTATAGTTGGAATCATACAGTATAACTGGTTTCTCAGATTGGCTTCTTTCACTTAGTAATATGCATTTAACGTTCCTCCATGTCTTTTCCTGACCTGATGGTTCATTTTTTTTAAGCACCAAATAATATTCCATTCTCTGGATATATCAGTTTATTTATCCATTCACCTATCAAACAACACATTGATTGCTTCCAAGTTCTGACAATTATGGATAAAGTTGCTATAGACATTTATGCATTTTCTTTATTCACTTATTTGTTTGTTTAGTTTACTTTTTTTTTCAGCTAGGATTCAGTCATGGATTCTTTCATTTTTCTTGGCAGTTCTTATTGAGATTTCAGAGTTTCTTTAACTGTAATTAATGAAATGATTAAAACACTGAGCACATTTACCTTCCACTGAATTTAAAGAGATGGAAAAACTGTTAGAACTAACAAACAAATTCAGTAAAACTGCAGGGTACAAAATCAATATACAAAACTCAGTTGCATTTTTATACATCAGCAATGAAACATCTGAATGAGAAACAGAGAAAATAATCTTGTTTGTAATAGTACTAAAAATAATAAAATACTTAGGAATACATGCAACCAAGGAGATGAAAGATCTGTGCACCGAAAACTATAAGATATTGATTGAAAAAGACACAAATAAATGGAAAGATTTTCTGTGCTGTGGATTGGAAGAATTAATATTGTTAAAAAGTCCATACTACCCAAAGCAATCTACAGATTTGTTGCAATCTCTATCAACATTCTGATGGCATTTTTCACAGAAATAGAAAAAACAATCCTAAAATTTATATGGAACCAAAAAAGACCCTATTTAGCCAAAGCAAGCTTGAGAAAGAAGAACAAATTTAGAGGCATCACACTTCCTGATTTCAAATTATACTATTAAGTTATAGTAATCAGAACAGTATGGTACTGGCATTAAAACAGACACATAGATCAATGGAAATGAATAGAATCAAGAGCCCAGAAGAAATAAACCCATGCACATACTGTCAACTAATATTGACAAAGGATCCAAGAATACTCAGTGGGAAAAAGATAGTCTTTTCAATAAATGGTGTCGATAAAATTGGATATTCCTATGCAAAAGAATGAAATCTTACATCACTCACAAAAATTAACACAAAATGGATTAAAGACTTAAAGGTAAGACCCGAAACTATAAAACTCCTGGAAGAAAATATAGGGGAAAAGCTCCTAGACACTGGTCTTGAGAACAAGTTTGAATATGACACAAAAGCACAAGCAACAAAAGCAAAAATAAACAAGTGGGACTAGATCAAACTAAAAAGCTCTGCACAGCCAAAGAAATGATCAAGTGATAAACAAAATGAAGATGCAACCTAAGGTATGGCAGAAAATATTTGCAAACCACATATCAGATAAGGGGTAATATTCAAAATATATAAGAAATTCACACAACTCAATAGCAACAGAATTCTGATTTTTGAAAGGGCAAATGACCTAAATACAAATTTTTCCAAACAAGACATGCAAATGGTCCTCAAGTACATGAAAAGGTGCTCAACATCACTAGTCGTAAGGGAAACAGAAATCAAAACCACAATAAGATATCACCTCACACTTTTTAGGATAGCTGTTTATCAAAAAGACAAAGATAACAAAGTTGGTGAAAGGGATGAATGAGTTCTGGGATGTAATATTCAGCATGGTGACTACAGTCAACAACACCACATCATATACCTGCACCTTGCTAAGAGAGTAGAATTTAAATGTTCTCGCATGATATACACACAAAAATTGTAATTACGTGAGGTGATGGATATGTTAACTAATTTTATTGTGGTAATCATTTAGCAATATATACGTGTATCAAATCATCATGTTCCACACCTTAAATTTACACAATTTTACATGTCAGTTATATCTCAATAAAGCTGGAAAAATAAAAGAGATGGCAGAAACCCAGTGACACAAGCATTGGAAGATAAATGGTGAAAGTTATTATCCTTCCTCATATTATCTTCTATGGGTTTTCCTTGTTTGTTTTTACTCTGCTGTTTTCACCTAGGTTTTAAAGCAATCTCTTCAGCCATTATGACATTTACTCTTCCACCTGGAACTCCTAACTCTTCCTCTGATTTTCCCTGGTCTCTTCCAACCTTGGCCAGTGTAGGGCTATAAGGGCCTCCTCTCATGCTCCCACAAATATTCCTGCCCCTTCTGACTGCCCTCCTTTCTCTCTTGTAATTTTTAATCTCTCCCTTTTCCTACATTGGCTCCTGGCAAAATGCTAAGGTCTCTCCAGTGTTTAATATCCTTCACTGGATCCTGCTTTCCTCCCAAGGCTCTGTTTTCATCTTCTCTCTTTAACTTTTGAGCTTCCTTAAAGGGTCATCCCCATGTGTTTCTTCTATTCCCTCAATCTGCTCCCCTTCTCAAACTCCTCTCATCTGAGTTGTGCTGTAAGCACTCTAGGATCACCCTGCCCTGTACGGTGAGATCTGAGATCTCTGATCACCCAAGCCAGTGGGATTTTCTCAGTTGTCATCTTTCTCAGATTTTGGAAGTGGTTGCACTCCATATCACTCGACATTCTGGAAACTACATCTGTGGCTTCCAACATTCCATTCTTCTACCTTCTGTCCACAATGTGTTTGACTGCCCAACTCTGTCCTTTTGGGGAGGCTTGTTCCTCACCTCCCTCACCGCCATGTGATCCAGGAAGGCATATCTCAAAGGCTCCTTTCTCAATTCTCTCTCTCCTGCTTGTAATGCTTGGGACAATGATTCCCAATACCAAATCCAGAGCAGATCTGTATTTCCTGTTACTTGTTTGCCATGCTACTGAAATAAATAGAATTTAACACATTATCTTCCTCAGGTATGACTGCTGGGGGGTGGGGGGAAGGACAAGACCAGTCAACTGGACTCAAATCTGAATCACCACTGAACTTCACTGTCTGACCCCATATGACATCAGCAGATAAAATCAAGAGCTGTAACTGCATCTTGCTCTCGTCCCTCACTCTATGTGCCCTGCTTCTTCTCTAATTGAGTGCAGAGCAATACTGATTACATCAATATCCTACCCCAAAAGCTTCAGTGGTTTCTAATGACACAAAGACTTGCATAGATCATTTTACTTTAGTATTCACCTATTCTCCAAAATGAACTTTCCAGTCCAAACTCTTCTATTTATAGTCCATACCCCATGCTCCGGGCAAATGTATCTACTAATTCTCCCTTAGAAATGTCATGGTCTTCTTTGTATTTTTCACCATGATTCCTACCATTTTTCCCCATAAAACTTGAACACATCCATGGAGAAACATCTTAAGTGATGAAAGGTCATAGGAATGGAGAAGAATGACCTCATTTGGCTGACCAAATAGGATCTTTCAACCTATTGATCCCTACAGACACTGGTTCCATTTTGGGCTATTTATTTACTCTCCATCTGGTCTGAAGTTAAGTAGCGTACTTCTCCTACTTGCCATGCAATTGTAAGGTCCTTGACAGCAGGTAATTTGCTTTTGTTTTGTTTTTTTCTGGTTTTCTGTCTTAATTTTTTATGGTAAAATATGCATAGAATAAAATTTACCATTCTAACTATTTTAAGTGTCTACTCACATTGTTGTGAGTACACAGAAGCATTTGTCTCTAAAATATTTTTATCATCCCAAATTGGAACCCTGTACCCATTGTACAAAAACTCCTCATCCTCCTTCCTCCCAGCCCCGGTAACCAGTATTCTACTTGTTGTCTCTATAAATTTGATTACTGTAGGTACCTTATATAAATGGAATCACAATATCTGCCTTTTTGTGGCTGGCTTATTTCACTTAGCATAACATCTTCAAGGTTCATCTATGTTGTAGCACGTGTCAGAATTCCTATGGCGTCAGCACAGTGTTTTGAACTTAGTAGATACCCGATAAATATTCCTTGAATTCACTATTTGTCTCAGAATTAATTAGAGACAACAGCATTTCATTGACTTAGTAGGTTTATCAAGCTTTTCTCCGCAGAAGAGATGGCAACTAGACTTTTAAACATTTTAATTATTGCTAAGAGCTGAGTGTTCTGCTTGTACAACTTTTCTGCTTCTGAGTTGACAAAAATTGGGCTATCCTTTTGCTCTATTTCTTTAAAACCTGAATACAATAACCTGATGCATATATAGGGACCCCCACAGATACCTTTCCCTTTTATAATCTTTCCATCCAACCATTCTTAAAATATATATATATATATATATATATGTATATAAAATTCGCTATTCTCTTGGGATATCTGGCAAACACAGTTGGTTCCCTGACGCAACCTCCATCCTTCCTTCTACCTCTTTCCCTGCCTAGCAGCCTTCCAGCTGAGAGTGGCTTCAGGATATTTCTGGCCAAAAAGATATAAGTGGAAGTCGGCTGAGCAAGTATTCAGGAAAATTCTTACTTCTCTAATCAAAATAATAGACTCATCTGGCACAAATCTTTGGCTTTTGTTCCTCTCTTCTCGGCTTAAGTGGGGCCTTGGAACATGGTCATTTCGAGATGCTGATGTCATCAGGGTATGATGGCTGGAGATTCTTTAGCTGTTTTGAGACCATGAGGCTAAAGCCAAGGTGCTATGGGTGTCTGAAACTTTTGAGCATCTCCTCACTCCTGGAGTGCTTCTCTCAGCTTTCTTTTATAAAAGACAAACAAACCACAATTTTTAAAGCTCCTGATAAACATTCTTTTACTTATAAGCAAGAGCATTTACTTCTTAAGCAGCATGCTCAGTTAAATTGCATCTAAGCCGACCTCCAAATTCAAGTGCTTTACTACTAAATTATTACTCATCTGAGCTTGTGAGATGAGAACATATATAGCAATGTGTGTGCATATTTATGTGTATATGTACATAACATCTACATATATGTATATGAATGGGGCCACAGCTGTTTGAGATTTGGGCTTTGTCTGTTTATTTGTTCCAAATGATTATGCCCTGTAATTTATGAAAGGAAGTTCAAATTTCTGGGGACAAGAAAAGGAGATGAGGCAGGTCTAGAAGGAGCGAGGAGGCTTGATCTAGAAAGAAGTGAATTTCCAAGGCTGGCAGTCAGCCAGAAACACTGCCTTAGCACTGGCAGCCTGGGAGCACAGAAAACAGAAACGCCTTTCTGAGATCTACACAGTGATTCACACTCTCAGCAAACATTTCCCAGATGTACAGCAGAAAATTGTCACAAAAACACCAAAGCCCTTCTCTTCAAAGCTGAGTTCCAAGAGCCTAAATCACATTCTCTCCTTTATAAGTGTCTTCCTGCACGGTGACATGCCATAAAAAAATAGACTGGTGGAGATTCACAGTGCCTGGCTTTATTCATGCTATGTAAACATTTCTCGGGTCACTTGACACTTGCAGCACATGATGGTCTTGGAAGGCGAGGGTCTTTAAAGCACTCTTTTACTGTGTACCCATCTAACAGCGTTTCCAGAATCCTAGTCACAAACTGTCATATGGGCAACGGCCATGTGTTCTCTCTGGAATTCTGCCAACAGGGAAGAGCTGAGAAAGATCTTTTCATCTCTAATTCAGAAGAATTTTCAAGTCACAAAAGTAATTCTGGCTTTTGCCAGCCTAAGATCTGGTTATTGTCAGTTACAAGACGATTTTGTTTACTCCCATAGCTGTCACATGGTCCTAGGAAGTACAGTTGATGAGATGTTGGCCACTGACATCTCGAGGACTGAAGAGATGGGAGAGGGATGTGCCTCAGTGGTCCATAAGCTCCTTCACTAACCCAAAAAAGCTCTGGACAGACCGTCTTAGAGCTGGAGAGTGAAGTCTCCAAAAATTAAAGAAATAACACTGCTGAATAAAATAATAGCATGCCAGCCACGGCAGGAGTTGCTGTATCTGTGTCATCTCATTTCATCCCCACAAGAATCCTCTGAATGGTACTGTCATGACCTCCATTTGACAGATGAGGAGTCTAGGGTTCAGAGGTTGGCTTATGACACTCACCCAGCTAACAGGGGGTAAAGAAGAGACAAACTCGGGTCCATTTGGGTCTACAGACTTCCTACTCTCATTGATGGCGCTGAGAGTAGCTGCGTGTGTAATTCCCCAAAGGCCACGAGATTTCAAAGCCTCTCCCACATCCTTCCTTTCTCACCACACTTCCAGGACTTGGTCATCATGGAGGCATTTCTTCTATTTATTCTGTCACTGATCCCAGAGCAAGACCCAGAGCGGTTATGGGATTGCCTGCCTGTAACTCTCTGGTGGCTAAAATGGAGAAAAGCCTGGAAGAGAAGAGTTGTAAGAGGGGAGCTTAAAGGGTGTGAAGGAAGGAGGGAGAAAGGCGGCCAGTGAGGGAGAGGACTCTAGGGTCACGGCTCTCTTAGGTGAGCTCATGCTTCTCTTGAAGACTAAAGCTAGGCTGCCTCTCTCCTTCCGAACTAGCCCAAGCCAATGATTGCACTGCACATGCTGAGCAGAAATGGTAAAAAGTTGTGGGCAAACATTCAACACAGGAACCATTTAAGATCAAGGTCAATTTTCGTGATAGCACCACCACAAATTGAGAACTAATTGACTCTAATTTATGCAAAGAACCCTGGGATATTAAGGGAGAATATAATCA
Source organism: Globicephala melas (assembly GCF_963455315.2). Lineage (NCBI taxonomy): Eukaryota > Metazoa > Chordata > Mammalia > Artiodactyla > Delphinidae > Globicephala > Globicephala melas. Next base: position 54,605,763 of record NC_083324.2, read on the forward strand.
GTATTTGAAAGTGAATAAATTTAAGTGCGGACCACGGGAAACATGTTACCAAATCATGCTATAGTATGAGTCTATAAGTGGATGTCTTAGACCACATAACCAAAAGCTCAGTGAATGAATGGGCACTTTGTGTATAGCAGGCAAACTCATAAGGTGCCAAGGCAACCCGGCCATTGTGTATGTAAACAGGCATTTACAAAGCATCAGTTGGTTTACTCTGCCTGCAGTCCTCCCCTTATAAAGTGGTTTGAAGCACATATTGCATTTGTGTTCCTAACACATATGGGACACAGACATTTGAAAATGAACTTTGTACAATTTCATTATTAAACACTCAGCAGGCTTCAAAGACAACTGCATTTCATTAATAATAAATAATAAAAATGTAGACGCAGTAAAATATTAACATATCAAACACCTCCATGGTGCTATTTTTATGCACGAAACATCTTCCCTTCCCAAAAGACCAAGTCCCTGCCTGACTGTAAGTTAGGTATTTAGAAAAGAAAATAATCTCCTTCAGAGGAGTCAAGAAGTCTCCACTGCAGCCCTAGGTGGTAAGCGAGTGCCTCGTTATTTTTAAAATTTGTTTTTAGAAATAATTTCAAATATAGAAAAGTTGCAAAAATAGTACAAAGAATATCCAAAATACCCCTGCCTTTTCCTCATTCTCACCTGTCACATTCTTTACTTTAAATTTACTTTACTTTAAATTTGCTTTTCTCTCTATCTAGACCTCTCTATTCACCCAACCATCTCTGTTTCTCAGACATGTCTTTCTGAGCCAGCTAAGGGTAAATTGGTAAATTGTGGCCTCAGTGTGAGTTGGGATTGAGGGAAGGCGGAGGAGGGGCAATTCATAAATTAAAACAGGGTGGTCTGGATAGATTTAATTAATAAATTAACATTTAAACAAAGTCTTGAAGGAGGTGTGACTACCTAAAGGAAGAGCATTTCAGAGAGAAGGAATAGACAGTGAGAGAGAACTGCAGCCAGGCCATGTTTGAGGCTCATCAAGGAGGCCACTGTTGCTGGAGCAGCAGGGTGGATGGACCAGAAAAGTACCAGGAGATGCAAAGAGGTGAGGGATGGAGAGCTCATGGGCCTGTGGTTGGGGGGCGGGGGTGTCTCAGAGGCCAATGTGAGGGTGATAGGGAATCATTGAAGGGTTTGGGGTACCAAAGTCACACGATCTGATGACTTACATTTCAGTAGGACTAGTAGGGTTGATATTTTCATTCTATATGGCAAACCTGGTTTTGCTAAACCTGATACTATTAAATGGGTATCTGGGTAGCTAATTGTTATTCTCTCTTTACCCTGATGGTTTTGCATTCCATAATTAATTTAGTTTAATTTAATTTATTGTGTGTGGGTGTACGTATGTAAAACTTGGGATATATGCCTCATAAATCATCTCCACTTGAATTATTTCATTCTTCAACTTTCTCCTTTGTTCACCAACAATAATTTGAAAAGGTCCACTCCTTTTCCTTCCTACATTATACTGTGTATATTTACATATTGGTGTTATATCTGGGATCATAATTTCCTTGAAGGAAGTCCCATTCATCTTTTAGCTCTTAGTTTCTAGGTCACAGAATGGGTCTCTATAATGTTGATTGAATGACTACACATAGAAATAAGATATATCACATGATCCAGCAATCCCACTCCTGGGCATATATCCAGCCAAAACTATAATTCAAAAAGATACATGCACCCCTGTGTTCATAGCAGCACTACTCACAATAGCCAAGACATGGAAACAACCTAAATGTCCACTGATGGATGAATGGGTAAAGAAGAGGTGGTACATATATACAATGGAATACTACTCAGCCATAAGAAAGAACAAAATAATGCCATTTGCAGCAACATGGATGCAACTAGAGATGATCATACTAAGTGAAGTAAGTCAGAAAGAGAAAGACAAATACCATATGATATCACTCATATGTGGAATCTAAAATATGACACAATTTAACTTATCTACAAAACGGTAACAGACTTACAGACATAGAGATCAGACTTGTAGTTGCCAAGGAGGAGGGGGTAAGGGAGAGGGATGGACTGGGAGTTTGCGGTTGGTAGATGCAAACTATCAAACTATTACATTTAGGATGGATAAACAACAAGGTCCTACTGTATAGCACAGGGAACTATATGCAATATCCTGTAATAAACCACAATGGAAAAGAATATAAAAAAGAATGTCTGTATGTGTGTAACTGAGCCACTTTGCTGTACAGCAGAGACTGGCACAACATTGTAAATCAACTAGACTTCAATAAAAAAGAAATAGGATATATCTGTACCTATTATCACATGGTATATTATATTACAAGCCATGGAAAAGATTCTGTCCTGCTAAGTGTTAAATAAAAACATCAATATTAAAATATATATATATTATTTTGAGGATTGTTCCTGAAAAATGCTAAATTTCAAATCAACTTTCAGGTTTTGTAAAAAGGAAGGAAAACTCTTAAAAGGCTCACTTCTTCTGGGGCAGCATTAGAATGCAAAGTGACAGAGATCTCAATATATCCCCTTATATGTGTTCTCACATAGGTATGTATTAGAAGTTTACAATTCAAAGTCTAATGATAGGGCTTCCCTGGTGGCGCAGTGGTTGAGAGTCTGCCTGCCGATGCAGGAGACACGGGTTTGTGCCCCAGTCCGGGAAGATCCCACATGCCTCAGAGCAACTAGGCCCGTGAGCCATGGCCGCTGAGCCTGCGCGTCTGGAGCCTGTGCTCCAAGTCTAATGATAAAAAAAGTGACTCCTATCCTTGGGATGCCAAGACATCATTTCATGTCCATCAAAGATGTTGCTTCACCTTTGTAGTGTAGTTTTCACTCATAAGCCAGCAAAAGTTTACTCTTTGTTAAAGGAATCTGTGAAAATAGCGGCTCTTTCAAAAAAAAGAGGGAAAATGTCATCAGGGTGAATTTAAAGCTAAGCTTTGGAAGAAAAGTTCTAACAGGGAAAAGAGAAGGTTCCTTTGTGGTTTCTCTGCAGACACTGTGCCATTTTGCAATGCTGATGCCTGGCAGGACCTCTTTCCACCTGAGGAAAGGTCACAGAAGGATCCTTCTCTGTTACCCTTGCCAGCATAGACACGTAGTAATGACTGATCACATTAAGCCAATTGATATACACATGTAATATTTCCCCTACTGTGGCAGTCATGGTTGGCTGTCTAAAATATTTTATTATCTGAAATTTTAATAAATTACCTAGAAGACTATTATCCACTAGGCAAAGGTTTAAAAGCTCTAAAGATGATACACTATTTAATTAGTAGGAGTGAATATGATGGATTAAATTACATTCTGTTTATTCATCTACTTTGTAAATATTTTGTAAATATTTACTGAGTGACTCCTATAATCCAGCCACTAACATAAGAGCCAGGACACAATGATGAAAAAGACAGTCTACTCTCATGAGCGATACCTTCCAAGTGGATGAAACAGAGAAGGAACAAGTAAGCCAAAATAAGGTAATTCCGGATATAGTAATACACATTTCCATTTGGTTATGTCTCATGGTCCACCTAATCTTTTCTTTATTTTTCTCTATATTCTCTTAATTTAATTGTATTTGTCATAGGTGTAACTCATTTATTCTGCTAAACATCAGTCTCATAGTTATACTTATCATTTAGTGGTCAGCAAACTGCATAATGCCATTACTTTAGACTTCTGTAGGTAAGTTTTACAAACTCCAGAACGACAGACTATGACAATATGAAGTGCCTAAGTCACTGAGCAGTTACACACTGAGGTCCTCAGTTACTTGATTTTGTTCATCCCTCCCTCTTGACCGTTGAGGAAGCAGTGACTGCAAAGTTGAACATCTTTTTCTAAGGATCTGAACCGTACCTCTTCCTCCCCCAAACCAGCCCATATAACGTTCACAAGTATAATTGGGCCACCAACTGGCATCAGATTTAAACAGCATTTCAAGAAAAGTTCTATGATCATAACTAAGATTATATCAATGGCAATAACAGCATTTGTACCTGTGTCTCTCCCCATACACTCTCACCAATCACAAGCTCAGACGACCTTCTTTCTGTCCCTTTTCTAGTTGAACTCCTCTTAGTAAAATCAAAGACAGCTTTTGCTCAAATTCAATAGCCTGTTCAAAATATTTTCTTTCATTTTTTTCTATATACTTAACAATTGCTCTACTGGACTTGTTGCATCTATTTCCTTTCAAGGTCACCTTTCATTTCCTCTTTTATTTTTCTCACTATTTCTTCAAATCTTTCAATAGATCACCTGTCTTTGCCATGCTTGTATTGGATAATACTCCACCAAATAATTTTTAACAAATATAAAGTTGAGTGGTGTGATAGTGACTCAGATGGTTTAAAAGAATTTCAGCAGAGAATTTTACTGCGGTGTCTCTCATCTACGGTACACTAGTATACTCCATGACTCTCCAAAAAGGTTGTACACATTGTATTTCATAAACTCAAAGACATGCATTTTTTTCCTACCAAAAAAAACCTTTGAGATGGAGATGTTTCTATAATCAAATCATAGTTTAATTGGCAGCAATTTTTTTCTTGGCTGTACATTAAAAAGTGGTCGATATTATGGTCAACAGCATCTTAGATTTAATAAAACATAGTAAGAGGCAGTGTCTTCCAAGCTTATTTGACCAGGAAATTTTATTACATCAAAACATATTGGGTTGGCCAAAAAATAATATCACACAGAAAAACCTGAATGAACTTTTGGGCCAACCCAATATCTCTTTGAATATGTGGCAATAGAACATATTTTGGGAAATATTGTGTAAAAGCCATGTTTCCTAAATCTATTTATTTTGGAGCAGTGAAATTTTATCCTGAATTTGGAAATCGCCAACCTATCTACCAAGGCAGGGGAAACAGTGGCAGGGGGATTTTTGTAATCTTCAATTTTCGAAAGAATTTAAAAAATCTCCATAGCTTTATTACTCATTCAGAATGGAATCTGAGAGAAAGCTGTGCAAACATAAATTAAAACTTTAGTTTTTAGCAGGGGTAGAATCGAGGGGACTTTTTATGGGAGTCCCTTAAAATCTCTCCATCTCCATCACACTCTCACCAAAGCCACGAGAAAGTAAGCAAAGAGAGTGAGCTGGCCACTTTCACCAGCAATCCCCCACCCCTCCTTCCACTCCAGTTCCCACTCCCATCCCCAGGGAGCAGTTCTGGAGCCTGTAATTGAGTAAGGATCTACTTACCCCTGGTGAAGCCCCAAAAGCAGGAAACAAACCTACTCTATAGCCTCCATTTGTGGACAAGAACGAAGGTTGCAACTACGCAAAACTCAGAGGATTATGGCTCTTATTTTATTTGGGACGCACTTCTCTGGTCCTACCCAGTGTCTGTCACTACAGAGAACTGTAGAAGCAAGAAAGACACTTTCACTAAATATGTTTATCACCATCCAACTCGATGTGAAATTTAAACATTGACTTGACCAGTGATGCTGAAATAAGACCTGCAATGCCTGCTAATCTGACCTTCAAATTGGAATGTCCTTAAGGGTGTCAGCCCACAATTAAATTATACCTGAGGACATTCAGAGGGTTGCGCACACCCTTTCAAAGTTCAGTTTCTATCACAAAACACTCGTTCAGGTATTTAAACACCAATGTACAGGCAGCCATCACAGAGCCAAGCAGCTCTGTAGCTCGAGTGGCCTTTTCCCCCATTCTTTTCTTATTAAATTGTAAACTTGTCTTATCAGAGATTCGAATCACTGTTCCAGCAATCTCAAAAGTAGGCTGTTTTAACAGAAAATAAAAAGCTAAGCTGAAGGCAAGGAGGGGAAATAACAAGCCATGCTAGGGGCATACCTGGGTACTGGGGGGAAAGAAAGCAGAGAGTTGATCTTTTTGTACATTTTAATTTTTTTTCTTATCCAGAGGGAGAGTCAAACTGATTCTGTTGTGATCTCATCACTATTCTCCATGAGGCAGAATAATTCCCCAAAGGGATTCAATTAAACAACACTTTTAAATTTTTTAAAAATTGAGAGGATTTAAGTTTTAGGTAAGTGCTATCCCCCTCTACCCAATTCCTCTCAAATGCTCAGACCAACCACCACTGTAGGAACTTGCCTAACGATGTGTCCATATTAAAAGGAAGGGAGACATCCAGTCTGCAAGCTCTTTCTGTAGGAAAAAAAAAATGGTACCTTGTTGCAGCAGAAAAGTTTCACCAATCTACAGATTGGGGAGGGAACAGGGAACACAAAATGGTGTTTACTCGAAATGGTGTTTCTTTAATTGGCCTTCCTGGAAAGCAAACAGGGGTTAAATACTGAAGTGATTTAAAGACAAAAATCAAAGCTATGCAAAAATGTTTGTTATTCATTCAACAAATATTTATTGTGCACCTGCTCTGTGCCATGCACTCTTCTAGGTGCTAGAAATCCATCAAGGAACAAAGCACACATTCCTGAAGTTTGCATTCTATTGTCGAGAGTCAGATAATAAACAATCTATCTGCTTACTACTTAGGAGAAAGGTATATGGGAAGCTAGGAGTAGAGAGAAAGGTGACATATGTGTTATGTATGTATACATACACACACATACAAAAATATATATGTATATATGTATACCTATGTATTGTATATGGTTCGGTTGGGGAAGCTGTCTCTGAAGGGTGACATTTTGTTAGAAACCTGAAGAAATAAACAAGCATAACTGGAAGTGGGGGTGGCAAGAGGGTGGGATTGGGGTCCTCTTAGCACGAGGAATAGGTAAGAGGCCAGCGTAGCTAAGATGCATTACCTAGGAGAGAAGAAGAAGGCAAGGCAGAAATGTAACAGAGCCTCATAGATGTTTATAAAAGAAAAAAAACTTCTGCTTTTACCTTGATTGAGATGAGAAACTTTTGAAAGCTTTGGGGCAGAAAAATGACATCAACGGATATATGTTTTAAAAAGTTTACTCTAGCTGTAGGGTGAAGAACAGACCTTAGGGAAGCAGGAATGAAACAAGGTCGTTAGTTAAAAAGTTACTGTAATAATATAGGCAAGGAATTGGTTTGGACTGGGCTTATAGAGGTGAAAATGGTGAGAAATGATCAAATAGAGCCATTAATATTTGCTCATGTGATATATGAGAAAAAAAGAGAAGTCAAGGTTGTACCTGGGTCAGAGAGAAGTACAGAGTTGCCCTTTATAGAGGTTGTAAGGATTAAAGATAAAGCAAGTTTGGGAGGCAAAAAGAATGACTTGTTTTGAACATGTTAACTGTGGAATTTCTATTTAATATCCACAGTGGAAATGCTGGTTTTCAGTTTTCTACAAAGTCTGGTGTTTAGTGGAGAAGCCAAGCTTAGCAATATACATTTGGGTATCATCAAGATATAAATGATGTTTAAAGATGAAAATTTTGATAAGCTCACTAAGGACATGATCAAGACATTCAGAAATTCCAGGACTGAGCTCTGGAGTCCTCCACTATGGAAATAAGGGGAAACCAGCCAGGAAGACACAGAAGAAGCAGATAGTGAGCTAGTAGGGGCACAAAGGAGAACAGTGTCAAACAATCCTCGTTTTAAGAAGGAAGAGTGGGTCGAGTATGTCAAATGTTGCCCAGTAGATGGAAATGGCCCATTGGACCAGGCAACAAGACATCCTTGGTGACCCTCACAAAGTAGGGGTGATTAGGATGTGATGAGAGTGGCCTTAAGAGAGCAGGAGGAGGGCAAGTGGAAACAGTGAAGAGACTTGTCTCTTATGCAGTTCTACTTTGTAATAGGGCAGAGAAAAAAAATACAAAATAAAAATTAAAACTTGACAATATATAAATAAATTAAAAATAAATTAAAATTTAAAAAAAATTTAAAAGTTAAAATTAAATTAAAAATTATAAATAAATAAATAATTGGGCAGAGAGATTAGGCAGTCACTGAAAAGAGAGTGAAGTTGAGAACTTTCCATTTTTTTTTCTCTTAAAATGAGAAACCTTACAGCATGTTTGTGCACTGAGAGGAATAACTCCATTGGAAGATATGGTGGTGGGAGCATTTAAAAATTTTTCTTTTGTTTGCTTGTTTGTTTTTATGGTTTCAATGAGGTAGCAAGCAAGGAAGAAAGAGAAGAGAACATGTACCAACTAGTCATCCAGGAGGAGTGGGAGCATTGAATACAACAGGGAAATCCAATATTGCATGGTAGTAATAAAGGATGGTTTGAGGGGAGGGGTTGTGAATTTCAGCTGAGACCAGGTAGCAGGTAGAGTGTTTTTCTCCTGTCAGGTTCATGAGAGTTAGAAGAGAGAAAGAGAGAGAGCTGGAGACAGCCAGGATTAGAATTTTACCAGAGTCGTTCAAAGGAGGGAGTATGGGATAAGGAAATTTATATAATTATATGTAAGAGAGTCATAATGGTCTTCCATGAAGCCTAAGCAGAGGATGGAGGGATGAGGGGGAATGAGGAAATGAGTGACAAAGAAAAAACTACTGAAGCAATGGCTCATTGTTCCTAATGAGATTTTTTTTTTAAGGGTTAGAATCAGAATCCCCAAAGTAGTGAGCTAGACAAATAGGAAGAAATTACCCAAGTGTAGGACCCCTGGAATTGGGATTACAGATGAGTTTTAGTAACTGTTAATGACAAGATCTGGGATATGGCCATTGGATGAGTGGCTGAGGGAGAAGAGAGATGAAACTCATTGGAGAAGAGGCCAGGGTCCTAAAATCACCAAGAATATGGCAGGATCGATGTGGGATACCTGAGTGACCTAGAAGGGAAGGGGTGCGGGTGAAGGATGGAGGGGAGGTAGGTGATATGGTCTGAAGACTCATGAGACTCAAAAATGGAGGTGTTTACAGAAAAGAGAGTGAGAATGATCTGAAGATGGCACCTGGGAAGGCCCTCTGGCACCAGTGGGATGCAGTCTCCCAATCTGAGGTGGTTTGAAGGGAAGCAGTGTCTTCTGGGATATCAGGTTTGAGTTTGAGTGAGAAAGTGAAAGAGACCAAGAAGAGTTTGAGGATAAAAGAGATGTTGTCTACAACTCTGGAGTTCTGGAGAACCCAGGAAAAGGAGTTGTATCTGGGTCAGAAGGAGGAGTGGACAAAGCTATGAGGGATCAGGGTATGAGTATGAACCAGACAGCCTGGGGCAGCGTGTGGCATGGCATTAGCCCTGAAGGTCTGCTGGGTGTTGTTACAAACAACTGAGGTCATGGCAACATGTGCTCAGGGACAGCACGTCAAACACTCTGGCTCATTTTTCTCCTTAAGGAGCCTGTCTTCTGATCCTGTCCTTCTGAATGGCAGTGCTCTGTGCTCTCAGCTGGGCTGGACTGAGCACACACTGAAGACCATCTGTTATTAGGACTTTCCCTCTTTACCTTCCTGTCCCACACAGGAGGCAGGAAGCCCTGTGTCAGAGATGGGAAGGTCTGTCCTGCAACACATTTTTAAAAAATTTTATTTATTTCTTATTAAAGTATCATTGATTTACAATGCTGGGTTAATTTTTGCTGTACAGCAAAGTGAATCAGTTATACATAAATATACATTCTTTTCATATTCTTTTCCATTATGGTTTATCACAGGATATTGACTACAGTTCCCTGTGCTATACGGTAGCACCTTGTTGTCCATCCATTCTATATGTAATAGTTTGCATCTACTAACTCCAGACTCCCAATCCTTCCCCCCCACCCCCATCCCCCTTGGCAACCACAACATTTCTTTTTTCTAACCTCAGGAGTTACCAGATCGTATATCTCTGCTCCAAGAGCACTGCCTGGGACAGCTGGAATTGTGGTGACAAGGAAAGTATGCTCATACTTTTTCATTTAACCAGAACAAGGTAATCTGAGCCAGCTAGGAAGCATGTCTCTCCTGCCGGCTCACAACACTGAGGAATGTCTGAGGCCCTCGGGAGCAGGATGGTGATGCTGAGCAGTGTGGGGAGGAAGGAGACCGCCTGCTGGTTACCAGCGCTACCCTCTGAAGTGCCCATCTCCTTCCAGACTTTCCAACGTAGACTCCAGACAGCGGCACAGAATCACACTTATATATTAATACGGTTAAAACGTCAGATGATTGTCCTTGATAGCCAAACTTCCCTCCTAGTTTTACGGCCTGGGTGGTTTAATAAAACATTCTAGACCAGAAAGCAGTAGCTGTTGGCCTCTGTCTCACTCACGACTCTCCTTCAAATCCCGTCAGGGGTTATAGAATATGTCTGGAATCTTTCCGGCTTATGTATGTTCACTTTTCAAGCAAAGTTAGAATTCCATCTCACATTTAGATTCTTTTCCATTGTAATTTCATAGTTACCAACCACCTCAGGGTAACGGCTCACCTCAAAGTCTGGTGGGTATAATACGTATTATAAGGTTAAATTAACATGTATTGGTTGTTCACTATGGGCTAAGTAACTTACATGCATTATCCCATTAGATCTTTATAATAATTCTAGGAGGTAAGGGGTAATATTGCCTACAATTTACAGTTGAGACACTAAAATATTGAAAACTTATGACCCCAGGATCCTAGAGTAAGTAGCAGAGCCAGGATTTGAACTTGGGTGTTGATTCCTGATTATACATATTTTTAGCTACTACAATACACTGCCAGATACTGAGTTAGGCGCTGGGTGGGGAAGCTGATTAAGACAACGGACCTAAAGGAGCTCACAGTCCAGTATGAAATTAGATATTTTATGCTCACAATATCATGCTATCATCTGACGCCTAGGTGCTTACCCATACACAACATTTTGAACCACCATAATTGTAACTAGCCACCAACACTGATTTTTAAAGCATGCTTGTAGGCTGAGAGGAATCCTTCTTGGCAAATCAATTTATAAGTGTCATAGAAGAAAGATTAGTGTTAGAGAAATAACCTTCTGCAGCCTTTTTCCCCATCTTAAAGGAGTCAGCAGCATCAGCAAACACAGAGAGCCGAGAGATGGGCGTCCAGAGCCAGAGCAGGACAGAACAGGTTGTCTTCTACAGGGAACCATGAGCTGCAAGAGGACCACGTGCTATTCTCAAAAAAGGACTATTTCCATTTAAGTTTCAATTCTTACTGAAACACACTAAACCAAAAGAAAAACACAACCTTGACTTATTTATGAAATCAGAATGTAACAGCTGCCATGGCAGAGATCAGCTTCCCTTCCTAAGTAGCATCTTTTTATAAGTAGCCTCCCCCAATTAAAGGCATTGTTACTTTGACAGAATCTATGACACTGCAGCCTAGAGGCCTGAGTACAGGTGAAGGTCGGCTTCACTAAGCCATTCTCTCTTTGACACCTTGTACCTTAAACATTCTGTTTTGTTTTCTCATCATAAGGATCATCTAATAATGTGTGTAAATGAATGTGTGTGTGTTATTTTTTTCTTTAATCAACCCCAGATTTTTTTTATTTGCTTAAAGAGGGTTAGTAAAAGAAATAGGAGAAAAATAACAAAATTCAGAATGCTATCTATCTAAACTCTATGTTAAATTGTAAATGATTGTATTAGTTTGTTTGAATGATGATAGAACAGAAAGGGGGTATAATTTTTTTTAAAAAACCCGAATCACCACATATCTAGAGTCTATAATAAAATTGGAAAGGTATTTCAGTGGATCATATTTTAGGTGTTGCCTCCTCAAGTCAAAAGAATGTGTTGTTTCCAGGACCTCAATGAACAGAGCAGTCATCTGATGAAAGCTGTTTGATTTTTAGTGCTCCCAACAGTTAACTGAAGAACTTTTAATACTTCAGAGCACATAACCCCCATATACCCCTTGCCCACCCCCATACACAGTAGGCAAATTTCTTAAGCGAGACAATTTAGATAAAGCAACAGATACCTTGCAACCTTGAAGATGCAGGAAGTAATACACATTAAGAAAGAGATCAATAAAGTACAGGTCTATGCTTCTCCATGTACATTATCATATATGTGAGGCCATTCATGTCTCCGTGCACCAAACAGCGACTGCCTCCCTGTTCCCATTTACCATCCATGAAGCAAGCCAGTCAAGGCAAACGTTCTGTCCTCTATTGGCATAAGTAGGTGATTTACTTGAAAGGAAATTGGCATTGTTTTTGACTAAGACAACATGAGAACTAAATGTCTTCTAAAAATTCCACATCTCTCTTTGTGTGCGAGTTGTTTGTGGAGGCATCTGTACTTTGGAGTATTGTGAGCCTTCAGACGTCTTTACCACGGCTCTGATTTTATTCAAAACTGCAGAGAAATGCCCGTGTAATGGCAACATTCACTTAACAATTTTTTTATCATAAGTTTTTCTAATTCTCCAGTAGAAAGAGAAAGAAAGAAAGAAAGGAAGGGAGAGAGGAAGAGAGGAAGAAAGAGAAGGAAGGAAGGAAGAAAGAGAGAGAAAAAGGAAGGAAGGAAGGAAGGAAGGAAGGGAGGGAGGGAGGGAGGGAGGGAGGGAGGGAGGGAGGGAGGGAAGATGGACAAGAGTTTCCCCACATAGGCTGTGTGCACTGTTTTGTTTCTTTCAGGAAAGAGAAAGGAATCTGATTCCACAGCCAACACAGAATACCAAACACATAAGGTAACATTAATAACAACAACAACAGTTAAGACTAAAATGAACATATCCCTTCCACCCAGGTACCACATGTTTGATATCTGACCCAGAGAGTCATTAGCTCAGAACAAAATGAACCTCTGCACTTAAAGCCGGAGTGGGGTGGGAGTGGGGGGGAGAGATGATTTAAGGGTTATCATGTGGGTTAAAAGATAAAGATTTCTGGGCAATGTGCTGCTGGCACTGATTTGCTGTATAAGGTTAAGAACATTACTACTTCAGTTCCTTTTCTACTATTTTCAAAACAATGCATCCTCCTGCCTCTCACCCCATGGAGGTGACGTTACAGGAATCCATCCAAATTTCATAACCAATCCCATTTAACCAGGCTGCTAGGTTGTGGCTGCTTCCGCTTATTGCCTTAGTAGAGTAAAAAGGTAGCACAGACCATTGGTCCACTTAACACCAATCTCCCGGACCACGTGACCAGAGATAACATTGATAAGCACCCAGCATTTAGACCACCTTGCTCCTCCCATAGGCTCACAATTTCCGGAGGTGCTGCAGGACGGCTGTAGTAAGGTGACAGTCATACTAAAGAGCGCCAAGTTCCTTAGCAGTAACAGTGAAAAGCAGGAGGTCACATGACCTCTTTCCCTTCTGGACCTTTCTCTCACACTTCCTCAGAGGCCCAAGGGGCAGGAAGGAAATAAGACAAGCTTCCACAAGGTAAATGACAAATGACACTTTTGCACGTGATGTATCGCGTGGGCTACCAAGAGACACAAAAGAGATTTACCACCATATTTCATCTAGGGCAGGACAGTGTACACTTCAGACCTGTGCTTTCGGAACTACCTGAAGGACCATTTTCCTCCCAATCCATCATGGAAACATAACGTGGACTGTACTCAGGTCAGATGCAAGCCCACACAACTTTCACAACACTTTGTTCAAGGGGACAAGACCACTGATCACACACTTGCTCCCAATTCCATACTCACTGCAGACCTAGGACAAGCGCTTCACAGACTGGCATCACGCTATGTGGAGTATGGGATTTGGAGTCTCACTGCCGGGCCCTGACCTTGGCTCTGCAGCTTACTTACCCATGTGTGTGACACAGACAATGTACTTAATCCTCTGTGCCTCAGCCTCTTCATCTGTGCAATGGAGACGAAAACAATAGCCACCTCATGGGCTTGTGGTGAGGACTGAAATGAGTTAACGTACACAAAGCCACCAGGACAGCTACAACAATAACAGGCACACAGGAGCCCCTCTGTGTGAGATTTTATTTCTCTTGTGTGTTTTCATCCATAGCCCAACTGGCTTTGCCACCTGTACACCTCAAAAGGGGTAGAGCCACAAATAAGATGGTGGAATATTGGTAGCCCTTGCCGCTTGTAAGAACAAGCCATATTTATCTCTCTCTCTCTCTTTCTCTCTCTCTCTCACACACACACACACACACACACACACACACACACACACACACACACACACACACACACACATGGGGTGGGTGTCTTTCCCCAACGGAAAGCCCAGTCCATCCCCACTGTCTGTCCTTTGTAACCTGCCTGGGAGGCCTGAGGCAGGACTCTAACCACTGGTTGGGGGGTCTCCTGTTCCCTCTTCTTTCTGGCCCCCTTACTCTCTTGCTCCTTCTCTCTGTCAGAAATGCTCCCCTCTGGGTCCCTGTAAAACTTACTCCTCCTGTTTCCACAGGTCTCAGATGAAAGGCTGTCTCTTCCATGTCCTTCCTTGACCACTCTGAATCAAGTCTCCTCCATTTTGAAATTATTTATCATGTGTTTGTCTACCTCGGTGTGCATCACACGGTATCTGTAGTCTTCACTGCTAACCCTCATCTGCACCCTGATATTTGACATGTAGTAAATATTCAGTAAAAACTTGTTGAATCAATGAAGTATATCTCTATGAATCTGAAATAAAATTTAGTAGTTTCCCTTTGATCTTTTTTCCTTGTTACTCTAACTTCTCTCCACCTTCAAAAAATGTACTCTCATTCAATCACTCATTCAGTATTTACTAGGTTACAGGTACATATCAGCACGCTTAGGTGCAAAGGGGATGGAATAATACATTGGGTTGCTGCTTTTAAGGATTAGGGAAAAATGATGAACAAATAAACCTCATAAAAACTGATATGTGGGCTTCCCTGGTGGCGCAGTGGTTGAGAGTCCGCCTGCCGATGCACGGGAAACGGGTCCGTGACCCGGTCCAGGAAGATCCCACATGCCGCGGAGTGGCTGGGCCCGTGAGCCATGGCTGCTGAGCCTGTGCGTCCGGAGCCTGTGCTCCGCAACGGGAGAGGCCACAACGGTGAGAGGCCCGTGTACCGCAAAATAAATAAATAAATAAAAATAAATGTTAGTTTTCCCTGGACTAGTAGTTCTCAACCTTGCCTCCGTATGAGCACCACTGGGGAGTCTTACAAACTCCCACTGTCCAAACCTCACCCCAGTTCAGCTAAACCAGGACTTTGGTTCTGCCCATGTCCACATTCCTGTCCAAGGTCAGCACATCTGCCTACCAGTGGTGCCTGAGGTCTGGCTTTGGCAGAGGTTCTGCAGCGGTAGTAGAAGTTGGCTCTTAAACACTAAGAAATGGAGCCACTAAGAAAGAAGCCAGCAGAGAGCTGATCAAGAGGCGAACTTTACCAGATAGCACTGCATTTTTTTTTTTTAATTGAAGTATAGCTGTCCACAATGTTGTGTTAATTTCTGCTGGGCAGCAAAGTGACCCAGCTATACATATATACACTCTTTTGCATATTCTATTCCAGTATGGTTTATCCCAGGAGATTGGATATAGTTCCCTGTGCTACAGAGTAGGACCTTATTGTCCATCCATTCTATATGTAATAGTTTGCATCTACTAACCCGGGTCCATCCCTCCCCCACCCCCACCTTGGCAACCACAGGTCTATTCTCTTTGTCTGCGAGTCTGTTGCCACAACTCAACAACAACAGCAACAAAGAACAATCCAATCAAAAAATGGGCAGAAGACCTAAATAGCATGGCATTTAACACACTGTGTCTTTTCAACTGCTCCTGTGAAGGCTTCAGAATCACTGTCCTGCTGCTGCTTTCCTGTGGGTGGGAGTAAGGCCAGTTGAAGCCAATTTCAAGCTACCAACATCACATCACAAAATGCAGAGTTGGGAGAAATGAGCAGTTGCACCCCATTTTATGATATTTTTACCATATGGATATAATAAATGTTAAGAACTTCAAGAGCACAGATAATAGCAAAACCCAGTAAAATCATTACGAAGTGGTGAATTTTGAGTATTGCCTTTATAAAATATAATTTATTTAATTACAAGTTTCTATAGTGTGATTTCAAATAATGACTGTGTTTAAAAACCATCTTGCGAAATTCCTAGAAAATTTAAAAATTGGTTTTCACAAGTGTCAACTTAAAAAAATGCACAACGTGAGAGTGAGAATTTAGTTTTATTTGGGGTAAAATGAGGACTGCAGCCTGGGAGCCAGCATTTCAGATAGCTCTGAGAAACTGCTCCAAAGAGGTAGGGGGGTAGATCAGTATATATGTGACTTTGGTGAAGGCAGAGTACATGCAATCAAGCACATATTTTTTTTGGCAGAAGGTTTCTGCTAGTCACGAGGAGCAGTCGTCACCATGAAGAATTTTAGTGTTTTTCTAGATATGAAGAGATACAAGAAATGGGCTCATAAAATTGGCTCCTGAAAATATCTAACTATCTGAAGACCTGTTTTCCCAGAGCACAGCGTGTCTCATTTCAGCTCTCCACCCTGAACTCCTTTCAGGGTGGTGCTGAAAATCAGCAGCTGCAGCAGCACATGATTTAATCCTTGTAGAGGTAGATGGCAAGTGCCCATGGCGAGTGCCAACTGTAGTTGACACAAGCCAGGTGGAGCTCTCTGTAGGACACCATCCATACCTTTTACAACTTCAGGGATGTATTCTCATTATAAAGCAACTCACCAGATGCAAACTAGTATATATGGGATGGATAAACAACAAGGTCCTACTGTATAGCACAGGGAACTATATTCAGTATCCTGTGGTAAACCATAATGGAAAAGAATATGAAAAAGAATGTGTGTGTATATATATATATATATATATATATATATACACACACACACACACATATATATACATATAACTGAGTAATTTTGCTGTACAGCAGGAATTAAACACAACACTGTAAATCAACTACACTTTCATAAAATGTAAAAAAATAAAAACTAAAAAAATAAAATATCAGATGGGAAAAAAATAAAACAAATAAAGCAACTCACATTGACTGAAGGGCTCTTGATTCAGGTCGGGGAAGACCCACCTTCACAAGTTTATGGTCTTGTTCTTGCTGACCTCTGCCATTTTGGACCGGTTGCTACACTCTGATGGAGGTGAGTCAAAACGGCCCTAGTCCACCCTCACTCATCCTCTGTTCCCTGTAAGCACTTGGTGTCCCACCGCCCCAGCACTAAACCCTCTCTCTATGCAAACTGAACAGCACCCTGGGTTTCCTTGCCTCAGTGCATTGAAGTCTAATGCTCTGATGCTAACCACCCACTTCCAAGCAGAATTTTTAAGGTTTCCAGGGTCACCAGGCAGGATACTAACACATCATTTGATTTGCATCATTGTGCCTCCAGCTCCAAACATTCCTCAGTCATTTTTAATGCTAAAAAGGCTTTGATTACTTCTGAGAACACTACCCACCCCTCTCCTCCCCTTTTCAAACAGCAAAGTCTAGAATTTCATTTCCTGCAAACAGGCACTCTGAAACCAGTTAGATGAATATCAAAAGTGCATTCCCCTAAATGATAGCTGCTTTCCAAAGGATCCCTCAAGGCTCAATTACTTGCCACTTCTTTGCTTGGTTTCATATGTTAGCATTCCTTCGCAGTCTCCAGCGAAAATCATAAGGGCCTTAACCACTGATAACAGTCTGCAAACAGGGAAAGTCATCATTACCATTCCTTTAACCAACACCGAGGGTTTCCTACCCACAAGGTCCGGGGGCCAAGTCTGACTCTTGTTTCCCTTTTACATCTTTTAGTTAATTGCTTCAATTTGTTCCATTCCCATTCACTTTCTTTTGCTAAATCACAATTATTCATCACATATGTGCAGCCAGGAGGTTAGGGAGAACACCCAGCTGGTATTATCGGGAAGCCAGAATTTCTTTTAGGGGGAAGATTATCCTTGGTGTGACCCAACATTATCCCTTTCTCTTTTTTTTTTCTTTTTTTTAACTTTTTGCCTAGCTTCAGAAGCTGCTTATACCCAGAATAGCAGTGCTGTGATTCACTGGGTTAAACAGACAGAACAAATTCAATATTAACCCACAAGGGGCCATGACATCACCACTACAGGCATGTGGCCTCCAGAAGACACTCTAACACGAGAAACCCCAGACACTAATTCAGAAAATAAGTCCAAGCATCCTGGCCTTATGGAATTAAACATTCAGAGGAAGTTATATGTGCCTATATCTTAGAATTTTGCCTGCTAGTTTTTTAAAATTTAGAATTAGATTTACTAATGTATAAGCACAAAATAGAAGGAACATAATTGAGCTCTTACTATATTCCAAGCACTGTTCTAATGGCTTCAAGTGAATTTTTTTTTTCTCATTGAAACATCACAGTAAGGCTGTGAGGTAGGTCCTGTTATCATTCCCATTTTACAGATGGGTAAACTTGAAGACAAATCTCTTCTGTTTTTGTGTTTTTGCAATAGTAATTCTAGGCCAGTTAATAGTTTCTCTTTTCTCATTGGGAAGACAGATGTGCTTGATCTCCCCGAGACATTTATTACTAGAGGAACCACAGTACAACTGGGAGTAAGAAACAGAAATCCAATACTTGAGAAACACTACAATTAAAAGAAGCAAGTAGAATTATTTTATTGCTTATCAGTTTATGGAGACATTGGAAACTCTGGCTCCCAACGAAGGCATTTTAAATTTTTTTCTCACAATAGTTTGCAACTTAAATTTCTGAAATATTCCTGTTTGATTATTCACTAGAATATTTTCTTATTTGTCAGAAAAGGAAAATAAGGGCACTTTAGCTAGCTTATCTTATTACAAACACATACAACCAAGAATTAATAAAGTTTTTTTTAAACAACGTATTTAAACTTTTCTCTCAAAATGAAAGCATCGTTTTGGCTAACTTTCATACTTTAACTGTTTAATACACTGTGAGTACTAGTGGTGATCGTTGGAAGATTACAACTGCTTCCTTGGTGTCCCCCACCTCACCCCCACTGTATGCTTTTGGGCAGTGTTTTTTATTCTATGCTTTTGTATACTTTTCTTTGAATCCCTCACACCTAAGAGAATATTGATATATGACTGTTATATAAAAAATGTTTAAAGGATTAATGAATGAAAGAAGCAAGAAATCTTTTAAAGATGACGAGGCTACGGGAAAATAATTCAGAAAGACCTTTTGTACTTAGAACTGACTGAAACACAGCCTGATTCTCGAAACTCTAGATTAGTCAAGTTTTCTGGTCTCCTTCAGAACATCATCTCCATCTTCATGCTGGACCTTTCCTGCAAAACCTAGATCAAATGTAGAGCCTTCCTTGAATATACCATGGCAAAATGATCTGTGCTGTCTCCTGCCCCTGTTTTATATGATGCTCTCTCTCTCTCTCTCTCTCACACACACAGACACACAGAGAATTAATAAAATCGCTGTCATATTTTAATGTAATGGCATTAATTTGTGTACATTACCTCTCAGTTTCTTGACAGCACTGACCACGTTTGCTCACTCAATAATGCTGTGTGTATGTGTTTCCAACATAATTCTACAGAGAGATATTTAAACCAGGACCTGGTGAATAAATTTGCCTGGCAAATGTTCTGGCTTTCTAACACCAGAGATTGCCCCACCCCACTGGCAAAACCAATCAAATGTCTGTTTCCATCTCAAAGATGAACTATTTAAACTTATCACCTTGTGCCTGCCTTTCTCCAGTCCACACCCCTGCACCACACAAGTAAACCCTCCCAATCCCCAAACACTAAGCTTGCTGAGATGATTCTTAGGGTGGCTGAAAGGAACACAGGTGTAGGTGAACCACTATGTCAGAGAAGATACTTCCTGTTCCATGTACAGAATACCAGCGTTTGCTCAAGGAACCATGAGGACACAGCATCTTGGGAAGGTCCATTCAGCTCACTGCTGGAGCTCTGAGCCGACAAAGGTAGCATAAAAACCAAAACACAAAAATGGTATCAGCAATCGTGACACGCAGACATTTTTATTCCTCTCTTTAAAACGTCAGCTCCTCCTGACAGCTGGATCCAGCCACTGGACGTAAGAAATGTTTCGATTTGTGAACCCCTTCCGCCTTTGCCACGGAGGACGACTTCAAACAACCATCAGTAAACAGCATTCTCATCACTCCAGCCCAGACTGAATTCTAATCAAGGTCTTTTAAATGCCACTGAACAAATCTATATACTATGGATTGTTTTCTTGTATGCCTCTAGCCAAACGCTATTCACTGGGTCATTTATTATTTTTAGAAAACCAAAACAATCCACACTAATAGTATAAATTATAGCACATCTAGAAGCAGCATCCAGGCATCCTTGGTAACTTAATAATAGAACTGAAAGAAGCTTTTAATTATTCCTCCTCTGGTAATTTATTAGACAGTCTGTATCTAGGAATTGCATGAGTGGAAGATCCAGGTTTATATCACCATTAATCAACAGAAACGTTCTGGTCTGCAAATGCCCTAAAAACCAAATACTAAAATCCAAGGAGTACTCATAGTTGAGTTCAAAGAGAAATAAAATACGGAAATTTTAAAAAGTCCAACAGATTATCCAAAGCAATATATCTAGCAGGAGTCAGGAATTCTTAAATAGGTTATCTAACATAAAAATGAATGTCCAACTTGCAGGGAACTTCTGATAAAATGTTTCCGTAAGTTGTCATTTTAATCTAAGACATGAGATGCAGGGTCAACTACGACTATACTCCAACCTGACTCAATGATGCCCAGGTGAAATCAACAAATGATGTCATGATTTACTCACTTTCTCTTGAGAAAAGCCCATCAGGAAAGCAATAGAGTAAACCGCAGACCACTTAGCTGCTCAAGTTCTTTACGTCTGTAAACAAGTCAATTAAAAAGACTTCCCAGAATCGCCTGTCATAAGGCCTGTCTGTCCATCATCTCCGAATGTATGAAAGAAAAACCATAAAGCCATTTCTCTGGGCTATTTGTTAGAGAGACGTAATTGTAGGCTTCAAGAAAATGACATCTGAAAGAAGAGCTGGGCCTGCATTGTATCCTCAGATTAATTAAGCCAGAGCCTTGGAGGTTTGGCATTGAAGTTTCAGAAAGAGCTGCCTTTTTACTGAGCAAAGTTATTTCTGTAAATCAGGGTTGGAACTGGGGAGTCCTCACTGTCACCATTTGGGGACCTTCTTACTGGACAGAAAGAATAATTTCAGCTACATTCATTTCTAGGTCCAATAATCCATTCCACACTAGTTTCTCATATTTCTCTCTTTCCTGCCCCTTAGCTCTGGATGCTGGGACACGTTTCTGCTGGTTATGCCAATATTCCCTCCTTCCTTGACCCTGTCCCAACCATCAACAAAACAAGCCAAAAGGAAATTTCAACAGTTTTCTTAATTTACACACCATCATTTTCTTCATTGCCCACTCTCTCTTCCCCATCTTCAAACTGTGTGTGGGTATGTCAGGGACAGTGGCTTAAGAAGTTTCATCTGAACTGCTGCAAACACTTGTGAGATTGGAAAAGAGAAAAACAAATTGGGGATATCTCTGATTCAAAAAATTTAGAACAATTCTTGTATTTTTTTCTGTTCTGTTTAAATTTCATTGAAGCTTTACTTTTTAACAGCCTCTACTGAACTCCTGTATTTCATTAGTGATGTGAAAGATAGCTCAGGTTGAAACTGTAGAATTCATTAATTCATTCAACAATATTTATTGAGCACTTACTAAGTGCCAGGCAATGTACTAGGCATGGTGCGAAAAGTGATGACAAATTTGCTCCCTAGCCGTCACTCCAATGAACATAGATCAATCTGCTCTTTTGGCTTTCCACATATCAGTATAGACACTTCCATCTCTCTGGGTGATCAGGCCAAGTACCAACAATAGGGTTTGCTGAACCAGCTTCACTCCATACATCCCTCCATGGACCTTGGTGGTCTTTTTTACTAAATGATACAATGTTAGACTCCTTTCTAACTTCTCTATTTTAATAAAAAGTTAACTCAATTGATGGTCACATAAGTATCCAGAATCCACATACAAAGAGACATTTTGCAATTCTATGACTAGCACAGGGTCTGAAGAATTAGTTACAGTTTCAATGAATTCCATGCACAAAGTAGTCTCAGTGTCTAAAAGAGAGATGCCACAGTGATTCTCTTATTTTCATCCAAGGTGACATCTTGATCATTGGTTTATGGATGTTTCAACATATCACCCTCAATATTTCTTTTCATTTACTGGCTTAGAACAGAGGAAGAAACATAATAAAATCAAGTGCACTCTTGTCCTTCCTGATTAGTTATAATCTAGTTGTAGAGAAAGTGCATTACTGTCCTTTATTTTTCTAGTTTCACCAAAATATTTGATTAAGAATGGGGAAATATTATTTGTCTCTTTTGTAAAAAACAAAACAAAAAACTTATCTTTTCTTCCAAGAACAGTACATGTTCTTTATAGGAAAAAATGGAAAATATAGAAAGTCAGAAAGAAATAAAAAGTAATTATATTCCTATCAAGCAAATACAACCACAAGTTTTAAAAGCTGTATATCCTTTAAATTTTGCTATGCTTTGTTGGTGATTAAATAACATTTATGGTGTTTTCCTGATTATAAAGGTAATAAATGTTAATAACAGAAAATTTGGAATATACAGAATTCTATTAAAGATAAATTATTTGATTCTAGCAGTGTTCTTGTTTTGACACATTGCCTTTCCGCATCAACTAAAATATTTTTCTGTCTTGCTTTCCCTTTGTCTCTTTGTCTCTGTTTCTTCTCTCTCTCTCTCACACACACATTCACACACACATTGTTTGTTGCTTTCTTAACATATGACAATTGTTTTTCAGGTTATTAAATGATTTTCTTAAAGGTAAGTTTTAGTGGAGACAATATTTCACCATGTAGATGTAAAGTAATGGAATGCTTACATATTAGAATTAAATTATTTTTCTATTGTAATTATTGATGGGATAAACATCAATTTTTAAAAAATTACACTATAACTTTATCCATAAAATGGAATATCACATCAAATTATTAAGCATGTTGAAGACTTCTCATAAATATCACATATTTCACCAGAAAGTTTTTACACAATTTTCACCAGAAAGTACATACAAATATATAGTATTTTTCTCTTTCAGCTTTTCCATGTGTGTTTCCAAATATCATTTTATTTTTTACAAAATAGTTCCACCACTGTTGGACATCTGGGTTGCTAATTAACCTTTACAATTGTTTTTGATTCCTTGATCAAGGATGAACACACTTTTCTAGTAAAGACTGACTTTCATTTTCATTTTTAAAGCTGTAGATACAGAAACAATGGCAAAGAAGTCATCGACAAGTGTCACAGCTCAACTAGATAAAGGATAAAAGACTGTAAAGAGATGAGCTTAATTTTACTTGTGTCAAAGTAGTTGGTGTTTAGAAAATTCTTGTCCCGCAAGATAAAAAATTCCCTCTAGTTAGGTCAGAAAAACAAATTTGGAGGAATCTTTCATTAGAACCCTAAGTTTTTCTTTTTTAATATTTCTCAAATAGATCAATATAGATATGTGTTGTCAGGTAATGTCTGCATATCACTAAAAACAGAACTGTCACCTAAGTAATCCTATTTTACTTTTTATATTAAAAGAAATAAAGCTGACTTCAGTTACATTTTTACAAAGAGTGATTTCTTTACCTGTCCCAAATTTAGATGCATATGACAGTGAGGAATATTCTTAAAGCTGAAAGTTGGTTCAACTCTTATTTCAGCCTAGCATTATTTTTTTTCCTCTTTTTTTAAAAGATTTATTTTTTATTTATTTATGTTATTTATTTTTTTTTGGCTGTGTCGGGTCTTAGTTGCGGCAAGCGGGGTCTTCATTGAGGAGTGTGGGATCTTTTGTTGTGGTGCACGGGCTTCTCTCTAGTTGTGGCACGCAGGCGCCAGAGTGTGTGGGCTCTGTAGTTTGCAGCACATGGGCTCCAGCTGAGGCACGAGAGCTCAGTAGTTGTGGCGTGAGAGCTCAGTAGTTGTGGTGCGTGGTCTTAGCTGCGCTGTGGCATGTGCGATCCTAGTTCCCCGAACAGGGATCGAACCCACGTCCCCTGCATTGTAAGGCGGATTTTTTTACCACTAGACCACCAGGGAAGTCCCAGCCTAGCATTATTTTTGGAGATCCAAATGTTTATTGCCACTTATATGTATTATTTTTTTTCCTTGTTTGATACACCCAGGAGGATTAACCAATTCTAAAAATATTTGAATTATGGGAAAATGCTGTTATGCTAAATTTCTAAACTGAATGGCAATTCCTTAACATTTTAAAAGGAATATCTACTATATAGTACACTTTTCCTAAATCTTTTTGATATCCTTACTTTGAAAAAGCAAAGCTTAATGGTGAATTTACATGTTATTGCTTTCTGCAGCCTTCCTCACCTACAGAAATTGCCATTGTCCCACCCATAGAAATTGCCATTTAGTGTGGCAAGGCCTTTTGCAGAATCTCTCTGTTTGAAAACTGCAATTTAATGTAATAATTTCCATCCATATAAATAGATGCTATCGGATGCTCTTGATAGTGGTATTAATGGAAGCTGGGGTCAGACTCTAATACAAAATATCAAAAAGTATTTTATGGGATCTTCCTTAATAGCCCTTGTGAAGTCTACTTTCATTAATTAGCTCTTATTTTTCACTGAGTTCTTCAACATCGAGAATAAAGAGGACTGTGTAGGGCTATGGCAATCTGAACTCCACAAATTATTTCAGGCATCAGTCACTCCATGAACTCGTGATGCTGGCAAAACTTTGCAGGAAGGGATAGGTCGGCAATCCCAATACTTCAAGCTACAGGAAAATGGAAAAAGCACAAAAGGCATATGCACCTGAAGCTCAGAAAGCCAGTGCACAGAGAAGTGAAATTTATTATTCTAATGACTTTCCCAGCATGAGACTCTCACCAGGAGACACATGTCTGTGCATCTAATAAGGCCATAGAGTTTGGGGATTCCTGAAGGACTCCCGTGACTCTTTCCAAAGCAGTGTTTTATAGGTGGGAAAATACAAAGTATGTGAAAAGGGTGCAATACTGCTACTATCTACACTGCTTCGCTGCTAGCTACCCTCACATGTATTCCTTGGAAATGAAGCCAATTTTGGCCAGCAAGCTCCAATTAAAATATTAGGTTGTTTTAAATGCTTATTCATATTTTGTTCTTGAAGCATGAGAAATCCTAGATCAGGCTAGCTGGAATGTCTCACTTCCATGGCATATACAACTGGGTCTACAATATCTAGGTCCCTCCAAGTTCATCCTTCTCCACTTTATCAGCCCTTTTATGCAATTATAAATGTTTATGGACATATACCCCTAAATCTATTTTTATATAATAATGTGATTATTCTACATGCATTGTTTTGCCAGGTTAGTACTTTGTTTTTCAGTAAATGATATACCTGAGGTTTTCCAGTGTCATATATGTAGCTGTATCATATTTAACCAAACCCCCTCCACTTTGGGCCTTTAGTAGGTTCCAACGTGTCTACACAGGCCATCCCTGTGCATATATCATTTTGTCCACGTGCACATAATTCCTCGAAGTAGAAATTCTGGACCTAAGGTATTTTGATGGACATTTCCAAGTGGCCATCCAAGTGGCTTTTCTGATTTAGTCTGTGAAAGTAACCATTCCTGGACATCATCATTATCCATGTGAGGTGATACAGGTCTTATATTTTTAATCCATTTGATAGCAAAAAAGTTTTCTCATTGTTGTTTTAAATTAGAACTTAACCTCAGTCATTCCTTTTACATCTTGATGTTTCATGAAACCTTGGGTTAGAAAGCCTCAGTAGGAATTACTTTATATAGTCATCAGGTCTCGCTAATGTGTTTGTGATTATTCACAGTGAAGATCCTGGTCCACAAAGTAGGCAAACCCAAATAAGAAACAGTCTACTCCTAATTCTTTCCAGGCTCGTGTCTGCCCAAATGTACTCCAAATTAAATGTATCATGTCCCCCTCCTTCTTTTTTTTTCTTATGGTGTGTTAGTTTCTGCTTTATAACAAAGTGAATCAGCTATACATATTCATATATCCTCATATCTCCTCCCTCTTGTCCCACTGCTTCTGAATTAAGTAGTAAGCTGCCTCAGGGATTATAATGAGGCAGTCGCAGATTTAGGCCAGAGCATGAGGACATACCAAATTCAACCAAAAGTCCTAGCAGGTAAGAACATAAATCAGAATTAGAAGCTGAAGCTACTATCAGGTGTTTGGAACAGACTTGTCTCCAGGGCAGATGAGAGAGAGGCAGAGTTTCTACAAGGCCCAGGATGTAAAAGAATGGGAACCACTTATTTATTCCTTTGCATGCAGGAAGATCTCAGAAAGTATTGATATTGGAATGACATTCCAAACAGGACACTACCCAAAGGACCAAAGAACTGCAATGGGGTGGAGTTGCTCCTTACCCGGAAGTAGGTTCTAAAGTCAATATTAAGGCCCAAGTATAGTCAAAACTACATGTTAAAAATACCTGATGTTATTTGTACAGTACACTGTACATGGTCCAACATGGAAAATAGCTGTCGCATTTGGGAAGTAACAATATAAGTTAAAATTGTCACTATACCCACTATTTTCCCCTTTGGAAACTGGACATTTGTATGCAACCACTCATGTGTAAGATCTTGTAAAGGCTGTACCCAATGTAAGACCATCCCTCTTTATACATTGTCAACCAAATAATACCCAACTTTTCTTGAGTATATTACCTCATTTGGTCCTTCAAGGAGCTTGATGCCATAAGTGCTATCGCTAACTCTCTATTTTGGGGGGAAAATGGTCTCTTTTCACATAGGAGGTAGTAGGTGTGTGAACGCATATACACACTCACTGAAACACACACATATATTTCCCAGTAAATATTATTCACTATGTAAACTTCAGATTGATCACAGGAGTGTATACAAATTACCTACTGTTTAAAGCAATACAGTCATAAAGAAAAATCGATACGCTTACCAATGACAGCTATTTGTAAATATTTTCTTATGCATATTTAGCAATAATGGCCAGAACACTCATGAATATTTATTTAGTAGAATGAAGGTCATTAAGATCACATTTTAGATGGAGGTTAACCAAGCTCTCTGAAACTAAGAAATACTGTTATTTCTCCAGAGGACTTTTTGGCCCAATAAATTGCCTTAAGAAAATAGCCTCTTGAGGGATAATTATGATCTAACTGCTTGAGATCTGAGCACCACAAAATTTGCCACTAGGGCAACAAAACATAGAGTAAATGGATTTTCCCATCGCTACTTTGAGAGAGTTGTGAAGTAAAAAGACAACATGACAGAGGTGAGAGTAACTGTCAGTGTGAAGCCTGCTTCTCAAGAATGATCTTGAAACACCCTTAAATGTCTGTGTTCAACATCATCTGCCTTGTGAATTCAACTTGCACTGGTCCTACTTCATCAGCGTGTTTCTCTGGATGACGTACCTACCATGCAACCAATAAGTGGACCTTACAAAAATAAAAGTGATCATGATTACAGTTCTTTTTAGTAACTTTTGTTTTTACAAGGTTCACATAAAGTTCTAGAAAGAACAGACAAAATTACGATATCTTGATAGAAATCATATCAGGGCCTGGTGAAAGGTGAGAGTGCAGAGCACCGGCTGGAAGGAGGAATATGGGAAAGTTCTGGATCCACAGAACTGTTCTATATCTTGATTGGGGTGACAGTTAAGGGTATATACTTTTACAAAAGTCATTGAACTGTAGACTTAAGATCTGTGCTTTTTGTTTTATGTAAATTTTTCTTCAGTGTAATTTCCATTAGGATTTCTTCTTTGGAAAAAAAAGCAATTGCCATTTATCCAAAGCTTTCCCTTTGATTTTGGAAACAAAGGAGCACACTGTGTAGTCACTGATGTTTTGGAAGACTAAATGTTGCTGTAATGAGGAGTATGTTTTTTCTGGGATGTGACATCAGAAGATGAACAGAACACCTACTTTTTTTTTTTAATGTGCAGATTTCCCCATAAGAGTTACCTTGTTTGGCTAAAGAGTGAGGTGTTAGGAAGCTCCAAGTTATGAGAATGGCCATTTGTAATGAACATTCTAAGCGCACTGATGACAAATGTGAATTAAGCAGTAGGCCAAATGAAGCATATGTTAGAAAAACATACAGTAGTTTTTCTATATTGCTTTTTCTTAACCAAATTTCATCTTTTCAGAGTTTATTATGAAGGCTGTTTATGAAGAGGCATAAGAGAAAGGGTATTATAGAGACAAATTTTTATTTTAATTCAATTTAAAACAAAATAAGTTATGTATTCCCTATACATGGCGGGCATTGTGATGACACCAGGAACAGAAAGGTAGACGAGATTGTGTGTTTCCTTAGAGAATATCCAGTCTGGCAGGAGCCCAGGCCCTGAAATGAATAATTACAACACAGATAAAAACTGAGGCAGGGCTGCTGTGGATAAAAGTATGGGCTCTGGAACCAAACTGTTCAAATTCTTGTTTGCACTTACTAGGTGTATAATCTTAGACAAGTTGTTTAAATACCTTGTGCCTCAATGTTACATCTGAAAATGGAATGGATAAATAGTATCTATCTCACAAGGTTTTGAAGGATTAAGTAAATTCACAGATGTAAAGTTCTTAGAACAGAACCTGGCAGAGAGTGAGTGCTATGTAAGTAACAGGGAAACACGTGGCCACCAAGGGTACTTCCTCTTGGTCAGTGTCCACTCTGCCAGGTGTCCTGATGTTGGCAATGAATGCATCATGATTGCAGAGCCTGATACTGCTCAACAGAAGCACAATCTATCTCCTCTTGTGTTAACTCCACGGAAATCCATGAAAATCTGAATCACTATGTAGCTGATATATACAGAGAGAGAGACAGACAGACAGAATGAGAGGAAGAGACAGAGACAGAGAGACACACAGAGAGAAACACAGACACCAAGAGAAAGACAAACAGAGATGGTGTGAGTGTGAGAACCAAGGCTATGGTCTGCTTGAGAGTTATATTTCACACCATAAATGAACAAAGTTGTACTATGGCATGAATATCTGGCAAAAATATTGTGGAAATTAATATGCACACACATGTAAACAGGTACATACACCTTTCACAAACGTCTATGTGGAATGAAAGAAAGAGAGCAAGAGGATGTTCAAATGTGTATTTCCTAATTCTAGAGTTGGGATAATAACTCTAAGAAAAGTGGAAAATGTCAATGACTAATCAACAAATTGTAAGAGCGATTTTAAGGCATACTTCCTAAGAAAACTTACCATTAAGTAAAAACCAGAAACAAAAAGAAACCAAAAACAAATGAAAACCCCTCTCATTTTTACTGGAGACTAGGATAGCTGGCAAAGCATCTGGATCTCATACTAATCTGTGTCAGGTAACAGGACTTCAAATGTTGTAGAGTCCAGATGAAGAACTCATCTACTTCTAAAGGACTTTGGTTCACACCTAAAATAACTCTGCATAATTACATCAATGAGATTTGCTAATAGGAAACCTCATATGTATTAAAATACAAGTGTTAATATCTTTTTTCTGGTTTATAATTTTATCTCATCAAAGTCCACATGCCCTTTGGTAGAAACTTCCAGGCAATAACTAATTATGTTGTTTAAAACATTATTGGCTGTTTTGGGTGTCTTAAGTTGTGAAGATTAGAATCCCATTAGCAAAATCATCAAGTGAAAAATACATAACTCTATTTGATTTGCTATACAGAGATTCCATGATGAATAATTAAAGCATCCCCTCCAGGACTTCTGGTTTCAGATGGCAGAATGAAGCATGATTTCAAAATCTTCCTTCCCACAAGCCTAATTATAGTAAGTAAAGGAAGAAAAAAAATGCCCAGCTGTAGTCAAGCAAAAAAAGAAGCTGGTGGCCACTTAAGAAATAAATGCTCCTATGAATCTATACTCCTTAATCGACACACAAAAGCCACAGTTCAAGTCCAATACTGACGCTAAAATAACCTGAACAATAGAAATATCTGCTTTCTTTATACCAACTCAAATGCACCCAGGCGTGTGCGCATGCGCGCACACACACACACACACACACACACACAGAGTCGAACGCTGTCATCACTGTTGATAGGGTAAAAAGAATCAGTCGCATTTAATCGAGAATATAACAAGAATGTGCTATAATTTTAAACTGCTTTGTAGGTATTAGATAATACAATCAGATAAGAGAAAGAAAAAATTATAAAAATAGGATATCAAGAGACATGTTTATCATTAATCTTAGGTAATGTGATTATGCTTCAAGGAAATATTAATTTAAAAATATATTAGGAACACTAGGAGAATTCTGTAAAAGAGTGATATGTAAAGTTATAATCTAAATGTAGAAAATATAATGAAGAGATAAATCAATTTTTAATAGTAAACAAAAATATTAAATACTTGGTATAAATCTAAAAGAAATCCATATTGCTTACATGAAGGAAATTTAAAATTCTACTACATACCATGGCATAATTTGGTGAGTGGATAGATATGCCATGAACTATAAAGGAAGACAGGATAGTATAAAAAGGTCAAATTGTTCAAAATTAATCTGTGAATACAAATGAGTCCCCCAAAAGACCCATAAAACACTGTGACACATGTTTGTGAAAATGAACAAAATGTTTATCTCAAAGAAAAGACATAAAAACTTGAAGAAAATTTTTGAAAATGAAGATTAAAGAAAGGAGAATAGACCTAAATGGTATACAATTAACTACAAAATAATAATTACTAAAATTGTTTTGGGGAGAAAAAATGGACTTATAGTATATGGAATAAAATTAGAAGGATTCAGAAATATAGCAAAAACATATGGAAATAAAATCCACGGTACAACTAAATTTCAAATCTCTGTGGAAAGAATTATTCAATAATTAATGTTGGGACTGTAGATCCAGTTGATTGGATTTTAAAAATTACATATATGAACTATAATGTATA
The DNA here is from genome assembly GCF_963455315.2 of Globicephala melas. Taxonomy (NCBI): domain Eukaryota; kingdom Metazoa; phylum Chordata; class Mammalia; order Artiodactyla; family Delphinidae; genus Globicephala; species Globicephala melas. Next base: position 54,636,628 of record NC_083324.2, read on the forward strand.
TATGTGTATATGTATCATAAACATGAATGTATATGTGTATATGCATATGTGTTTGTGTATTTTACCCCTTACATTAGAATATAAAAATAAATTCAAAAGGTCTAGAAGAAAGTATGGATGAATTTATTCATAATATTTTAGTGGGAAAGCTATTTTAAGGTGGTCTAAAAACCTAGAACGCTCAAAAGAAAAATATGTTAGATTTTATACACACATATTTTAAACTTTTGTACGGCAACAATATCATGAAATCAAAATGCAGAAAAGAAATTGGGGAGAATATATGTGCTACGTCAGATAGAATGTTATTTTCTTAATTTATACAGAATTCAAAAAAGTCAGTAAAAAGATATACAATCCAAAATAAAAATCTGTAAAAAAATGAGTAAGCTTCTAGAAAAATATACAAATGATGGATAAAGGTGATCTAAGCTCCTTCATAATGAAAGAAATGTATTAAAAAATGAGGTTGCATATTTCACAGTTCAGATTGGCAAAAAATTTGGAAGTTCAGCAGTCCAAATGCTAGAGAGGTTATGAGAAAAAGCAGATGCTACTGGTTAAAATATAAATGTATGGATCATTTCTTACAGGCAAGTTGGCAATCTCTGAAATAGCAGAAACCTCAGGGTTCCTTTGATCTAGTGTTAGACTTAGGAATTTATCACAAGGTTCAAAGATATATGCGTAATAATGTTCATCACATCATTGTTTGTATTAGCAATGAAAGCAGTCATCAAGAATGCACTGATTGATGACATTCTGGTACCCAGATTACAAGAAATATACTATTGCTATTAACAAGGATGAGGTCGAGTTGTAGGAGAGATAGAAAAGGTGAAGAAATGAGGGAAAAAAGAAGCAGCTGGTATCTACATATCTCTAATGATAACTTTATATACATATATGCAAATATAAATATGTCCACATTAAATTCTCTAGAAGAACAGGCAAGAACTCTTAGAAGTGCATAGTTAGATTTGGAAAGAGGAAACAGGACACAGGATAGAAGATGTTCACTTTTCCTTTCATAGCTTTCCATCCTATTAAAATTTTCTTAACATGCACTTATATTTTGGTTTTGTTTTATTTTGTTGTTGTTTTTTTTTGTCAAAAGGCATTATCTGTGCAGTAGATTATGGACCATTTTTTGTTTTCTCTTTAAATTCCTTAATATTAAACACACTACTTAATATTATGTTTGAAGTTAATTCTCCAAATAATCAATTACCATCCGAATGAAACTAAGCTGCTCCACACGTGTGATGTTGATTAAGGCTCATCCTAGGCAACCACCTTGTCCTAGAGCAGACCGTGAGATTTGTTCTATGCGTCTTCATGGCCTCTGTACCATCTACTACACTGCCTTGCAGATATAAGGTGCTCAATGCAATTTTGTCAAATGAAAACACTTTAAGAATGTATTAAGTTTTCATTTATTCTATATATGGTCAATTAACTGAAATCTACCTATAGAATTTTCTGTTCCATGAATCCAGACCTGGAAACATCTGTAAGTAAATTAGTAATCTCCAGAGTGAATTAGTCCTAAAACAATCAATTGTTCAATTTATAAAAACAAAACAAATAATCAACAGTGTTAATGAATAGGAACACGCATCCCTTAATTCTTAGCCACAATTTTATAATGACAATTTTTTAAATTCCTTTACTTTCAAAAATGTTTAAAATGAACTGTTAGAATTATGAGTCAATAGGGATTCATTGGGTGGCTTCACAAAGAGAGAATGGAATAAGAAGTTTTGAAAGCTATTAGAATTTAAATTATTTGTAATGGTATGTTAAATTATATTTTTTTAGAATCTGAAAAAGAGCGGATATATGTATACATATAACTGCATCACATTGCTGTACAGGAGAAACTAACACAACACTGTAAATCAACTATACTCCAATATAAAATAAAAATTAAATTAAAAAAAAAAACTACCACAAAAATATAAGGTACAAGGATATATTGTACAACATGGGGGCCATAGCAAATATCTTATAATAACTACAAATGGAGCATAACCTTTAAAAATTGTGGATCACTATATTGTACACCTGTTACATATGATATTATACATCAACTATACTTCAATAAAAAATAAATTTAAAGAGAAAAATTATATTCTTGTAAAACCGAGGTATGAAGATAAAATAGATAGCAGACCGCTGAGCAAGTTGTAATAACATTTGTAAAATGTCAGAGCAGGGCATCCCTGGTGGCACAGTGGTTAAGAATCCGCCTGCCAGTGCAGGGAACATGGGTTCAAGCCCTGGTCCGGGAAGATCTCACATGCCGCGGAGCAACTAAGCCCGTGTGCCACAACCACTGAGCCTGTGCTCTAGAGCTCATGAGCCACGATTGCTGAGCTCATGTGCCACAACTACTGAAGCCCATGTGCCTAAAGCCCTGCTCTGCAACAAGAGAAGCCATCTCAATGAGAAACCTGTGCACCGCAACAAAAGAATAGCCCCCGCTGCCACAACTAGAGAAAGCCCGTGCACAGCAATGAAGACCCAACGCAGCCAAAAATAAATAAATTTATATAAAAAAAGAAATGTCAGAGCAGAATGACAGGAAGCTGGTTAGATGGGCATAAATGTACATCGAGTGTTAAAAAATGGTGCGGGCCAAGGAAACTGAGATCAAAGAAGGACGCGTGAGATGATGTGTTTGGAGAAAGTAGTTCTGTGCTAACGCCTCAACTCAAGCAGAGACAGGAGCCTCAGAAGCACCTGTCAAGGGCTGAGTGCGTTGGCTCTGAGTTAACAGGGCCAGAAGGACCGTGCTTGGTCTCTACTTAGAAAATGGAGAAAGTGAACAGCTGGTAAGCTGCTTTGGGTGCAGATTAAAGGTAGGGGAGGTCTGGGGGTGGCCTTGCATACTCAGACTTCGTTGGGGCCAAGGATGCCTGTCTTCCCTGGACAAGATATGGGTTACAGAGGAGAGGGGGACAGAGCCAGGCGCAAACATTTCTGTCTCCTGTCCATGCTGGACAGGCTGGACCTCCAGGGGCTGAGCTGGGAGCACAGGGCTAGAGAATAATGATCATCAGTGTTACAGTCGGGCTTTCAGACATTCATGGTAGAGGCCTCTGAAGATACTAAGAATGTTCCCAAGAAAGAAAGAGACTTGGGAAGAGAATGCAGAGCCATCTCACAACAGAGGTCAAGTGAGAACTTCTCTGTCTTTCTCACCCACCTTTCCCTCTCACCCTGACACCACTAGGGTCAGGGCAGCAAGGATCTGCTGGAGGGAAAGACAGACAGAAACACGGTGCCTCCTTCTTTACTCTGAAGCGTCCATTCCGCTACAGACTTGAGCTGGAGGAAGGGATGCAATCAAATGTGAATCTACATTTTTATTAAAGATTAATTATTGGGTGGGAACTATATATTCTAATTTCTGAATCAAGCCTCAATTTGCTAAAATCCATCCCATATCCCTGTGACCTCACTGAATAAGGAGGGAACTGGAGCTCAGAGAGTTTAAGACTTTTTTGCCAATTACTCTTCAACTGACTAACAAAAAGCTGAGACTCTCAACTGCATTTCCATTATTGTATGGAACCCCTTTTAAAAAATAGAGTGATTTGATTCTTTTTTTTAGCTTTTTTTAAAACCAATCTGTACCTTTTTTTAAATTTAATTTTTATTTTATATTGGAGTATAGTTGATTTACAACTTTGTGTTAGTTTCAGGTGTACAGCTAAGTGATTCAGTTATACATATACATATACATATATCCATTCCTTTTAAGAACCTGACCTTTTTTTAAATGAGTGGAGTCAAGAGTGAAAAGTTCCCATGGCCTGAGGGCCACCACAAATATGTGGCACTGTAATAAAGCCTGTTGATGAAGTGCATAAATTAACTTTCGTTTTCTGGAGACAGTAAATGCAGTGTTTTGTCTGAATATATGCACCAAGAACAATGCAACGTTTTATACCATTCCTTTTATGCATAACCCCACTTGCATATTATTAATATTTCCTGACTAGATTAAAAGTCTTAGAGATGATTTTGCCTGAAATGTTTTAGTTCAATGCCCCCTTGGGGGAATTATTTTCAGCCTTAATTAACTTAATTGACAAGGCAACCAAGAGAATTAAAATGAGAGAAAAACAAGAATATTGAGAAGAAAAAATAAGGTTTCCCACTTTATTTACAAAGAGCCCCTGAAACTCAGTGTGTAGCAAGAACGTGCAAATCTGGAACGTTCACTTATTACTGAGTTCATTACCATTTCATGTACCTGGTCAACCTTACCCTGTGCAGTTATGTTCTTTCCTGAAATGTTTTGAATAGGCTATTATTATGACCACCAATCTAAACTTTTTTAAAGCCAGTATCATCTAAAATAAATGCCTCTGTGCTTCAAATTGCTAGAAATTTTTATCATAAAAGTATGCATTCCCTCCCTCTTACGGGTGGCCGTCACAATGGGTTTTGTTTGGAGAAATAAACTGAAAATTTAATTCTGTCCCCACCCTGCACTCCTCCCAAAGTAAAGCATCTGAATTGTAATTCCAGCCAATCTCCCTTCAGACCTTGGTTCATGAATTTCAGAGGTAAAATGGTCACAGCCTTGGGAACTGTGTGGAATCCGCATAATTTACTATTTCCTGTGATTCATCAAAATGCCATTCTTCCCAAGAGGCCATTTTTTCCCCCATCATGAACACACACATACACTCACACAGAAACATACCACAGATAACTTTAATTATCAAGAATACACAAATAGACTATAATTTAAAAGGATTACAAGTGTGTTTAGTTACATTAAATTAAAACAAACAGATCCCTAAACCACTCTTTCTCCTATGAATTTTTGTCTGCATTCTGCGAGTAACAAACAGAACCCATTTATTAAGTATCTTTAAAAATTACAGACCTGGAGTGAGTGGACTTACCTATACCTATTGGTCACTTGAAGAACACGAACTTGCATTCAACTTGAAAGTGCTAGAAAGTTGACCTATGCTTTATAAAAATTCTCAAACACTTTTAGATCTTACTTTAAAAAGAAAACAAAGTAAACTACAGGAGTCGTCGGCATGATGATTACGGCACCCATCCTCATTTTCCATTCTCTCATTGGCGTCCAGAGTCCTCATATTTCCTCTTGGGCACCAAAGGAATTCCCGACATTCTTGCAGGAACTCCTTTCTCATGTAGCCTAAGGCATTAACTGAAAATCCACCACTAGGCTTTACAGAGCACAGAGAGCAGGAAAGTCTGAATTCTGGCAAGAACTTAGTTCTCATGTACTTCTGGTTAGAAAGTTCCAGTCAACAGCTACTGACATGTTATGTTTGAAGCCCCAAAATTCTTTCTGGTAATATTTTCTTCCTGCACTAAGAGCACCATCCCCACAGTGTCAAATATCAGCTTTTCTAGAAGCTAAGAATTCTAACTAAGCTATGTGTGCAAAGAGGCCTGAAAATATGGTTCCATTAATGCTTATTAGTAATCCACACACCAATGGGTCTATGATAATTCAGGAGTTCCAAACCCATAAGACTGAACTGCCTTCACCAGAATTCACAGAACAGAAAAGGCCGATAAAACCAAAGTGTGAACAGAAAGCAAAACTTCATAGTCTTTTCACTTTGCCATATTCAGAAGCACTGCTCTGGCTGCCTCAACACACACACAAATATTGAGCTCCTACTCTGTGTCTTCTGCCGGTATTTCTGTATTCCATTTACTCCTCTAAAGTAGCAGCAAGTAAATATGTGGTCCTTTTGATTGAGAATTAATTTATATTAACATGGGCCAACTCCAGGTTTACAAATATTCTCTCTGTTTTTGTACCTGTCATCCCAGGCAGCAAATTTGCAAAATGGGCTTGGATGAGAGACCCAAAGACTCACAGAAAAATCACCAGGATAAAAATCACTTATACTTTTTCACTTTGTAGCATCCTTTCCATAAAAGAATAACCCAAGTTAAATATACATCTTCATTTTCCCTTCTCTGTATCAAAAAGTTGGTTTCCCCTGGCCACGTGTACAGTCTGCGGGTATGCCCAAACCATGTTTCTCATTAGTTTGAAACACTTCTCTTACTCCAAATTAATCATTTGATTTTGCTGTCAACGCCTGTGTCAAGACTTCCATCAAACCTGTTTCCTTAATGGTCCCCTCTGGCCACGGACTGCCAGTACGTCCCTTAAAACGTCAGACCCGCACATATGCTGGATAACATGAATTTTCAGGGATATTCTAGTAAGTTGCATTACAGCGTGATGAGCTTTATATTTGGATGAGAAAATCATGCAAGCCAAAAAGTGTACAGACAGAAAGGGCTGTCTCTGATGAAAGGGCTTCCTATGGGGAGAGGCATTTTATTCTTTTGGCGGAATCCCCATCAAAGCAAGAGGAGAAGCCAAGGTTTTAGATCAAGCATAGATCAAGCAAGAAAGAGTGAAAGAGGATGCATGGGAGATAAAATATCCTTCTTCCTCCAAAAATGTTAGAATATAGTACTTCCTATTACTAAACATTCCTCAGTCAAGAAAATTTAAATCTATAGCTTTCTGTGATAGAATTAGATAAAGCCATGACTTTTCAGGAGACAATTTACCATTCTCAGTCCCTCTGTTCCTCTCACAAGGAAAATTATAGACAGGACTCTCAGGTAGAATTCATTGAATGAAGAATGGAAATTGCTGTCCCTCAGTACATGAGATCATTTACAATCATAAAGGAAGCCTAGATGGATGGGAAGGCCCCAGTCAATAGCTCACTTCCACCATAACTAAGAGGCTGTCCTGGAAGGAAAATAGTGCACCAATGATTTCACTTCAGGTTTTTAACAAGACAAATATCGCTGACATCACATTTGGCTAGATGGTGTTTGCAGGAGGGTTGAAATTCGACATTGGATAACTAACAATCCTACAGCCCTTTGTGAAAAGACTTCTGGTTGGGGTTGAAGTTCTCAAAGAGAAATCTTCAGGCGCTGGGCTGGGAGTCAGAGACAACAGTCACTGGTGGTGTCTGTATTCTCTTTTCTGGAGAAGCCCCTTATGGGGAGATGGCAAAATAATCTATTTTGTTCATTTCCTCTGTGATTACATGTTGAAAGTTTTAAATTATCCTTTTTGGGAAGAGAGAAAGGGAACCACATACATAAAAATTGTTGGCTTAAACTAGTTCCAGAAAAGGTACCAAATACTGGTAGCGTACACAAAACAGAAATTTTACCTTTCTAATCAGTAGCCTGCTTGCACATAACAGCTGATTGATTTTGGACTGCATTTAAGACATTGGCCTCAACAAAGGGAATACAGTTTATAGACATGATAGTCCTTATGAAACTAAAAACAGTAGCTCTGGGAACTTGCTCTCTACCAGCAATTCCCAAAAGAAGATTCAGAACTGGTGAACCCAAGCAAAACCAAGGACAATTTCCAGTTGCCCTTGTTTAGTGAAGGGAAAGTTTTTAGGAGACAGTGTCTGTTATACTTTCCAGGAATGAAGCAGCTGCTATCGTGTGATAAAACTCTACTGACCACATTGTATGGTTGAAACTGTTTAGCCTCTCTGGGGCCCAGCACAGCACCTGGTCTACAGCATGCCATCAAAAATAATGGATGGATACCATAAAAAAGAATGAAATAATGCCATTTGCAGCAACATGGATAGGCCTAGAGATGATCATACTAAGTGAAGTAATTCAAACAAAGACAAGCATCATCTAATATCACTTCTATGTGGAATCTAAAAAATTATACAAACGAACTTATTTACAAAACAGAAATAGGCTCACAGATGGAAAACAAACTTGTGGTTACCAAAGGGGATAGCAGGGGGCGGAGGAGGGGAGAGGGAGGGAGGGATAAATTAGGAGTTTAGGAATAACACATACACACTAATATATATAAGATAGGTAAACAACAAGGTCCAAGGTCCTATATAGCACAGGGAATTCTATTCAATACCTTGTAATGATGTATAATGGAAAAGAATCTGAAAAAGAATACACATATGTGTACATATATATATGTATGTAAATATACCTGAATCGCTTTGCTATACACTTGAAATTAACACATTGTAAATAAACTACACTTCAATAAAAAAATAATGGATAGATAAATATAAGAAAGACTTACCTTTACAAATATGACTGAGTTTAGTTTCTTTGCTTTAATAGAAGGAAGGTAGGAAAAGAAGGAGGGAGGGAAGTGGGGGGGAGGGAAGGAGGAGAGAACAATGTGATCTTCTGTCTGGGATCAGTATAGGTGATATCAATCCCAGCTTTGCCACCCATCCTTTGGGCAAGTCCCTTAGACACGTGCCTTCACCATACACACCCCCAGTGAAATGGGAACACTGCTGTCTATGCCTGCAGTGCAGTTCTGAAGCATTGCATCCTTGTTTAGTAAAGAACAAGAACAGTGGAGACAAAGGGACCCACTACTAGTACACCTAACTGGGGATGGAGAGGTGGTCCCAGTTCAAATCTGGGCTCTGCCGCTTACCAGCCATGACCTTTGGATCAAAGGCAGCAGAGAAATTAAATGTATACCTCTATAACGGATTCTTTGTTTTGTGAAGGAACCATTAAAATAGAGGTGTTTTCTGAGAGGCAGAGAGTTAGAATCAGCTTTCCTCGTGCTTTCAATTCACCAACATTCCTACCAAGACCTAAGTGCTATTCCAGTGCAGGAAACATCATCTGCTACCTTTGAAGTTACGAAAATTTTTCTGCAATTTGGTGTTATATACAAAAGAAAAACTTGCTCATAAGTAAGGGGAACATATGAGCCATCTACTTAACAGAAACTACAAAATATTAATTATACAGATGTGTAAAATAATTTTCAAGTTTTAAGTTTTATTTTGAAAGTTTCTCAAATTATTCACTCAGACTAAAACACTTAAGATTTTAAACATCAGTGTCCTTCTTTGCCTATTAAAGTGGTTTATTTAGACTTAGCTACATTTATCAACGTTGGTATTAGCAGACTTAAGTAGAAAACACATGGTTTCCTCAGGTAATTGGTTGCATTTTTTTTAAGAGAAACAGAAGTCTCAATACAGCATTACTTATGTCCATTTCTATAAGATAGTTCACTCAGACCAGAAATCATAACCTCTATTGAATGGACTCACATATGCTCTTTTTAAGTTGTTTATATATATTATTCAATATGTTATTAGATAAAAACATCAATGCAAGCACATTATTGAATCTAGCTACTTATACAGATACAAACTTTTCACCTGTTCAGAAATTGTTCTTCTACTGAATAGCAACTATATAAGAAACCAGTATATGTTTAAACATATACATATATGTTTATGTTTAAACATAAACATACAGCCTAAACATATACTATATGACATTCCTCTCATTAGAATTTCAGTCTCCACTTTACACACATCAATAAATCAATTTTTCCACCAGTAAATTAGCCCAACAGAACTTTGTTACTGGCTTCTCAACATTTTCTTCATCTTACAAATTTAGAATCATTGCAGTAAAATTTTATAGGGAGAAGGGTCTTTGGGGGATCGTCTCCAACTCTTCCTCAAATGCATGAGCTGCTTCTACAATGTGTGGAAACCTTCCTGATTTAATCACAATTTGTAAATGTTTAATGTACACTTACCTAACTAAGCAATTGGTTAAATTATGAGTAGAACATAAGGTTCGATGCTATATTTTTGACAACTATGGCAATAAATTCCTCACACACTTGGTAATACTAAGGCATGGTTAACTGATCCATTATGGTTTTGTAATCTAAATCTTAAATTATTTATTTATTGTACTCTGATCCTTAAAGATAAACTTGAAGAGACTTTTTTTTTTTTCATTGATTCTTAACTTTCAATATCTCAGGCAAATAGACATGAGACAAAAGTGCAGATTAGCAGACAACATTGGGTAATGCACAGGAAAATTAATTTTTGCATATTCCAAATCCAGAAAAGCAACCAGGTAAAAATATAATAAAACCAAGAAAAGATTCACTATTTTCTATCCATTGGAAATTGCCTTCAAAGTTGATTTTACAATTGGTCAGCTTTTCAGTATACCAGTGAGTGGTAAAAAGAACTAGGTCTCAAATCCCCATGGATGAGCCACTAAGTCCTTTGTAAAGAGCACAAGTATCTATTTTCTGTTCACATTTGAAGCCTCCTTTCTAGGAAACAACTCAGAACTCAGCAAAATCTCTTCTCGATCTTTATACATTATTATTGTGGAAATGCATTCCCCTATCACACTGGAATCCTTCAGCTTTCAGCCTTCTCTAGACCCCAGCTACCCCAACTGTATCCCCAGAGATGCAATCTTACCAAACACATGATGTTTTATGAAAATTAAACCAAAGAGGTGAGGTTCCACAGACAAGAAAAAAAATGCCTCTTTTGTTTTAATCCAATTAGCAGTGTTTGGCATGGTCCCTAAAATGAAGAGCTGAGTTCTATATTCTCAGAATGAAAATGACTAGTTTACTTCCTTGTTTAAGGGTAATTATTATTTTAGATGGTCAGAGATGGAAAATCATAATTCTACACTTGTTAAGTAGGTTGAGATTTATAAAGGATCATAAACTACTGAGGATAAATGTATCCTGTTACTTGAGAGTAGTGACCACAGGAGAAGCCAGGCTGGTCCAGGGACAAGAAACAAGACCCGGGTCACTGGTGCAGTTTCCTGGTCTCTGATGGGCTCCTGAACTGAGCAAGTCGCCCTAGCTTCTTGAGCTGTAATAATCTTGTTGATCAAATCAAATAGTTATTACATGGCTTACTTCATATAAAAGACTAGTAATAAAGAGAGATCATAGAATAAACATACTGAGAAAAATTCAAAATGTTTTGCTTGAGACTGCAGGGTAATATGGAAAGAACATGGAATTTAAAATTAATACAGATCTGTGCTTTGAACCCTCCAATGTGTGAAAATGGGCAACATAACTTAATTTTCCTGAATTTTCCTTTACTTGAATGAAGGGTGATAAATCTACAGAGCTGTTAACAATTAAAGGAGAGAATATTTGAAACATTTTGATTGTCCAGTATTTCTTAATATCGCATTTATGTAATTATTAGTTATCAATTTAATTACATATATTATTAATAAAAGGTTTTACTGTTTATTTTTTTACTTTATATATGCATATGTATAAAAGTGTTGTAGATGCATGGATGGATGCATGCATGATGCATGCATGGAGGAACAGGTAATTTATTTATCTTTCTCTAACAAGCCAATAGGAGTATTGCCAGTGGTCAGCTCTTCCTACTCACTGCATGAGTGCTGTGGAGCTTATGACAATACCTCACAGGTTGCAAACTAATAAAACATAGAAGAATATGATTAAAAAGCATCAAATAAAGATCACTTTTTATCTATTCAAAAAGGATTTAGCTTAATCTAGTTTTTAAAGGATATATATATATATATATATATATAAAGGAACAGGATGATCAAAAACACAAAATATACTTTATTTGCTACCATTTTTTTATACCACTGAAATACTGTGATATAATTATCTTGCCAAACCAAAACAACAACAAAACAAAAGCACATAGAAGAAACTGAGATACTTGATATCTCCTAAAAAGTAGAATTGCTTACAAGAGATTTTGTGATAAGACCAGTTTTGCTGTTGATATGATGGATTCAGACAAAAGCCATTCTCTCTTCTAAGAACACAGTTTTGGAGCAGAAGAAAATAACTGGTGTTTTGCCAAATCTCACTAGTACAAACTTGGAATTAATGTTAGAAAGACTATGAAGAAAGGGTAGATTTTGAGACACGTTCAACTTTCAATTTATTTGGCCATTAAAGAAGGTATTACTCCATTCTTAAAATCCTCCATTAAGTCAACAGGGAACTTTCAATACACAATGTTGAAAAAAGACTTTACAAAATTGCATTCTGTCATAAGATGGCAGTCCAGTGGTGATGCACACTGGTCAAAAAAGAGGACAAATACTTTGAAAAGATTAATAAAGGAAGACAGTCTCCATGGGCACAAGACTTGTGCACAGGGCTATGACTTAGAAGGACACTGCCTTTCGTTTAATTTTCTGCTGCTGCCGTCTAGAAATTCCTAATAATTTTTGAACAAGGGGACTCATATTATCTTTTGCACTGCACCTTTCAAATTATTTAACCAGTCCTGAGGGAAGAGAGAGAAACTGCTAAAATCTCTCCTTAGATGGGGCTGAAGTTTCTCTGATCTAGGATTGTTGGAGAACACTGCCTTGATAGAAAAAATCTGTTAATAAAGACCAGTCCTCAACAAAAACGCAAGACTATGTTTACATCCAGCTCTATCTCATCTTTTTGCACCATTCCCCTGGTGCATCTTCTTAGGGGCTCTTATTTCCCTCCTTCCTGCAACCAACACAATATGACCCTCGCCCCACCCCAGAGCATCACCTGAAATCAGAACTCTGCACCATTTTGTGCTTTGCAGTCAATAGTTTGTCTCTTCTCAAGGCATTTCTACTTTAGGTCTTCCTCGAATTTATTAAAAGTTCTTTCCTCTGAAAGGGAACACTCCTACACTATTGGTAGGAATGTAAATTGGTGCAGCCACTATGGAAACAGTATGGAGTTCCTCAAAAAACTAAAAATAGAGTTGCCATATGATCCGGCAATCCCACTCCTGGGCATATAACCAGACAAAACTCTAATTCAAAAAGATACATGTACCCCAATGTTCATAGCAGCACTATTTACAATAGCCAAGACATCGAAATAACCTAAATGTCCATCAACAGATGAATGGATGAAGACGATATGGTATATATATACAATGGAATATTACTCAGCCATAAAAAAGAATGACATAATGCCATTTGCTACATGGATGAACCTAGAGAGTATCATACTAAGTGAAGTAAATCAGAAAAAAGAAAGACAAATACCATATGATATCACTTACATGTAGAATCTAAAATATAACACAAATGAACTTATCTATGAAACAGAAACAGACTCATAGACAGAGAGAACAGACTTGTGGTTGCCAAGGGGTAGGGGGGTGGGGGAAGGAACGACTGGGAGTTTGGAGTGAGTTAGCAGATGCAAACTATTATATATAGAATGGATAAACAACAAGGTCCTACTGTATAGCACAGGGAACTATATTCAATACTCTATGATAAACCAGAATGGAAAAGAATATGAAAAAGAATATACATATGTGTATAACTGAATCACTTTGTTGTACAGCAGACATTAACACAATATTGTAAATCAACTATATTTCAATAAAAGTTTTTTTAAAAAGTTATTTTCTTTATAAAAGAAATTTCTGGCACCTGTGATGTATCAGGAATGTATTATTCTAGATAGGGATTCTTGCGAGAACTCTTGGAATTGTAGTTGCAAGGCAACTGCTTACTTAATACCACTGGCCCCCTCACTCGAGACATGTGACTTTCCTGATAACATCTTGCTGTTCTTTTTTTTTTTCTGCTGTTGGGGGTAGGAGTTTAGTAATTTATTTATTTATTTTTGCTGTGTTGGGTCTTCGTTTCTGTGCGAGGGCTTCCTCTAGTTGTAGCAAGCGGGGGCCCCTCTTCAACTCGTTGCGCGGACCTCTCACTATCGTGGCCTCTCTTGTTGCGGAGCACAGGCTCTAGACGTGCAGGCTCAGTAGTTGTGGCTCACGGGCCTACTTGCTCCGCGGCATGTGGGATCCTCCCAGACCAGGGCTCGAACCCGTGTCCCCTGCATTAGCAGGCAGATTCTCAACCACTGCACCACCAGGGAAGCCCATCTTGCTGTTCTTTTTAAAAAGTGATAAGGTTTACTTGAAGCCCATCTATTTCACAGCACTGCCAGGAGTTAAATAACAGTCACGCAGCTTTCCCCCCATTGCTTAATAATCATGATTCATGACTCTGCTCTGCAGACATTTTTGAACAACAAAAGGTCAGAAATTCTGCATCTGTGAGGACCTGCAGTCACTTCCAGGTGCCCCCATCAGCACCTGAAACCAGACAGAACAACAGATCTCTTATCAGGCGTGCTCCAGAGCCCTTGTCCCCAAGATGGTTTCATTTGTAAATGCCATTTGTCTTAGTCTTGACTTGTGCCAGACAGAGATAATGAAGTGAATCTAGGTTTGGCAAAAAGGGAATCCAGGTCTAGAGCTAGAGGAATGAGGCTTCCCTACTCATATCCAGAAGAATTATGGCCTGTGCTCTAGAAAAAGCAGGTGTTCCCAACCAACTAACCCCACTCCACACTCCTGCCAGGAGGGATCTCAGGCAGAACGAGAGGGCAACAAGAGAGAGAGGATCTCGGAGTCTCCGGGCTTGCAATGGCTGGCCTCGCAGCGGGGCTTGTCAAAAGAGATGCCAGTTAGTGACAAGCATGGCAGAGACACAGGAGACACAATCATTTGAAATTTGCAAGGGAAACACTGGCCAAGAATCGTATTGAAGTTGATAATGCTGGTCCACTTATCCACAAAGGGGTGACAAAACTGGCTCTAAACTGCATTGGAAGTCCAGAATAATGGCTGCTATGGTGGTTGCTTAGTAACTCTAGATTTAAAAGGTAGTAATTTATGAAAAAATGAAAACTAAAGTACTTATGTAATAAGAAAGAGAAAAGGAAGGGAGGGAAGGAGGGAGGGAGGAAAGAAGTAAAAAAGGAAGGAAGGGAAGAAGGCAAGAAGGTAGGAAGGAAGGAAGGAAGGAAGGAAGTTAGACCTGTATAATCTGAATAAGTAGACCAGTAGTTTTTAAACTTTAACCTGCATAAGCATTACCTGGAGACCTTTTAAAACAGATTGCTGGGCCCCCCCCCACACTTCCTGATTCAGTAGGTCTGAGGAGGGGTCTGAGAATTTGCTTTTCTAACCAGTTCCCAGGGTGATGCTGAAGCTCCTGCTCCAGGGACCACACTTTGAGAACCACCACTCTAAACCTTTATAGGAAAGATTCTATTCTAGTTTACAAAGGACATATTGTTGGGTGGAAGACAAGCCAATTACTCATTTTGGGGCCTCAGTCGATGTCAATCTGCAGAGTACCAAACATTTTATTTGCTTTTATATAACTCACAGATGAAGTATAAAACGTGCTAAGCCTTATTTATGATATTTAAGATGCTGGAATTGATATTTTATAGCTGGACCATAAAAGTGAATGCAAATGAAAGACAACATAGATGTGAAGATTGTTCAAAAAAGCCTAAGGAGGGCCAATCAGGACTCAAAGAAAAGAACACAGATCATGCACGTGGATTTTGTTCCACTCTGTCCATTGTTAACTGGCCTTAGGTCTTGGGCCTGTCACTTCGTGCTGTTAGCCTCAGTTTTCTCATCTAAAAAATGGGAAGGCCAGAGCAGAAGAACTAAGTTCCCTCCATGTGCACCATTCTAACCTGGGACACCGGCTGTCACTGGAGCTGTTTGTTTTTTCAGATTGCTTGCTCTTTCCTAAAGCACAATGACCAGATACTATTTTGTACCATAAATGTAATTTGGAAAGATTAGTCTTGCCAGACCTGTCCCTTAACCATGCTCCTTGGAACACAAAACACCAGTAGAGACAAGCAGTGTTGAGAGGTCATTTCATAATTGTGTCCTAGGTTTATAACGTGGTTTTAGCATCACATCAGTCCTTGGTTCTGTGCAGCTACATATGACATCAGAACACATGTGGAAATCTGAAACAGAATTTTCCCTAGCGTGTCCCTAAAGACTATGGATAACTTGGGCCTCGCAGCAACCGTTTCTCTAAGAAATAATGTTGATCATCTGGGAGAAGTTTTCAACATTTTTTATCAGATATTCCTAAAATCATATGCTGGATTGCTAGAAGTTAATCTTGAGATAGCAATGTTTTCATTAATTTATAAACACCTCTGTAAATGTCTATCAACTTTAGACTGAAGTATTTTCCTTAATCATCTCCACAAAATAACGAAAAGGACAGGTGTGGGGGGTTAAGAATAATCAAAGATATTATCTATACTATTGTTCCAGGGTTAATTTTAGAATTTTAAGCATGTTGCCATGAAATTATCGTGACAGCATTTTTTAAAAACGGTTTCAGATTTTTCTGAAACTCTGTACATTAAAACACCAAATAGTGCTAGAAGGCTTGGAAAAAGAAGGTACACAGAATTTGAGCTTTATTTTTTTCAAATTATTTAAATATGAATTTGACCAAAAAGATCAAGATTTTGCCATTTTTTCCTCTTCTAAGGGTGTACACAAAGGCAAAGTAGAAGGTGTCCGGCCTGGGTTTGAATGTCTGTTAGTATTTATCAGCCAGTTTACCTTTGGTAATTTGCTAAACTTTCTGAGTTTCCGTTTTCTCAAGTTAGAGTAACTGATTACTCGGCTATACTAATCCTATAATTTAATCTTTATAAGATTAAATGAGAAGATATAAAGTCCCTTTTGTGACGCCTACCTTGTGGTAGTCAATTACTAAATTAGAGGCGTGGTTATTGCTCTTACAAGGGCTCAGCTTTCCTAGAAGGCAATCCTTTGGTTTGGCACCAAAGTCACTGCCATCCAGGATTGTTTGCAGATCAGGCTGTGAACAGAACCTTACAGGCTGGCTGTGTAGTTCTTCATGTAAAACTATGTAAGAAAAGTCAGCATTGGCATAGGCCAGCAGACCTTGATTGATCACTTTCACTCCTTGAATTAGAGTTTTATGTGAAGGTTGACTTATGGTAACGTAAGTGGGGCCTTGATAACAAACATATTTACTATATAATATTTCAGATCAGAAAGCATCCTTGAGCAGAATTAGTTGTACACAAAAGTACATCAACTCTTAAGCCTGTGAAAATTAACAGAAAGCCTGTTTCCAACTGTGCTTACCCCACAAGACATGAAGAAAACGTCAAAATATTTTTTCCTACTTGTTGGAGCACTATTTTTAGATGGTTTTTGAATAGAGAACACATATTTGTTAAAGAGACTGAATTCATTCCAGATGGAGGCTTCACTGTGAAGTGATGGGCTGCAAAGAGCTGGTTTTCCTTTGTTAAGAAAAACCAGAAAGGCTGATCAGCTGAAAAATTCCGGTTGGCCAACCCAGGACTGAGAATGTCCATGAATATTTTATAATCATTTTTCATACGTTTAGAAAAGAGCTCCCTTCAAAAAGAAAACACAAAATCAAAGACAGGGAGGGAGGAGTTAGAGGAAGGGAGAAAGGAAGGGGGAGTAGAAGGCAGGAGAAAGGGAGGGAGAGGGAGAGGGAGGGAGAGAGGGGGAGAGAGAGGGAGGGAGGGAGAGAGACGGAGAGAGAGAGAGAGAGAGGGAGGGAGACAGAGAGAGGGAGGGAGGGAGAGAGAGAGGGAGAAAGAGAGAGAGGGGGAGAGAGAGGGAGGGAGAGAGAGGGAGGGAGGGAGAGACAGAGAGAGGGAGGAAGAGGGAGGGAGAGAGAGAGAGGGAGGGAGAGGGAGAGAGAGGGAGGAAGAGGGAGGGAGAGAGAGAGAGGGAGGGAGAGGGAGAGAGAGGGAGGGAGGGAGAGAGAGGGAGGGAGAGAAGGAGAGAGAGAGGGAGGGAGGGAGAGAGAGAGGGAGAAAGAGAGAGAGAGAGGGAGAGAGAGGGAGGGAGAGAAGGAGAGAGAGAGGGAGGGAGAGAGAGAGAAGGAGAGAGGGAGAGAGGGAGAGGGGGAGAGAGAGAGAGAACTTCAGGGCTTTCTGGTCTAATCTACCTTCATTTAAACCCTTCCCGGTGAAAACTCATCTCTCTGTCGATCTCTGGGTTGGTGACTGCCCCACTGGGGCTTTGGAATGCTCACACTTCAGACGTGACAGGCACTGTACAATGGGCAGTCCCAGAGTTACGAGTTTCTCCCACATACCAAATACATGAAGTAGCCCTGGAGTGCTTGGAAGAGCTTTGGCTCAGGGCCATCCTGTAACAGGAACTTGCTTGGCAAAGAGCTGCTTGAAACACATTTGCTGTGTGTATATCTGGAGCCATTTCTTTCCCTTCCAGCCCCTTGAAACTGACATGGGTGGGCCAGTTCTCTGAGGACGTCCACCACTGAACAAAAGGCAAAAGCCTGACTTTCTAGAATTTGCCCCATGGGCTGTGTCCACAATTTCTGCTAACCAATTCTCCTGCTCTTCATGCCCACATGCCTTATAGGTGTACATCCCACATTTTCCACTGTGGGGAGCTGAGCCTTGAAATATTATATTAGTAAGCATTCTCGTAGGGAATTAAATCAAAACCAGGAAGGAGGAAAATACTGTCGGCTCTATCACAAACCTGGTAAAAAAGGAAGAAGGAAAACACCTATGACACCCATAGTGGAGTCTCACTGCAGCCATGAACCCTTTAAAAAATGCCAAACATAACTTAGAAGCCGACTCACTCTCCAGTATGTTAACAGCAAGAAAGGCGGACCTACAGTCAGGAGGATGATGCCTGCTATTAAAACATAACTGATGAATGTTACGAAAAGAGTATTTGTCATCAAACAATGCTTCCATTGTAAAACAATTTCATCCTATGCATGAAAGATTCCAAACGCTAGTACAGCATTCAATTTGATACTGGAGTTTTATCATATTATTTCATGCGAAGACGACTTATATACTCAATCTGACAGCTTTGCATATAAAGAACAGTTTCTGCATGACAAATGTGGCAAGCTTATTAAGTTACCAACACACTGCCAAGCCATATTGTCTCAGCAACAGCAGACCCCAAATATTTTCAAATGATTTTTTAAAGGGGCAATGTGGGAAAGCCAGAACAACCACATGTTCTGACTTTAATAAAAGTCACAATTGCAAGAACATTTACCTTATATCTAATTAGAACAAATCATCCATAAGCCTCATTGAGCCCATATTTAGTCTGTCACAGACTTTAATTTTTTGAGGTAGTTGGAAATATTAGTTTTTGATTTATCATTTACTGCCTCACAGCCGCAAAACAAAAAAAGCTATTAAACTGTATATAAAAACAGACCGCTTTTTCTTAAAAATATAGAGACATAAGGGACTTTACAAACATTCTCATATGATGGGAAGAAACAAACTATTAAATAATGCAAAAGATTACTTTAAGAGTGTACATAATCAAAATTGGGAATAGAAAGTAATTCAAGCATCGCTTCTTGCCCTTTTGACTAAGATCAAGTGTAGAAAGTTATTTAAGCAGACCAGCCTCCTAATTTCCTCATGTTCTTGAAGACACATTTACGCTCAATCTGGATATGAACTAAAAACACTAAGTTATATTTGTATTGCAAACAGGAATTGTAAAAAGCTTAATCATGTATAATAAAAACAAAAAGATAACAGCTAGGACTCTACTATTAATCTCATTAACTAGTTCCACTAATAAGCATTTGCTAGGTGTCAGGTACTAAGCTAAGACATTTAGACACAATTTTTTTTTTCATTCTCATATCAACTCTCTAATTCAGTGCCATTGCACAGATGAGGGGAAAAAAACCCAACAACCCATAAACTATACAACTTGCCTAAGGCCATCAGGCTACAATCAAACCCGAGTCCCTCTGATTCCCAAAGCACTGACCTCGTAACTACTCTTTTACTGTATTGCCTCATACAAATGAAAACTAGATGGGGTTGTCAGACTATCAAAGATCTTAACCTAGTCATACTAAAATAACAAAGACAACTTTGCATCTCTGCGCTTATTCTACAATGACCCAGAGGAGACACAGCTAGTCAATTATCCAACAGATTGAAAGTCATTTTGTTTTGTTTTGATTTCCCTCTATCCAAAATGGTCTAGAGTTCAAGAAGAATGGGTTCATGTAGTGGAATTTTCAAATGAACGTTTTTTATGTAGCCCCGTGATTTTAGGCCACCTCCCCAGCACTGAATGTTACATGTGTTGATTTCCACCTGGGCAGAAAACCTTGAGAGCATCCTGGATGCCAGGGGCCACGGACTATCTCACCATTGGTCATAAGAATAAGGGACAGAATCTACCAGGTAGTGTCATGCCATGAAAGGGGCAGACAAGTGATTGAAGATAGTCCAAGTTGCAATTTTAGACCATATTTACCAAGACCATTTTCCTTAATCTCTCTCTGATGTAAAAGCAGCATATGTAAATATTACTATACACATAGACTTCAGATTCATACACATATACAAATTTAATAGGATATCAACCAAATGAAAAAAATACATAGTCACTGAGTAAAAGGTTAGGTTTTCCTGCTGCTAAAATTTTTCAATATTTATTTTCCGTTACTGAATTTTTTTCATATTTAAAAGAGTAGCTGAGAAAATAATAACAAGCAAAATCATATGCTAGTCTACAGCAAGGGTATGAAGTCATCCTAGAACAATGTCATGATTTAATTATACTTTGAATTCTCATTTCAGTGTCAGCCTGCTAATGACTGCAGGAGCATGCAACGTAAATACAACCTCCTTATTTATTTTTCAGTGTTATCAATTATGGGTTTGGAAAATAGCTTTTTGTGCTTACAAGAAATACGGTCCCAAGTTCGTTTGCTCCTTGCTTTATTTATTCAATATTAATTTGAAAAATATTTATGGAGCTCCAACTGTGTGCAAGACACACATAGAAGGAGGGTGGTTAACTTGCTGTTTCAGATAGGGCTAGGGTTAGGGTTAGGGAGTTGAGAACAGTAGGAGACGTTTAAAGAGTTGAGAACAGAAGGAGACATTGACACCACAATGAATGTGTTGTTCTCAGTTGCAGCAAAAACTTTCTGGAACATTCATGAACAGACAAGCTATCCTTGGTGCCTCCAGGCTAATTCAACACTGCAGTCAGGTCAGCTCTCATTCTCAGAAAGATACTCATTTCTAAGATAAAGCATGTTTCTCAGTTAATATTCCTAAAGTATTTGAGAGAGAGAGAGAGAGAGAGGAGAATAGGCTGAAAAAAAAAGTTCTATTTGTGGATAAAGACCCACAGGAAAGAGCAAAGGAGGTGAGTGAATGATCGTGACAGGTTCTTGTTGTTTTGTCCCCAAATGCATCACTTCTTCCTACCTTGCCATTGACCCTTGATATTCTGATATTTATTTATTGGGGATATAAAATTTTATTGGACTTAGAAGAGATAAGTCAGACAGTGTTGCAGGAGCTGAGCTAAGTAAACTGAAACAAAAGTGGCAAATCAGTGACCCAGCCATGGGGACTTTACCATCAATATGGATACACTTAAGTCCTTTCATCAGTAGAAGGCAACAAACAACTATTGGGCAGCTTTGGAGTAGAAGACACCATATGTATGAGTTGCTTGTCCATGGGTTCTGACAAGCTGGTACCCCCTAGGAATTCACAGTCGAGTTTTGAGGACAAATCTTGTAGTTGGAGGCAGCACGTAGCTTGTGCTCTAATAGGTGGATGAGCTATTTTCAGAAGGAGCACGAGAGATGAAGCACTTGAGGAGAACTCCAGGAAAGGGGACCCACTTTGGGTTTGAACACCAAGTAAGCTTTGCTATTGCAAACAATGCAAAGCAATATTATGGACAAGCCCCTTTCAATCTTGGAACAAAACTTATGATTTCCGTGGGCAGGATCAGATGGGTTTGTCACGAAAAAGCATGCATGGAAATCAGCTCATTTACCACACGAGGTGGAAAAGCCTGACTTCCCATTCTCAGTGGATCACAGAGCAACAACTTGAGCCTGGTTCACGGGAGCAAAATCCAAGACGAGGATGGGCACGATTTACTGAAGAAGTGTTCCCAGGATAAACTGGTAAGGGAGTGGGGGAAACCTGCCAGGGAAGGGAAAGAAACCAAGCAAGGGTACTTTCTAGTGAAATGCTACAAGGGGTAACTTCAGTTTGATCTCACTGAAGACCTAAGGACTGCAGGCTGCATGTTAGGGCTTGTCCCAACTAAAAGCAAGGGAGCTGGGTTTTCACATACACCAGGGAGGACATGAACCCTTAGGCACCTCAGCTTTTCAGCAGCCCAAAGGCAGCACTCTAAAGAAAGTCCCAAATGCTGGCCAGCAGAAGCAAAGCAGCCAGGGCCTAGGTGATGGGAGCTCAGAAATGGTAAAACGAAATCAAGGAGACGTGGGTACGGTGCCAATGCTGGGTAGCACAGGTGGATGAAAAAATGGGTGAGGAAGCTCCTTATCCAGTCTCCATAGCCAGTTCTTTTCTGGGACAATTCCTGAGCCACACTCTCCTAAGGCCTGTCCAGCCAATGTCCTTGTCCCAACACTACCACAAGCATGCCAGGATAGCCCCTAAATCATTGTGTTAATGTAATGCTACAATTAGAACACCTAGGTAGGGAAGAACATTACTGGCTGTGAAATTCACACGTCTGCGAAGTAATTTCATGCCAGTGGCACTACCAATTCAATCACCACCCTGGGCGGCAGATTTAATAGCTTAATTTTCTAAGGACTGACAGCATCAATCCTAGCAGGCTCAGGACAAGGCTGCATAACACAGCATTTGGTGCTGTTTGCTCCCGTAATTACCCCCCTTCTAGAAGCATTCCACAGGGTGGGCAGGGAGGAAAAAGTTAGCAAGGGAAACTTCAGCACAGCTTCAATATTTACAAGACAGAAGGTATCATTACAGGATTAATAAGCAAGGCTAGTTCAGCAATAGGGAAGATAGCCAAGGAGGCTGTGGGATTATTACACTGGAGATAATGAAGGCTGAGAATAGATACCCACACAGAATGGATTTCATGAACAATAAAAATCTATCCCACTCTTCTCAGAAAGGAGATGAGCTATGTGTTTCACTCAAGTCTCTTCCAGCCCAAATGATTTCATAAATTAGATAAAGTTGTTTAGTTTAAAATAGCACTTATTAAGTATGACTTATTCCAAAATGTATCCAGTACAGGGGTGGTGGAAAGCAGAAGCTATTGAGTGACACATATAGCTGGAATGATAAACCCTGGCTGGCACCTATAAACAAACACCCACTCTGAAAACAGGACCAGGAGAATCCAGGAAGGCAGGTTTCTACAGTGGAGAAATAGAGACCAAAATACCACATCCTGGCGTATTTGAACTTCAGGTATTTGGAGCCTGAAGTAACAGTTTCAAGTGTTGAATCTGTGCTTTGCTCAAACACTGTCTGATGTCTATTACGCAGATGTAGAGCTCTGAAGACCTAGTCTATCCTGGTGACTGAGCCTAGTAATGTCATAGAGGGCTAGCTAAATTTCACAAAGATCAGAAGGGTTGCATGGGACAGATGGTTCTGGAAGTTGGAGGAATGAATACACTTTTACAGCATTCTGGGAATGTGAGAAGGGGTTCCAGTTTCCAGATTTGATCATGGTCTTTTTAGGTCTGGAACAAAATTTTAAAATTCCATCAGGGAGTAGAAGACCAGCTCTCCACTGAGACGCTGGGTCTGGTTAATTAGGCATCTTGTCTGGCTTGGAGCTCGGCACACTGAAGCACTCGATTTTCTTTGAATGAGTGAATTGAGACAATGATAAATCTACCTATTTAACTCTGTGCAGTGACCTCTGGCCAAACGAAGTACAGAGACTAAGAGATTCTCTACCCTTTATCCACTTTTTCTATGATGTTCTTCTATGATTCAACTCAATAAATTATTTCTTTCAGTTTCATTCTAAATCTTTTGCTAAATCCTATTGCTGGGGAACTAATTCTGCGGCTTTCATTGTATATGCGTTGGACACAAGCTAAGTATAGAATCTGCTGTGATTTTAAAATTTTCGATTCTGATCTTAGAGCAACACAATAAATTACTGAAACCTCTCAGCCACCTGCCCTTCCGAATTTTAATTACACCATGAGCTCTGGAGAATTGTATATACATTTTAAAGTCCATATGCTTACACTGGTAATTGGTTCATGAAGATGTGGATGTGGTTATGCCCTGAAACCAAAAAGGTTACCTTCAAAAACATGGAGAAATATTAATTTTATTATAGGGAGAAAAGATATAATATATTGTAGAATTAAAACCCTGAAATACCTAGAATGGCTAAACAACAAGGTCTTACTGTATAGCACAGGGAACTATATTCAATATCCCGTGATAAACCGTAGTGGAAAAGAATATGAAAAATAATATACATATGAATAACAGAATCACTTTGCTGTACAGCAGAAATTAACACAACATTGTAAATTAACTATACTTCAATAAAATAACATTTTAAAAAATACCTATATTACCTACAAACTGGCATTGAAAACATTAATTTACTTTTCAGAGTAAAGAAATGCTTTTGGTTTAAATTTCAGAAAATTAATAAAAGCATAACTCAGTATACATTTGATAAAGATACCCCAAATGATATACCAAAAATGAGTATTTTTAGATCTGAACAGTCTTTCATTTTTCAAAAATATTGATTCAACACCTATTATGTGTAAAGCCCTAGACTAGGGACTAATGATACAATAGAGAGTCGAACACTGTCCTCAGCTTCACAGGCTTTAGACTAGTGAGGAATCAAATAATCATGTAAACGAATGTGAACTTGAAGTTGTGAACCTGAAGTTGTGACAAGTGCTGGGAAGAAAGTGGTGCACTGAACACCACACAGGAGAGTCTGACCAAGCCAAGGAGGGCAGGGAAGGCTTGTAGGAGCACAGGAGACCCGAACTGAGATTAGAAGGATAGAGATGCTAACAAGTGAAGGAAGGAGAGATTACTTTCTAGGCCGTGAACATACTGGTGGCATTAGCTGCCAAAACACTTACCTAGAGGTTGGGGGAAAGGAAGACAGATCCCAGAGTTCTTAAGTCATCTACCTATTGCATGGAATCTGTGGAAAGCAACAGATCACCCTAATTCTG
Source organism: Globicephala melas (assembly GCF_963455315.2). Classification (NCBI taxonomy): domain Eukaryota; kingdom Metazoa; phylum Chordata; class Mammalia; order Artiodactyla; family Delphinidae; genus Globicephala; species Globicephala melas. Next base: position 54,661,405 of record NC_083324.2, read on the forward strand.
GGGTGAAGAGTTGGGTGGTAGGGGATGATGGAATTTAAAAAGAAGTGAATAATACCAAATATCCATTTTGTGTCAATCTTGCAAGCTTTCAGTTTTCATTTCCACTTATTCACATTTACAGTAAACAAGTCTAACAAATCACAGTAACTACTTCTAACAAACAATCACGATCTCACTGTTCTTAGAGACTTTTCATTTCAACAAAGTCATGCCTGCTCTCATATACTCCTGGGTTCAATAGAAAATTTGCTAATTTAAAAAAATGTCTTACGGCCAATTAAGCCAAAGATTTTATAGTACGATGAAACCATTTGAATGTGCTCATTGTTTAACTGGAGAGGCACTCTGAAAACAGCTGAAGGGCGATTGCAGTATAAGGGGCCATGGGCAAGCCATACTGATGCTATAATAGACGAGATCAGAGTAGGTCCCACTAAGTGAGCACACTGCAGAACAATGCCATTCTCTTTTCTTTCTTTGTTCATGAATAATCATTTATTGAAAAGAGAAAAAGGAAAGCACCCAACAACCAAGATTCAGGGACTAATATTGCTTTCTCTCATACTCTAAAAACAATCCAAAGTGATGAATGATAGTTCTTTGGTGCTAATTTTGATTAACTGAAAAGGCAACAGTGAGTTACACATAAATACCAGCTTTTATTATCAGCTACAAAACAGGGAGCCCAATCCTCAGGTGAGATAAAGATACAATGACTAGAACACCCTCTTGTGATAAAACCCTCCAACCCTGAGTACCGGTTAGTAATATATTGGGTTGGCCAAAAAGTTTGTTCGGTTAGTGACTACGTCGTTCAATAAAGTTCTTGGTGAAAATGAAAAATGTCTTTTATTTTTACTTAAAACCAAAAAAACTTTCTGGCCAAACCAATATCTGTGTGATCAACAGTATCCACACACCAACAAAGAATTCATATCCCAGGATGAGTATTTACTCCACTGGGATTAATTTAATATTTTTCAACAAAGGTAAAAGTCCCACTTAGATAGTCTAAGCTAACAGGCTATTATTTTTCCAGATTAGAGGAAATAATAAAAATAGCAATAATATTAAGTAAACAGAAAGGTAAGGAAAAGGAGGAGGGGGAGAAGTAGGAGGAACAAAACCTCTCATTTATCCTCCACTCCAAAGTTTTAGATTTATTTTTTGGAGAACACTCAATTCTGTCTATGGTCTCGAGATAGCCTGAATTTTTACAATTAAATATGAACACAGGCCTTCAAAACTACAGGAAAGATCAATTAACATAAAGGTATAATTAACAAAAAGACTCAACACAACTCATATGAGTCTATTGCTTTCATCATCATCAAAATCAACACAAATATGAAGCAAAGGAGATGATCAAAGAGAACCTGTAGACTATATTCAAGACTAAATCTTGACCTTATTGCAAATAGTAAAGAAATTGGAGAGTTTGCTTTAGACTTTCAACTTTCAGGTCATAGTGGATAAGTACTTCTTTCCCCACTCTCAAGATCTTCCTGAACATTAGTCTCCCATCTTTTTAAAAAAGATTTATAAAAACCTTCTTCCATATAGAAAAGGAGTCCAAGGGTAAGACTGAAGCATTGCTAAATATGACAATATTTACTAAGCATAAAACTACTGTAGACTTACTGTAGCCCAGACATTGGGCTAAGGAGAGTGAGTACAGGGTGACCAGGACCTGGGTTTCTGATGTCAAGTGCTCACTAGTTGGTAGCAGAACAGTCACATAAACAAATACCTGGAATACACTATAATAAGTACCTTTAAAATAGGGGTAGGTATACGGGACTATGGAAACATAAATAGGAGAAAATTAATTTTGGATGGCTGGGGTCAGATCTACAGAGAAAAGACTTACTTGTGTGGAAACTTTACTTGGAAATAAGGTGTCTGAAAGGTACGGAGGTTGAAGAAGGTCCTTCTTGGTAAACAGAATGTAATTCTCAAAGCCGTGACCTACGGGGGAGGGCATTTGGGCAAAGAACAGGTATAGGGTGTTTGTGAAAAAAACTCAGTGACTGGAGGTGAATGACGAAGTTCAGTCTGTATTTATTCTATAAGCAGTGAAGAGAGATGGGATCTGTGATGGTTAATGTTATAGGTCAAGTTACGTGGAGGAAGGGATGCCCAGAGAGCTGGTAAAAGGTTATTTCTTGGTGTGTCCGTGCAGATGTTTCTAGAAGAGATTAGCATTTGACTCAGTGGACTGCGTAAAGAAGATCCAACCTCACCAATGCAGGTGGACATCATTCCATCCTTTGAGGTCCCAAATAGAGCAAAAAGGTGGAAAAGGGTGAGTTCTCTCTTTCTCTACTTGAGCTACATGTCTCTCCCCCGACTCCATCACAGGCCTTTGGAACTCTGAATGAGAATTACATCATGGGCTTCCCTGATTCTCAGGCTTTTGGATTCGGACTGAATCATAACACAGGCTTTCCTGTATCTCCAGGACTTCTAGGCCTCTAAAACTGCTTGAGCTAATTCTTGTAATAAACTTCCTCTTATGTCTCTCTCTATATATACTATTGGTTCTATTTCTCCAGAGAACCCCGATTAACACAGGATAAATTTACTCAGGAGAAACATGATCCAAACTGCCTTGTAGGAAGATAAATTTGGTGGCAGTGAGAACGTTAGACCCGCAAGGAAAGCCTGGAATTCAGAGTGACTTTTCAGAAGAAGGCTATAATCCCAGTGGTAGATCATGAGGGCTTAACCTACAGCTGTGCACAAAGTTCATAAAGCTTGGATGGAAAGGTAATTCCAGAGAGAAATGCCCCACCACACAGTACTACCCAGGTGGCCCAGCAACGTGAATGAACTAAGACTTCAAGGGTGTCTAGAGCACAAAAGAGAAATAAAATAATACTTTAAGGGCATCATAGCGCAGGCAATCTGGTGGCAGCTTTTTGATGCCTTAACTAAGATAAACATTCTATTGAAATATATGAAATTGCCAATGTTCAAAAGCATTTTTGTCTATGAAAATGACAATTTTACATGATTCAAGCCATAAGCAACTAAGAGGCTAGAAGGGCACCCATAAGTTTGGACAAATGTCCCAGTCATGGCAATGCTTTATATTTTTTTTAACACTTAATGGGTCAGTAGTTTTCTTTCAACTGAATCTTACTTTGGCTTTTGAGGTTTACATTTTTAGATTTAATTTTTGGAATAGATAATACATTAACATGTTTTTAAAATTTAATAATTACAAAAAGGTATAACAATGAAATCCCTCCTCCCATTATTCTTCAGCTCACCCATTCCCTGTCACTTACGTGTAGCTTCCTGGGTTTCCTATACAGATTTCTTTGTGTGTTTACTAGTTACAATAAAAGCAAAAATAGAATCTGATTCCCCACCACTTTTTTCACAAAAGGAAATATAAAATTCAAATTGTTCTGCACTTTGCTTTTTTCACTTAACAAAATGTCTTGGAGATATTTCCAAATTAATACACAAAGCACCTTCTGATTCTTTCCTAGAGTTGCATAATGTTTCATTATATGGATATTTATTGTTTACTCAACATGTCCTCTGCTGATGGACCTTTGAGTTGTTTGCAATCTTTCTTATTACAAACCACACTGCCATTCATAATCACCAGCGTGCAACCTTTCACCTGTGTGCAAATAGATCTGTCGGATAAATTTCCATACGTTGGGATCTCATTTTCAAAACAAAAAAGATATAAAAGTAAAAGAAAGATCATAACAGAGAGAAAAGAAGAAAACAAAAGAAATAATGAGAAGAAGGAAAGAAGGAAGACAGGCAGATGAGGAAAATCAAAAGAAGGAAGGAATGAGAAAGGAGAAAAAGGAGAGAAGAAAAGAATGAAGAGAGGGGAAAGCTGTTGACTTCTGCAAGATTCTAGGAGGGGAATGATTCAACTGTAGTGCAGGGGGTGGAAGGCTTAATGGGAAACGTCAGGGAGCCCTTCAATGCTGGGAGAACAGAACAAGGAAGCCGCTCTTCCTGTCCAAACAACCCACCCACTACGGCAACACAAGGGAAATACACCCCAAGGCTAAAAAATTACAGCGCACAGAACCCGAGATGTGGCCACTCCAGGTTATACAGCAATAAGAGTGAGCCTTCCAGAGTGAAGCCAAATGCTTTGAAAAAGAACCAACTACATGTAAAGACCTGGCTCTTGAGGCCATTGTAAATCATATGAGTCAAAATGGTGCATAATCTATAAATAGTTCAGAGGTTTTAAAAGAAGCTCACAAGTATATATTCTTTAGATACATGTGCATGTATAATTGAATCACTTTCTCTATACCTGAATCTAAAACAACATTGTAAAGCAACTATACTCCAATATAAAAGAAAACTTAAAAAATAACAGTAATAATTTTTTTTAAAGTATGGAATATGGAAACAATTTTAAGTTCCAATCTCACAAGTTCTACTACTTCCATTGGTTCCAAACCCAATAATAGGTTCACATTCTACTAGTAACTTTCACTTACAAGCCATGCAGCCTTTGAAAAGTTACTCACTGCTTCAATTTTCCAAAAAAATAAAAATAAAAAGTAAAAGAAGCTCGCAAGAATAGTGCACATAGAAAGGGAGAAAGAAAAAGCTGAAGAAGAAAAGAAAACCCAGACCAGAACAAAACGCTGTGCCTCTTTGCTCAGCATCAGTGGCTAATGCTCTCAACTGGGTTCCCCCAGAGGCAATGAGAGGGTAGAGGCAGTGCTCATGACTTACTTTATAGAAGTGAGTGCATTTAAGTTCAGCACACAGTAACATCTACATCATCCCACTCCACTGAGTTTCTCTGTCCTCTTAATAAAGTCCAGAGTTAAAAATAAAAACAAAATTTTAAATAAATCTATAGGTATTGTTAAAGATAATGATTTGTCTTGGAGTGAATGTATTTCCAGCAGACTGGGCAAATCCTAGAAAACAAGCCCTATATCAGAACCCTGTTGGAACAAGGGGAATCTCTGACGAGCTGTGCCATTTTGTTGGCTTCATTCTCATTTTCCCAAAATGCCTCCAACAGCCGAATGCCTTAAAAAGTTTATTTCATGCCTGAGACTGCAAATATGCTTAAATGAAAGCCATGGGGGAAATGCCAAGGAAGGATGTGGATGATATTAAGAGATACTAAATAGCTGATTTAAAAACTTTCCTCTCAAACTCATTCATCTAAGAAGAGACACATTTCAGAAAAGAAGAGAAGAATGGATCCAAGTGTATAACAGACATGTTACACGTAGCCTCTGACTTTCATTTCTTTCTGTTGTTAATTTGACTTCAGTACTGGAGTTAAGCATGCATTTTAGGTCATGTAAAGATGAAAATAATGGAAAAAACATAGAAGATTCGAATCTCAACATTTCCCAACTTTCAGTTACGCCAGTCCCCAGTTCACCAAATGATCAACACTGCTCTGTCACAAAATTCAAAAGATCAAGGCAGTAACATGAGCTAGCGTACGGCTTTGATTTGTTCACTATGGTAATTGCACATAATTCTGCAATTATTGTAAATTCCATTGTGTCACGCAGGCCTATTACAAAAGTCAACTTTACATGAAAAAATAAACTGAAGTATATTTCTATTTTTCTTTAGAAAAATAATTTATATATATATATATAAGCTGTATATCTGTTATTTTGACCATCATTGACATTCATATATGACATTTGCACATTCAAACCCAGATATTTCATGAGTGACATTCAGTTTGAGCCTCAGTCCTTCTTGACTTGCCAGCACCAACTCCTGCTTGGTTCTGAAAAATGAAACTAGAATTTGATGGTCTCCATGGCAATGCCAAGTCTACATCTTGGCACACTGTATGCTCTTAAATAATACTTATTAGATGAATGAATGACTTTTAGCAAGAAACATTAAAAACATAATCTTCAAACAATGGGCTGCTCCAGAGTTCCAAGCGGTCCCAACAATTCTGCACACTATTCATTCAGTGGCAAAGAGGTGCTACTCTATTTAACTAAAGTCGCTAAAGAGCTTATGGCAATCATTTATAAATAAACCCTCTCCCTGGCATGGGGTTTAAGTACCTTCTAATGCTCATGAAAATTAACTCCAAGGAACTATCTACAAATCCTCTGCATAGAGTACAGTTTCCTTATATGACATATTTCCTGAAATACAAAGACCAGTAGCTGGAGTGTGGCCATTTCCCCCCCCCCCCGCCTCAACATATGAAAAATGATTAACAAGGCAACTGCCTTAGTTTGGACTTGGTGGTTTAACAGAACTGCGATCAAGAAATTGCAAGACTCAGATTTTCTACTTATAAAATGTACCTCTTATATTTACCAGATCTATTTGAATGTTAAAGGATGAACTTTTTTAGTTGTTGTTTGTTGTTGTCTTTTACTTTTATTTTTTAAGAATGAACTTTCTAATTTTCTCTATGGCATGTGGAGGCTTAGGTTAATTGATAAAGTTTCCAGAATATTGTATTGTAATGTATCCAATATGATTATAGGTTAATTAGAATTTATATGTTTATATGTAAATAAAGACAACTTCTGGGAGCAAAGAAACAGAAAATACTTTCACTAGATTAGAAATTCTAACTTTTCATTTCCCTGGTGCCTTGTATGATGTCTGGCTCTTGGTAGGGATACAGTAAATATTGGTTGACTCAAAGAAGAAAGGAGGTAGGAAAGAAGGGAAGGAAGGAAGGAAAGAAAAGGGAAGGAAAGAAAAGAAAAGAAGAAAAGGAAGGAGAAGAACTCTTCACAAAGGGAGTATCCCGTAGAAAATTCTATAAAACACTATCCACAGTACCTGGCAAAATCACTGTTAACTCTTTTTCCACGTTTTATCATGGACAATCTTGTAATTAAAAACCACTACTGGGGAGGCAGAGTCAAGATGGCGGTGTGGGAAGACACGAGTTAGCGTCTCCCCACACCTAGGGCGCCTGCTGACAGCTGGTGGGGGACTCTGATGCCCAAGGAGATGGGAGGAACCCTAAAGTGAACCAGTAGGATGTAGGGGGACTGAGGGGGGAGGAAAGTGGAGGACAAACATGATTCACGCCCCTGAGGATGGGGAGATCAGGAGAGGCAGGTGGGAGGAGCCATTCAGGAGGAGTGGGAGAGGAGTGGAGGGCGATTGCCCCATCCACTCGGGCACGGGGAGACTGCTGAGCTCCCAGGCCAGCCCGCTGCCCTCCAAGACCCCTCCAGGCTGTGTGGGTCCTTGGGGGCATATGAGGGAGGCCGGGTAGACCAGGAGAGGCAGGTGGAACAGGCCCTCCCAGACCACAGACCAGAGGAGCAGGAGAGGAGAGGAGGGTGTTTGCCCTGCCCACTCGAGCCCAGGAAGCCTGCCAGGCTCCCAGATGAGGTTCCCTGCCCTCTGAGACCAGGGATGGGGGGCATGCCTGGGCCCCTTCTGTTCCTTGAGCCTAAGCACCACCCCCAACAGCCTAGTGGTTCCTGAGCATTGGTAGCCCACCATCCAAACCTCACCTTTGCCTAGGTCCTGCCCTCCACAGCCAAGGCCTTTCTCCCACCCCCCCTTTATTTTCCTCTTCCCTCCTCCTCTTTTTTTAATATTGTGGTACTGATGTACCTTCCAGTTATTGATTCATCTGTATTTTTATTTTTACATTCTTTCTAACATATCTGTTAGTTTCCCAGTCTAATTTTATTCTTTACTTTGTTATTGTTCTTTTTTTTTTTTTTTTTGCCACCCACAAGGCTTGTGGGATCTTGGCTCACAAGCCCAGGGTTGGGCGGAAGCTCCTGCAGTGGGAGCTCTGAGTCCAAACCACTGGACTAACAGAAAACCTCAGACCCCAGGGAATATTCATAGGAGTGAGGTCTCACAGAGGTACTCATCTCAGCACCAAGACCCAGCTCTACCCAATAATCTACAGACTCCAGTGTTGGAAGCCTCAGGTCAAACAACCAGTAAGACAGGAATACAATCTCACTCAAAAAAAAAAAAAAAAAATGAGATGGCCAAAAAAAATGTCACAGATGAAGGAGCAAGGTAAAAATCTACAAGACCAAATAAATGAAGAGGAAATAAGCAATCTACTTGAAAAAGAATTCAGAATAATGATAGTAAAGATGATCCAGAATCTTGGAAATAGAATGGAGGCATGGACTGAGAAAATATAAGAAATGTGTAACAAAGATCTAGAAGAATTAAAGAACAAACAGAAATGAACAAAACAATAATTGAAATCAAAAATACACTAAAAGGAATCAATAAAATAACTGAGGCAGAAGAATGAATAAGTAAGCTGGAAGACAAAATGGTGGAAATAACTGCCGAGGAGCAGAATAAACAAAAAAGAATGAAAAGAATTGAGGACAATCTGAGACCTCTGGGACAACACTAAACGCACCAACATTCGAATTATAGGGGTCTGAGAGAAAGAAAGGGTCTGAAAAAAAGAAAGTGTCGGAGGAAATATTTGAAGAGATTATAGTTGAAAACTTCCCTAACATGGGAAAGGAAATAGTCACCCAAGTCCAGGAAGCACAGAGAGTCCCATACAGGATAAACCCTAGGAAAAACACACCAAGACACATATTAATCAAACTAACAAAAATTAAATTCAAAGAAAAAATATTAAAAGCAGAAAAGGAAAAGCAAAAAATAACATACAAGGAATCCCCATAAGATTATCAGCTGATTTTTCAGGGGAAACTCTGCAGGCCAGAAGAGAGTGGCAAGATATACTTAAAGTGATGAAAGAGAAAAACCTACAACCAAGATTACTCTACACAGCAAGGATCTCATTCAGATTCTATGGAGAAGTCAAAAGCTTTTCAGACAAGCAAAAGCTAAGAGAATTCAGCACCACCAAATCAGCTTTACAACAAATGCTAAAGAAACTTCTCTAGGCAGGAAACACAAGAGAAGAAAAAGACCTACAAAAACAAATGCTAAACAATTAAGAAAATGATAATAGGAACATACATATCGATAATAACCTTGAATGTAACTGGATTAAATCCCCCAACCAAAAGACACAGACTGGCTGAATGGATACAAAAACAAGACCCATATATATGCTGTCTACAACAGACCCACTTCAGACCTAGGGACACATACAGACTGAAAGTGAAGATATGGAAAAACATATACCATGCAAATGGAAATCAAAAGAAAGCTGGAGTAGCAATACGCGTATCAGATAAAATAGACTTTAAAATAAAGACTGTTACAAGAGATAAGGAGAGACACTACATGATGCAAAGGATCAATCCAGAAGATATAACAATTATAAATGTTTATGCATGCAACATAGGAGCACCTCAATACATAAGGCAAATGCTAACAACCATGAAAGGAGAAATCGACAGTAACACAATAACATTAGGGGACTTTAACACCCCAATTACCCCAACGGACAGATCATCCAAACAGAAAATAAATAAGGAAACTCAAGCTTTAAATGACACAATAGACAAGATAGATCTAATTGATATTTATAGAACATCCCACCCAAAAGTGGCAGAATACACTTTCTTCTCAAGTGCACATGGAACATTCTCCAGGATAGATCACCTCTTGGGTCACAAATCAAGCCTCGGAAAATTTAAGAAAATTGAAATCATATCAAGCATCTTTTCTGACCACAACGCTAAGAGATTGGCAATCAGTTACAGGAAAAAAACCTGTAAAAATCACAAATACATGGAGGCTAAACAAGGTGCTACTAAATAACCAAGAGATCACTAAATAAATCAAGGAAGAAATAAAAAAATACATAGAAACAAATGACAACAAAAACACAACGACACCAAACCTATGGGATGCAGCAAAAGCAGTTTGAAGAGGGAAGTTTATAGCAATTCAATCTCACTTCAAGAAACAAGAAAAATCCCAAATAAACAATCTAACCCTACACTTAAAACAACTAGACAAAGAAGAACAAAGAAAAGCCAAAGGCAGTAGAAGGAAAGAAATCATAAAGATCAGAGCAAAAATAAATGAAATAGAAACAAAATAAACAATAGCAAAGATCAATAAAACTAAAAGCTGGTTCTTTGAGAAGATAAACAAAATTGATAAACCATTAGCCAGACTCATCGAGAAAAACAGGGAGAGGATGCAAATCAATAAAATTAGAAATGAAAAAGGAGAAATCACAACTGACACTGCAGAAATACAAAGGATTATAAGAGACTACTACAAACAGCTATATGCCAATAAAATGGACAACCATGAAGAAATGGACAAATTCTTGGAAAGGTACAATTTTCCAAGATTGAACCAATAAGAATTAGAAAATATAAACAGACCTGTCACAAGTAATGAAATTGAAACCATAATTAAAAATCTTCCAACAAACAAAAGTCCAGGGTCACATGGTTTCAGTTAATTCTATCAAACATTTAGAAAAGAGCTAACACTGATCCTTCTCAATCCCTTCCAAAAAAATTGCAGAGGGAGAAACACTCCCAAATTCATTCTACGAAGCCACCATCACCCTGGCACAAAAACAAGAAAAAAGATATCACAAAAAAAGAAAATTATAGACCAATATCACTGATGAAGATAGATACAAAAGTCCTGAACAAAATACTAGCAAATAGAATCCAACAGCACATTAAAAGGATCATATACCATGATCAAGTGGGATTTATCCCAGGGATTCAAGGATTCTTCAATATATGCAAATCAATCAAGGTGATACACCACATTAACAAATTAAGGAATAAAAACCATATGATCATCTCAAGAGATGCAGAAAAAGCTTTTGACAAAATTCAACACCCATTTATGATAAAAACTCTCCAGAAAGTAGGCATAGAGGGAACCTACCTCAACACAATAAAGGCCAAATATGACAAACCCAGAACAAGCACCGTATTCAATGGTGAAAAACTGAAAGCATTTCCTCTAAGATCAGGAATAAGACAAGGATGTCCACTCTCACCACACTTATTCAACATAATTTTGGAAGTCCTAGCCACAACAATCAGAGAAGAAAAAGAAATAAAAGGAATACAAATTGGAAAAGAAGAAGTAAGACTGGCACTGTTTGGTGATGACATGATACTATACATAAAGAATCCTAAAGATGCCACGAGTAAACTACTAGAACTAATCAATGAATTTGGTAAGGTTGCTGGATACAAAATTAATGCACAGAAATCTCTGGCATTCCTATACACCAACAATGAAAAATCAGAAAAAGAAATTAAGGAAACACTCCCATCTACCATTTCAACAAAAAGAAAAAAATGCCTAGGAATAAACCTGCCTAAGGAGGAGAAAGACTTGTACTCAGAAAACTATAAAACACAGATGAAAGAAATCAAAGATGACATAAACAGATGGAGAAATATACCGTGTTCTTGGATTAGAAGGAACAATATTGTGAAAATGAGTATACGACCCAAAAAAATCTACAGATTCAACGCAATCCCTGTCAAACTACCAATGGCATTCTTCACAGAATTAGAACAAAAACTCTTACAATTCGTATGGAAATACAAAAGATCCCAAATAGCCAAAGCAATCTTGAGAAAGAAAAACTGAGCTGGAGGAATCAGCCTCCCCAACTACACCACAAAGCTACAGTAATCAAGACAGTATGGTACTGGCACGAAAATAGAAATATAGATCAATGGTACCGGATAGAATGCCCAGAGATAAACCCATGCACATATGGGCACCTAATTCATGATAAAGGAGGCAAGAACATACAATGGAGAAAAGACAGCCTCTTCAATAATTGGTGCTGGGAAAACTGGACAGCTACATGTAAAAGAATGAAATTAGAACCTACCTAACACCATACACAAAAATAAACTCAAAATGGATTAAAGACTTAAATGTAAGACCAGACACTATAAAACTTTTAGAGGAAAACATAGGAAGAACACTCTGACAAAAACCACAGCAAGATCTTTTTCAATCCACCTCCTAGAGTAACAGAAATAAAAACAAAAATAAACAAATGGGACTTAATTAAACTTAAAGGCTTTTGCACAGAAAAGGAAACCATAAACAAGACAAAAAGACAACCCTCAGAATGCGAGAAAATATTGCAATTGAAACAACAAAGGATTAACCTCCAAAATATACAAACAGCTCATGGAGCTCAATATCAAAAAAACAAATAATCCAGTTAAAAAATGGGTGGAAGATCTAAATAGACATTTCACCAAGGAAGACATATAGATGGCCAAGAGGCACATGGAAAAATGCTCAACATCACTAATTATTAGAGAAATGCAAATCAAAACTACAATGAGGTATCACCTCACGCCAGTCAGAACGGCCATTATTAAAAAACCTAGAAGCAATAAATGCTGGAAAGGGTGTGTTGAAAAGGGAACTCTCCTATACTGTTGGTGGGAATGTAAATTAATACAACCACTATGGAAAATGGTATGGCGGTTCCTTAAAAAAATAAAAATAGAGCTACCCTATGACCCAGCAATCCCACTACTGGGCATATACCCTGAGAAAACCATAAGTCAAAAAGAGACAGCACCACAATGTTCACTGCAGCACTATTTACAATAGCCTGGACATGGAACCAACCTAAGTGTCCATCGACAGATGAATGGATAAAGAAGATGCGGTGCATATATACAATGGAATATTACTCAACCATAAAAAGAAATGAAATTGAGTTATTTGTAGTGAGGTGGATGGACCTAGAGCCTGTCATACTGAGTGAAGTCAGAAAGAGAAAAACAAATACTGTATCCTAATGCTAATGCATATATATATGGAATCAAAAAAAAAAGGTACCGATGAACCTAGTTGAAGGGCAGGAATAAACAGGTAGACATAGATAATGGATTTGATGACATGGGGTGGGAGGGCGAAGCTGGGGTGAAGTGAGAGTAGCATCGACATATACATACTACCAAATGTAAAAGAGTTGGCTGGTGGGAAGCAGAACCATAGCACAGGAAGATCGGCTTGGTGCTTTGCAATGACCTAGAGGGGTGGGATAGGGAGAGTGGGAGGGAGGCTCAAGAAGAAGGAGATATGGGGACATGTGTATGCATATGGCTGATTTGCTTTGTTGTACAACAGAAACTAACACAGTATTGTGAAGCAATTATACTCCAACAAAAAGCTATAAAAAATAGATAACTAATAAGGACCTACTGTATAGCACAGGGAACTCTACTCAATACTCTGTAATGACCTATATGGGAAAAGAATCTAAAAAAGAGTGGATATATGTATCTGTATAACTGATTCACTTTGCTGTACAGCAGAAACTAACACAACATTGTAAATCAACTATACTCCAATAAAAAAAAAAGGAAAAAAAATACCACTACTGGGATCCATCATAATATCTAATTTTAAAAAGTCAATAAATAAAATAAGGCATTAAACATGTTTTGTTTTCTTCTTGAAAGGAAACCATGCAAAGCCACTTAGAGTTACTGAGAGGAGCAGAGCAGTTAACAGAGGAGGGAGGAAACTGCCAGTAGTTTCCTGCTGGAAACAGTAGAAACTGCCAGACTGCAGTAGCTGTAGCCCTAAGCTGAACACCTCTAGCCAGCTGGGTGGCTTTGACCTTTATAAATTTTTAAGTTGCTTTCATTTTTAGCCATGTAACTGATTATTGTATCCATGATGGCAGGAAGTATATGGAATCAGTACTGGTGTTGAGATATAATTTGCTATCATGTTACATAATACATCAAGATGATATTAGTAGTTCATAGTCAACTGTAAGAAGAAAAAATACAGGTTGATATACTGCTATTTCCAATTTGGATCTTCATTGGTAAGGAATAAAAAGCTACACATGCCAGGAATATTTCACAAGTTGAAAAAAGCTCACAAACTAAAATGTGTCCCTTAGCTCATCATTTAGAAACAACTTGTGAAAATTATAGAATTTAGCCACACAAAACACGCTACCATCGGAAATCTCTTGTGGTCAAATTATTCCTATATTTTCCTATTTTCTGTAAGTTTTTAAAATTTTTAACTTTGAGGTAACTGAACAGGGTACATCATTGGTTAAATGGGAAACAGTAAAAAATTGTCTGGTTATTTCACTGTATTTTGCCCCAGATAATAATGTCAAAATGATTATTTTTAATTCATAAGGAAGCTCCTAGGATCATTTATTCAAGGAAATGGGCTATTGTATTAAAAAGTTTGGGAAACCTTTATCTGGTACAATAAAACACTTAATTCAAGTGACTGCTAGGTGTCTATTCAGGTTGTAAATGAGGGAAAGCTCAAGGGAATTCTCTCTTCAGATTCTTAACCTATGACATGAATAGGACATCTAGGGGTCATTTGGCACCTGCATTGGCTAAAATATTTTATATCTTAGCTCAATCTATTCCTCAAAACATACTGGTAGTGCAGGACAGAGGGCAAAGCTCAAAGATTTTCCCAAAGTCTTAGAAATAAAGAACACCAGAGCCTTGGTTCATATTCTATCCTCTCTGCTTCAAAGTCTATTCTTTTCACTATGTCACATTATATTTACCTCACCTTTCTATGAAAGGCTATTTTTATCTGGCATTTCAGAAACTCTTATAAGCCTCCCACTGAAAAAAAAACTAGTTATTTATTCAAAGTCTTAATTCATAACTAAAACTAGCATCCTTTCTCCAGTTCATTTCGGGTGACTCCGAGTTGCCCAAGTAGCAAAATCATGACTGATAAGAAATAGTTAATAAAATAGAAATTCCACCTGTTAGCAAAAGTTTCTTTTAAAAATATTCCTCCATAAGTGAATAAAACTCTCTCTGATTATTATTCCCAGGGATTAAGCATCTTGAAGTGATGTATGTCATGACTGTAAATTTTTCTCTGTGATAGTATAAATGTCTCCATTTATATGCCACAGAATATTTCTAAGAAGGAAGATGATCCAGTTTATTAAGCAATGAATGGCTCCTTTCACCTCTGGAAAGAACATTTTTCATGACATACCTTGAAGACAGTTTTAAGGAGTTTGATATTTAAGAGTTAAAACAAAACCAGGCATTTTGAACCTTTCAGAGAACCCTGAATTTACAAAGTCCTCTTATTTGGTGGAACCCCCGTCCCTTCCAATCCACAGTCAACTGAAGTCTAATCCCAGCACGAGATTATCTCCTTGCTATCTAAAAGTAACTCAGCATCTTGTGCAAAGGTCATCTAGATAGACAATTGGATGTCTCATCTGAGAAAACAAAATCCATGGACTTAATGAGGTAAATCAGATCCTTTTACACAGTAGGGATTGAATCGAGTCCAATCTCAGAGATTGTCATGGGCAGGGGTCAGATTTAAAACCTGAGTCTTCAGAATCTCAAAGCTGCTTTTTCCAACAGTGTGCCTACCTGAGTATTTGTGGAGGAGGTTTCAGAGGGCAGGGTTTGATGGGGACTGAGTCATTACCTCCTATGCCTACGCTGATGACATCTCTGCCCCTTTTCATATACAATCAAACGAGTATCAATAAAGGGAAATTGATCACACGAGCCAGGCAGGCCCCCAGAGCTCACTTCCAGAGGGGAGATACAAGCGAAATGAAAGGAAGAGATATCTCTCAGCAGTTGGCATGTGAATTCCATTTAGGGAGAGGAGGCCTGCCTTTACTTTGAAGGTCAGACCCGAGGAAATGCCCTGAATGAGGCAAGGGAAGAGTTTTGCAGCTCTGGGCTCTGCATGAGGTTCAGGAATGGACAGAGTGGACTCTTCCCTTAACCTACGCACTTTGTTCCCAGTTAGGGCAGCGTCCCCTAGCTTAGCATACCAACCTTTTGCGATCTGGCCTCTGGCATTGTCCGCAGCTTCCACACCTACCCCCGCAGCTTCCACACCTACCCCCTCAGCTCCCATGGCTCAAGTCCAGTGAAAGTGTTTGCCATTCCACAAATACCTGAAACACTTTACTGTCTCCTTGACTTCTTACAGGTTTCAGGGCTGTCTCACTGCCTCTTTAACTAGACATTCCAGTTTTTCTCCAAAATTCAGTCTAAATTTAGGTTTCTCCAGGGCAATTTCCTTGATTCCTGATTTTGATGCCTTTACGTTCTCCTAGTATTCTGATCATGTTTCTATTATAGCACTGACAAAACGGTAATCATTGATTTGCATATTTATTACTCACTCTAAGCCTCTGGAGGTTTGGGATCTTGTCTTACTCAACTTCATATCCCTGGCACATAACACCATACCTAGTCCACAGTTGGCACTCGATAAATGATGAATGTGTCAATGAATTAACGAAATGTCCAAAGGAACGGGCTGGTCTATGATTGTCTACATTGGTTGTGACTTTGGGCAAGTCACAAACTCTATCCAATCATCCAAAGGTCATCATTCAGAATTAATCACGAATCAGTGCCAGAGGATGACATATTTCATGGTAAGGGGCTCTTGTATTTGAGGAGTTAAAACAATGAGGACCTGTCTTTTGAGGGCTTTCAAAAAGTGTGATGTTGGCCTGCCAGCTGACACACAGGGGCATCCATCTTTCTTGCACAGTGCATCTCCCTCTCCTAATGGTGCTGTTTCTGGTACCCATGTTAGGACCTTTTGCATCTTTAGGCATCTTCATTTCAACTTGCAACTGATGCCTAAGTGACCTCAGTTCCTATAGTCCTAATCCACAGGATTCCTGACTACCTATTTTACTAACCTAAGAAAAAGTTAGTAAAATTAATCAGGAGGGATGGGTACGGCATAAAATATAAGCTTTCCTTACAATCTCGTAAAGACACCAAATTTTTATGAATGTCACAAATGCCTGCTTTTTCTAGTTGGATTGACATATACAGAAGAAAAAACAGGAAATTAATGCTGAAGATGCTCAGGACAAAAGAAAAGTGTTTAACAGAATCCCAAACAGGGTAATTTGATCTTTCCCATTATTATCTTGTATGTACCTACAAATCAGAACAGGAAAAGGAATTCTTGAAAAAAAAATTAACTAAGATGAAATAAGATACTGCATTCATCACTGAAATTCAACTATAAAGAGGTTAAAGCTGTCTTGTAAACTCCAGATAAAAGGTTCATAACTCATTGCCATTGGAGGGTAATAAGTTGTTCTTTCCGTGAGTGGAGGGAACAAGTGTAGTCTTGTAAGAAGAAAACTAAAGGTGAATATAAAACGTAGTCCCACTACCTCTGGAAGAACTCTGTAGTTTAACTGATATGACATCACTGTGTTCTTGACCTTTTATAGTCATTAGGGAGAAATATTCCTTCTCAAATCTTTAGTAAATAAACACAAAATCCCTTTCACATTTCCTAATTTCTTAAATACCTTAATTATTTATGTTTAGTTTCCTTTATTTTCATGTATTTCTGTGTGTATGTGTTCATTATATGTATTTATTGATTCTTGTTTTTTCTATCCAATTAACCTTAGCTTTTATGTGTTGTCTCTGTGGCTTCTGAATGGCTGCAAATTCATTACACATTCCTCAGCTTATCACACTAGGGATACAACAGGTGAGATTTTTCCACTATAGATGATTTAAAGCTTTCAGGTTCAGATAAAACCTAAAACCAGGGAGACAGAATGAACAAAACTCAACATGCTACTATAGTTCTCCTAGTGGACATCCCATTTTACTCTTTGAAATATAAGGGAAAAAAAATAATTTTGTTCATTATATTGCATTTGCTTTCTGAATATATCATTGTTCAGATCTATCATAGCTTAGTTTAGATAAGCCAAAAACATATTAGCAACCGACATAAACCTTTCTAAACAAGAATAAATGTCACCATACTCAAACTGAATAGGCTGTCTTTTAGACCTATTGTATTTTGATTTAGGGCTTTTCTCAAATGTTGAACTGAGTCTTTTCTAAACTCCTTTTATCTCTAAAAACGTTTTGAAAAAAGAGAGAATCTCAAAGAATAAACTAAATCTGGTACATGACCAAAAGAGCAATGAAAGTATAAAACTGTACACCAAATTAGAGTCTTAGACAAACTTTACTTTGGTGTGTCAATATATCAATATTCATTGTTCACATTAGAATCACTAACATTTCTACAGATGAGTAATAATGGTATTAGTATTTTTCACTCATTCAATAAACGTCTCTTGAGTGCATAGGAATTAAAATTTAATCCACATAGCCATTTACACAAGGCTCATTTCCAAGAAGTGTATAGTTCAGAATAGAAGATAATACTGTACTGTATACTTGAAATTTGCTAGGATAGATCCTAAATGTTCTTAACACACACACACAAATATAACTGTGTGAGGTGATGGATATGATAAATAGCTTGATTGTGGTAATTAATTCATTATATATATATATCACATTATATATATATATATCACATTGTATATACAACTTTATATATACCTCAATAAATCTGGGGGAAAAAAAGAGTGGTTGAATTTTGGGTAGTAGAATTGGAGTAAGGAGCATTTTGACATTTTATTCTATACATTTCTGTTTGACTACTTTTCAACCAGAATATTATTGCTTAGCAAGATAGATAGATAGATAGATAGATAGATAGATAGATAGATAGAAAGAAAGAAAACAGATAGATAGATAGAAAATAGATATAAATAGAAGATAGAAAATATAGATAGATAGAAGATATATAGAAAATAGAGAGAAAATACATAGATAGGTAGAAAATAGATAGATAGATAGAAAATAGATACACAGATGGATACACAATTGATAGGTAGATAGAAAATAGATAGATAGAAACGAGATAGATAGACCATAGAAAAGAGATAGAAGATAGATAGATAGATGGATAGAATATAAATGCCTCCTCCTTCTCTACTTACAGGATAATTAGATAAAAGCTTATGAACATTTTAAGGTTTTAATAAATATTGCCACATTACTTTGTAATAGTGCCAATAGAGTCTAATTTGTATGTTTTCTTTTCCAAGTTAAATTTCAAGTTAGATTTTAGCAAGGGCTATGATTAGACCAGAGATGGCCCTGCTCCTAGGCCTAAAAGCTTACAACTGTAAACATTCAAGCTCTATATTTCTGACTGAAGGCATTTAGAATTTTTCCCAGTCCTGGATTCCCCAAAGTCAAATTCAGATAGAGGATACAATGCTATTTTGGTATATTTCTTACTGATCTCATATTCCAGCTACTGGAATCACTTTACCAAGAAAAGCACATGCCTTTTGTGGCACTTTAGGAAAGAAAGACTCTAATTCAGAAAAATGCAATATAAGACAACATTCATGGTTGATACATGAAGTTAGGTTTAATATAACCCCTCCAGTTCATAAAACTCATTTTGAGATAAAACTTGAAACTTGAATTCAAAGTGGAGGTCCCTCAACGAGCCAGCTCCCAGTTTTATGCACACCTGGCTCCCTCCACCCCCAGGCACCTGGGGAAAAGCAGAACACAAGGCTGAAACACAGGGTACCTGGAACTGAACCAAGGTCATGGCCATGGCCTCCTGACTCTTAGGCAACAACTTTATCCCCTAGACACCTTTTATAAACCTCAGGCTGTACCGGACTGGGCTCAGAAGCCACACGACTCAATAGGCCTCCTGCCTTCTAACTCTGTGGTCTTGGAAAACTACTTAAACACTCTACTTCAGTCTCCTCATTTGTAAGCTAAGGATACTAACAGGATAGTAAACCCCTGTCGTACCCTTTTAAATGGGATCTAAATATTCAATCCAATAAAATATGAGCATGCATTTTTGTGAGAGTCATGGGATGACCAGAGTTAGCTAGCTGGCTGAAAGCTCCAGGGATCCTGGAGCTAATTCCCCATTACACAAGGTCCAAGTTTGTAGGGTACAGTGTCACGGTAATGAGCTTGCTGCGAGGACAAAGTTAATATGTCAAATACCTAGAGCGGGGCCTGTCATGGAGTCAGTGACATAGACAATGCTTGCTATTATTGCTATGTATGCTTCTTCCATGACTATGACCCTACACAGCAGCTGCTGCAGCACCACCAAGTAGAGAAAACCCAAGAAAGAATTTGCCGATGACCAAGCAGCAAGAGGATGGCAAGAAGGAGCAGAAAGGAGATTTCCATGTATCTGTTCAAGGGTAACCCCTCTAGGTTTTACTAACTATTCTCCACTCATCCTGAATTTTCCGTTTTGCCAAAAACTATAAACAAACTCTGGGAGGGAATAGGGCCAAGACTGGAGGCTGGCATTTAAGAGAGAGTCTCTATAAAAGAGACTGGGTGGATATTAAGCACACTGTCCATCTATAACCTCATCACCTGCTTGGTACTCACTGCTTGCTCTGGAGACAGATGCTCTCCAATGGGCATTGTGCCTTTCTAACAAAATACCGTCTACCTGACGTCTATGTACCAGCAGCTACAGATGTTCCCATGAGAGAGCTGTAGGATCCTTGAGGGGGAAAGTATTGCTTTGTAGCTAGGAAATTTGGGAGGTAGTGGTGGTTTACATCTCCGTTATTAACATCATGACATTTAATGTGACACTGCTGCAAGTAAACCACGTCCCCACAGACACCCATGACCTGTACCCCAACCTTCCTCTCTCCAGGCAGGGGTCCCAGACTGGAGTCTGGAAAAGCTGGCCACACAGCTTTCAGGCCCACAGATGCGAAAATGAGTCTTGACAAATGTAATGGTCATAGACTTAACTTCTTTTCTCTTCTGGAGGCAGTAAGTTTCATAATACAATTGCAGAAAGAGAAAGACATCAGTGCTGAGGACAGTGAGAGCCTTTACATGCTTCCTACCTCTTTCTTGTAATGTGCTAAACAGGACCAGATGTTTCAACAAAGAAATGAAACCAGTCACCCTGCATTTGATTTGTGGGACCACCCTTACGTGAAATGCCAGCTCATCATTCCAAGGTTTTAAAAATGATGTGTGTAACAAGCGAGATAAGAAATGTGGACATTCCTTCAAAAGTGTCATTAATTATATGATCCACAGATGGTGAGAAAATGCCTTCCAGGTCAGCATTGAGAAATGTGGAGATTATTTGCAAAGGGGTTGGAACAAGGGGGGACTCTCGTCCCTCTGATGCCTCTGTCATGAAATGGGAGAATCACACGTGGGGAGTGAGGGTCCAGAAAAGCAGAGCCGAGGAGAGGGGCAAATCAAAGGCACCTAGAGTATTCCATGGTTTCCAGGGAATAGCAGTTTAGCAAAAAGTAAGTGCAGGGAGACACAGCATATGCACATTTAATTCATGGGAACTCAACTCTATGCTTGTCAATGTGCTGGTTTGGGGGAAAGATAAAGAAGCAGAGAGAGAGAAAGGGGTCAAGAGATGAAGATAAAGAGACAGAAATAAACCAGGACATGCAAATATACAGGACACGAGACAGAAAAGACACACAAACACAAATGCAGATAGTTAGAGAGGAAGCAGGAAGAATGAGAAGGGATTAGTGATCTACGTTTGTGGCCACTTGCTACGACCAGGAACTTATAATAGAGGATGAGCTCTGGTCCTGAAAGAGGAATTTCTCTTCCCCTGGTCATCCTTGGTTCCCTTACGTCTCTAGGTAAGTTGAGCAGTTCGGGTTTTTTAAAATAGAGTATATATTGTTCAAAAAACGGGTTCCCTAAATGCAAATTAATCACTTTATCTTATGCTCAACCAAAGTAATAGAATCCTAGAGGAAAAAAAGTAGCTGGTTGTTTAGGATGTTAAATTTCTCATCATTGCCTTATAATTTAGAATTTGACTCCAGTGTTAGACTATAACTCTGGAGGTGTTATTCTGCACAAGATGATGTGGACAAAATGTTTAGGAAATGGTGGGTTCACCCAACTGAAACAAGCTTCCTCCCTTCAGCCCTTCTCAGAGCCTGGTATACACTGATGGACACTGAGTTCTCTATAATGTCAATGGATGGTGCAGCCTTGCCCAAGCAGACTTGGAGAGTCCTTTCCTTTACAAACTACACCTCAGAGTACAAGTGCATTGTGGAGCACACTTTAGGAATCTCTGATCCAATGCAAGCCCTCTCATGTCCCCTTTTCTTGCCTTCTGCTAGCCAAGTATATATGCCATCATCAAGCAAATCTTCCTAAATGGACATTTCATTGCATGTTCCCGTGCTTCGTACCCTATTGTGGTTTCCAGTTGCCTAAAACTATAAATCTCAAACTTTCCCCAAACACCTGGAATAACGGACAACTCAGGAACATATTCCATATTTATTCCCTGGCTTCACAAATCTTCTGGCTCAATACCAGCTTCCTTTGATGGTTTGTATATCGTGATACGAGAGACACATTCAGAGTAACAAGTACCTATTCCTCAATCAATCTGGCAGCCAGTGCCCATCACACTCAGACTTCAGCCCGATTTTCTTTTTATTTTAAACTTTTTAAAATTTATTTTTTATACAGTAGTTTCTTATTCATTATCTATTTTATACATATTAGTGTATATATGTCAAACCCAATCTCCTAGTTCATCCCCCCACCACCACTTTCCCTCCTTGGTGTCCATATATTTGTTCTCTACATCTGTGTCTCTATTTCTGCCTTGCAAACTGGCAAGTATCATTTGTATCATTTTTCTAGATTCCACATATATGTGTTAACATACGATATTTGTTTTTCTCTTTCTGACTTACTGCACTCAGTATAACAGTCTCTAGATTCAATCACATCTCTACAAATGATCCAATTTCGTTCCTTTTTATGGCTGAGTAATGTTCCACTGTATATATGTACCACATCTTCTTTATCCATTAGTCGGTCGATGGGCATTTAGGTTGCTTCCATGACCTGTCAGCCCAATTTTCCATCCTACCTGTGTCCTTCCTTCTTGAGGCCTGGCTATGGAGCATAAAGTAGTCTACAGAAACTGTTATTACATTCTTCCAACCCGGATTGATTGGCGATCTCAATTTCAATTAAGAGGAGAGCCATATTAGAGAACAGGCCAGGCTCTCTAAAGATAATAAGAGAACCCAACAAAGAAACGCAGCTCGAGTCTGTTTGCACATAACAGATAATGTCTAGTTTTGCTTATTAGCTCTGTTTATCAACCAGGACCACACTTGGCAGCCTTCTTAACCTACAGAATCAGGGATAGGATTGAAAAGTGCCTATGGCGTGGACCACAGAAAAGGCAGCACTCCGGTGTACTAACACAGGGGCACCGTTGATATATAACATCAGACATGGATTTGGACTCACTGAGAGTTGCATAATGCAAAGTAAAAGGTTTTATATATTGTTTTGCTTTGCTTCACTCTTATTTAATAACAGAAAAACTCAGTGGAGATAAAACACTAGTTTATATAAAACAAACAGAATAACACATGACCATCAGAGCCATGAACATGAGCAAATATGACAGATGCTGCTTCTCAAAATGCCACATGATAGTAAATTTTCATCGCATAAAGTCACCACAAGGAGTCTACTTTGAGGGATTTTTCCCTCCAGCTTTAGCCTAATAGCAATGAGAGAAGATGGGGCTGGAGGAGATGGGTCCTGTGACTTTCCTTTGTTTCATTTCCCCAGGAAGAGAAAAGCCTTCCTACAAAACAAACAAAAAAACGAATCTTTTTTTAAAAATAAATTTATTTTATTTATTTATTTTTGGCTGTGTTGGGTCTTTGTTGCTGCATGCAGGCTTTCTCTAGTTGTGGTGAGCGAGGGCTACTCTTCATTGCAGTGTGCAGAATTCTCCTTGCAGTGGCTTCTCTTGTTGCAGAGCATGGGCTCTAGGTGTGTGGGCTTCAGGCACAAGGGCTCAGTAGTTGTGGCTTATGGGCTCTAGAGCACAGGCTCAGTACTTGAGGCACACGGGCTTAGCTGCTCTGCTGCATGTGGGATCTTCCCGGACCACGGCTCGAACCCGTGCCCCCTGCATTGGCAGGTGGATTCTTAACCACTGCACAACCAGGGAAGTCCCCAAAACGAATCTTAATATTAACATGTGCAGGAGATTGGCTCAAGATGGTGGAGTAGAAGGACGTGCTCTCACTCCCTCATGCGAGAGCACCAGAATCACAACTAACTGCTGAACAATCATCAACAGAAAGACACTGGAACTCACCAAAAAAGATACCCCACATCCAAAGACAAAAGAGAAGCCACAATGAGATGGTAGCAGGGGTGCAATCACAATAAAACCAAATCCCGTAACTGCTGGGTGGGTGACTCACAAACTGGAGAACACTTACACCACAGAAGTCCACCTACTGGAGTGAAGGTTCTGAGTGCCACATCAGGCTTCCCAACCTGGGGGTCTGGCAACCAGAGGAAGAATTCCTAGAGAATCAGACTTTGAAGGCTAGCAGGATTTGATTGCAGGACTTTGACAGGCCTGGGAGAAACAGAGACTCCACTCTTGGAGGGCACACACAAAGTAGTGTGTGCATCAGGACCCAGGGGAAGAAGGAGTGACCCCATAGGAGATAGAACCAGACCTACCTGCTAGTGTTGGAGGGTCTCCTGCAGAGGCGGGGGGTGGCTGTGTCTCACCATGAGGACAAGGACACTGGCAGCAGAAGTTCTGGGAAGTAATCCTTGGCGTGAGCCCTCCCAAGTCCGCTATTAGCACCACCAAACAGCCCAGGTAGGCTCCAGTGTTGGGTTGCCTCAGGCCAAACAACCAACATGGGGGGAACCCAGAACCACCCATCAGCAGACAAGTGGATTAAAGTTTTACTGACCTCTGCCTACCAGAGCAACAGCCAGCTCTACCCACCACCAGTTGCTCCCATCAGGAAACTTGCTCAAGCCTCTTAGATAGCCTCATCCACCAGAGGGCAGATAGCAGAAGCAAGAAGAACTAGAATCCTGCAGCCTGTGGCACAAAAACCACATTCACAGAAAGATAGACAAGATGAAAAGGCAGATGGCTATGTACCAGATGAAGGAACAAGATAAAACCCCAGAAAAATAACTAAATGAAGTGGAGATAGGCAACCTTCCAGGAAAAGAATTCAGAATACTGATAGTGAAGATGATCCAGGACCTCAGAAACAGAATGGAGGCAAAGATCGAGAAGATGCAAGAAATGTTTAACAAAGTCCTAGAAGAATTAAAGAAAAACAAACAGAGATGAACAATACAATAACCGAAATGAAAAATACACTAGAAGGAATCAATAGCAGAATAACTGAGGCAGAAGAACGGATAAGTGACCTGGAAGACAGAATGCTGGAATTCACTGCTGCAGAACAGAATACAGAAAAAAGAGTGAAAAGAAATGAAGACAGCCTAAGACACCTCTGGGACAACATTAAACGTAACAACAATCGCATTATAGGGGTCACAGAAGGAGAAGAGAGACAGAAAGGACTGGAGAAAATATTTGAAGAGATTAGAGTCAAAAACTTCCCTAACATGGGAAAGGAAATAGCCACCTCAGTCCAAGAAGTGCAGAGAGTCCCAAACAGGATAAACCCAAGGAGAAACACACCAAGACACATAGCAATCAAACTGGTAAAAATTAAAGACAAAGAAAAATTATTGAAAGCAGCAAGGGAAAAACGACAAATAACATATAAGGGAACTCCCATAAGGTTAACAGCTGATTTCTCAGCAGAAGCTCCACAAGCCAGAAGGTAGTAGCACGATATCTTTAAAGTGATATGAAAAGGAAGAACCTAAAACCAAGATTACTCTTCCCGGCAAGGATCTCTTTCAGATTAGATGGAGAAATCAAAAGCTTTACAGACAAGCAAAAGCTAAGAGGATGCAGCACCACCAAACGAGCTCTTCATTGCAGTGTGCAGCTCTACAACAAATGCTAAAGGGACTTCTCTAAGTGGGAAACACAAGAGAAGAAAAGGACCTACAAAAACAAACCAAAAACAATTAAGAAAATGGTAATAGGAACTTACATATCGATAATTACCTTAAACGTGAATGGATTAAATACTTCAGCCAAAAGACACAGGCTCACTGAATGGATACAAAAACAAGACCCATTATATGCTGTCTACAAGAGACCAGCTTCAGACCTAGGGACACATACAGACTGAAAGTGAGGGGATGGAAAAAGATATTCCATGCAAATGGAAATCAAAAGAAAGCTGCAGTAGCAATATTCATATCAGATAAAATAGACTTTAAAATAAAGAATGTTACAAGAGACAAGGAAGGACACTACATAATGATCAAGGGATCAATCCAAGAAGATTTAACAATTATAAATATATATGCACCCAACATAGGAGCACCTCAATACATAAGGCAACTGCTAACAGCTCTAAAATAGGAAATCGACAGTAACAAAATAATAGTGGGAGATTTTAACAGCTCACTTACACCAATGGACAGATCATCCAAACAGAAAATGAATAAGGAAACACAAGCTTTAAATGACACAATAGACCAGATAGGTTTAATTAATATTAATAGGACATTCCATCCAAAAACAGCAGATTACACTTTCTTCTCAAGTGCACATGGAACATTCTCCAGTATAGATCACATCTTGGGTCACAAATCAAGCCTCAGTAAATTTAAGACAATTGAAATCATATCAAGCATCTTTTCTGACCACAACACTATGAGATTAGAGATCAATTACAGGGGAAAAAATATAAAAAACACAAACACATGGAGGATAAACAATACATTACTAAATAACCAACAGATCAATTAAGAAATCAAAGAGGAAATAAGAAAATACCTAGAGACAAATGACAATGAAAACATGATGATCCAAAACGTATGGGATGCATGCAACAAAAGCAGTTCTAGGAGGCAAGTTTATAGCAATAAAATCTTACCTCAAGAAACAACAAACATCTCAAACAAACAACCTAACCTTACACCTGAAGGAACTAGAGAAGGAAGAACAAACAAAACCCAAAGTGAGTAGAAGGAAAGAAACCATAAAGATCAGAGCAGAAATAAATGAAATAGAAACAAAGAAAATAATACCAAAGATCAATAAAAGTAAAAGCTGGGGCTTCCCTGGTGACGCAGTGGTTGAGAGTCCACCTGCCGATGCAGGGGACACAGGTTCGTGCCCCAGTCCGGGAAGATCCCACATGCCGCAGAGTGGCTGGGCCTGTGAGCCATAGATGCTGAGCCTGTGCGTCTGGAGCCTGTGCTCCGCAACGGGAAAGGCCACAGCAGTGAGAGGCCCACGTAACGCATTTAAAAAAAAAAAAAAAAAGTAAAAGCTGTTTCTTTGAGAAGATAAACAAAATTGATAAACCATTAGCCAGACTCATCAAGAGAAAGAGGGAGAGGACTCAAATCAATAAAATTAGAAATGAAAAAGAAGTTACAACAGACACTGCAGAAATACCAAGTATCCTAAGAGACTACTATAAGCATCTCTATGCCAATAAAATGGACAACGTGGAAGAAATGGACAAATTCTGAGAAAGGTATGACCTTCCAAGACTGAACCAAGAAGAAACAGAAAATATGAACAGACCAATCACAAGTAATGAAATTGAAACTGTGATTAAAAAGCTTCCAACAACAAAAGTCCAGGACCAGATGGCTTCACACGTGAATTCTATCAAACATTTAGAGAAGAGTTAACATCCATCCTTCTCAAACTCTTCCAAAAAACTGCAGAGGAAGAATCTATGAGGCCACCATCACCCTGACACCTCATTCTATGAGGCCACCATCACCCTGACACCAAAACCAGACAAAGATACTACCAAAAAAAGAAAATTACAGACCAATATCACTGATGAATATAGATGCAAAAATCCTCAACAAAATAAAAGCAAACAGAATCCAACAACACATTAAAAGGATCATACACCATGATCAAGTGGGACTTATCCCAGGGATGCAAGGATTCCTCAATATACGCAAATCAATGAATGTGATACATCATATTAACAAATTGAAGAATAAAAACCATATGATCATCTCAGTAGATGCAGAAAAAACTTTTGACAAAATTCAACACCTATTTATGATAAACATGCTCCAGAAAGTGGGCATAGAGGGAACCTACCTCAAATAATAAAGGCCATATACGACAAACCCACAGTAAACATCATTCTCAATGGTGAAAAACTGAAAGCATTTCCTCTAAGATCAGGAACAAGATAAAGATGTCCACTCTCACCACTATTATTCAACATAGTTTTAGAAGTCCTAGCCACAGCAATCAGAGAAGGAAAAGAAATAAAAGAATACAAATTGGAAAAGAAGAAGTTAAATTGCCACTGTTTGCAGATGACATGATACTATACATAGAGAATCCTAAAGATGCCACCTGAAAACTCCTAGAGCTAATCAATGAATTTGGTAAAGTTGCAGGATACAAAATTAATGCACAGAAATCTCTTGAATTCCTATACACTAATGATGAATAATCTGAAAGGGAAATTAAGGAAACATTCCCATTTACCACTGCAACAAACAGAATAAAATACCTAGGAATACACCTACCTAGGGAGACAAAAGACCTGTAGGCAGAAAACTATAAGACACTGATGAAAGAAATTAAAGATGATACAAACAGATGGAGAGGTATACCATGTTCTTGGATTGGACGAATCAACATTGTGAAAATGACTATACTACCCAAAGCAATCTCCCAATTCAATGCAATCCCTATGAAACTACGAATGGCATTTTTCACAGAACTAGAACAAAAAATTTCACAATTCGTATGGAAACACAAAAGACCCCGAATAGCCAAAGCAATCTTGAGAAAGAAAAACAGAGGTGGAGGAACCAGGCTCCCAGACTTCAGACTATACTACAAAGCTACAGTAATCAAGACAGTATGGTACTGGCACAAAACCAGAAATATAGATCAATGGAACAGGATAGAAAGCCCAGAGTTAAACCCACACACCTATGGTCAACTAACCTGTGACAAAGGAGGCAAGGATATACAATAGAGAAAAGACAGTCTCTTCAATAAGTGGTGCTGGGAAAACTGGACAGCTACATGTAAAAGGATGAAATTAGAACACTCCCTAACACCATACACAAAAATAAACTCAAAATATATTAGAGACCTAAATGAAGGACCAGACAGTATAAAACCCTCAGAGAAAAACATAGGAAGAACACTCTTTGACATAAATCATAGCAAGATCCTTTTCGATCCACCTCCTAGAGTAATGGAAATAAAAACAAAAATTAAAAAAATGGGACCTGATGAAACTTAAAAGCTTTTGCAAAGCAAAGGAAACTACAGACAACCCTCAGAATGGGAGAAAATATTTGCAAATGAATCAACAGACAAAGGATTAATCTCCTAAATATATAAACAGTTCATGAAGCTCAATATTAAAAAAAAAAAAAAACCCAATCCAAAAATGGGCAGAAGGCCTAAATAGACATTTCTCCAAAGAAGACATACAGAAAAGCTGTATGAAAAGCTGCTCTACATCATTAATTATTAGAGAAATGCAAATCAAAACTACAATGAGGTATCACCTCACACCAGGCAGAATGGGCATCATCAGAAAATCTACAAACAGCAAATGCTGGAGAGGGTGTTGAGAAAAGGGAACCTTCTTGCACTGTTGCTGGGAATGTAAATTGATACAGCCACTATGGAGAACAGTATGGAAGTTCCTTAAAAAACTAAAAATAGAATTACCATATGACCCAGCAGTCCCACTACTGGGCATATACCCAGAGAAAACCATTATTCAAAAAGACACACGCACCCCAATGTTCACTGCAGCTCTATTTACAATAGCCAGGTCATGGAAGCTACCTAAATGCCCATCAACAGATGAATGGATAAAGAAGATGTGGTACATATATACAATGGAAAATTACTCAGCCATAAACGGGAACGAAATCGGGTCATTTGTAGGGACATGGATGAATTTATAGACTGTCATACAGAGTGAAGTAAGTCAGAAAAAGAAAAATAAATATCGTATATTAACGCATATATGTGGAACCTAGAAAAATAGTACAGATGAACCAGTTTGCAGGACAGAAATTGAAACATAGATGTAGAAAACAAACGTACAGACACCAAGCGGGGAGAGCGGTGGAGGCGGGGTTGTTGTTGGTGGTGGTGGTGGGATGAATTGAAGGATTGGGATTGACATATATACACTAATATGTATAAAATGGATAACTAATAAGAACCTGCTGTATAAAAAATAAATAAAATTCAAAACAAAAAAAAACTTGTTCACACACAAATATGGTTTCTAAGCCTCTCAATCGTGGTCTTGAGAATTTCCTAAAAATAAAGGCTTTTAAAAAAATACAGAAGCCTAAATTCTTGGATTCAAGTATTTTTAAGAATTCCAATGGAAAGCATCCAATTCCACTACACATGTTTCTTGTACACTTAGTAATAGTTTCCTCTGTTTGAAAATTCCTCAATTATTGGAACTGTAAAGCAAGAAGTTCTACTAGGAAGAAAAATTTGCCTTTGCCTCTGCAGATATGACCTCTCCCAGGCCCTCCTGGCTCTCTCACAGAAGATGACCTACTTTTCTGAGATTAAAGTTTTCAGACATGATCTATTTCTACTTTGTCCCAACGCAAAATTTATCTCTGTCCTCATCTACCCTTTCTTTCCTCCTTTCTTGGAGGAAGAAGTGATTATAGATTAGGTTTCTAAGGCCAGCTGTCCCACTGGTGCCCCTGATCTGTTCATTATCTGCCCCCTGGGTTCAGGATGTGTGTTTAATGGCATCTCTTACCTACCTCCTCTCACCTCCAATCCCTCACGGCCACCTCCTCCCTTCACTGAAACCACAAATACTCTCAAGCTTCTTGATTTCAAAAACACCTTCCATTAATTACATGATTCCAGTTTAGGGTTTGCCTATCTCCCAATTTTCAGTCTCAAACTTCTAGAAAGCATGGACTACACTAATGCCTCCCACTAAGTTTTCAAAGCCTTCTTCACCTGCCCTCCAGCTGAAACTATTTTCCCAAAAGTCAACAATGACCTCAAATTACTAAATGCAACGCACTATTTTCTGTCTTCAAATATAGTCGGCTCTCCGTATTCAATCAAGGCTTGGGTGGAAGACATTAAGAAAAAATATTGGATCCATGGTTGGTTGAACCCTCAGATGTGGAAGCTGCAGATACAGAGGACCAACTGTAAGAACCTTGAGCATCCCGAGTATCCACCGCCCAGTGGGGAAGGGGTGAGGTGTACTGGAACCTATATCCCTCAGATACAGAGGGATAATCATACCTTAAACTCTTTATAATACATGAACTAACTAAATACTTTTCTTGTTAAGAAATTTCCTCTTCCCTTTGCTATCATAATACTCAATTATGTTTCTTGAATCTCTCTGACCAATTCTTTTTTTTAATTTATTTTATTGAAGTACAGTTGATTTACAATGTTGTGTTAATTTCTGCTGTGTAGCAAAGTGATTCAGTTACACATATATATATATTCTTTTAAAAATTATTTTCTATTATGGTTTATCACAGGATATTTAATATAGTTCCCTGTGCTATACAGTAGGACCATGTTGTTTATCCATCCTATATATAATAGTTTGCATCTGCTCATCCCAAACTCCCAATCCATTCCTCCCCACCACCACCCTCCTTGGCAACTACAAGTCTTTTCTCTATGTCTCTGACCAATTCTTGCTCCTTCACTGACTAGCTCCTTAATATTCCCTAGGATTCTGCCCTTGAATTGTTTTTCTATTTCCATTGTAATCTTGTTTGCTCTAAAAGCTCTGCTGATGACTCCCAAATATCAGTGAAATGATAACTCTGGTGCCTACCTCATAGGTTGTCGTAGGGATTTAATGAGTCAATACAATACAACACAAAACTCTTGAAAAAGTGTTAGCTGTTGCTAGTATTATTCTTAATTTTATTAAATCTGAATCTTTATTCCAGATCTTTATTATAAGCTTCAGTACTTTTTTTTTTTCTCTCTGTACAAATTTCTAACAGACTTGGAGGCAGCTCCAGGTAGCCGACAAACCGACAAACACTTCCATGCTCGCATGTCCAAGACTCAGTTCACTGTCACCTTCCCAGGACTTTCTCTTCCTCCTAAGCCTCCTCCTCTAGTGAGAATGTCCCATCTTCAGGGTCACCCCAGCATAAAGCATTAGATTCACCTTTGAAACCTCTCTACCCCTTACCCCCATTCCTCGAACCCAATGTCTGCCAACACTCCCTCGACAATTCTTCATTTTCAACAGAACTTTCTGAAGCCAGAAGTTCATAATCTGTTACCTGGGTAAATTTGATAACATCCAACCTGACCTCTTGCCTCCAAGCTCTCTTTAGCATCTCCATCCTAATCAATTATAGAGTAACTGTTCACAACGATTGTTGTCTGATAATATCATCCCACACTGAAAACAAGACTACAGCTCATTATCTTCATGAGAACATATAGAATCCTTACCGTAATGTTCAAGGTCTTCCTGATTTCCGACCAAACTTTCTTTTCCAGTTTTTTTTCTCCCTGTTTTCCACCACTATCCTCTATTCCTCTCAAGTGCATCCTTTCCAACTCTAGACCTCCAACAGTGCCAGCCCTACAGACACTGCCACAGGAGTCTAGGCATTCTTCAAAACGCATCTCAAATAACACATCCTCCATGATGTTTTCACCAATGGTTCTGGATTGACATAATCATAAACTCTGGCCCTGGCAGGTTTCTGTACCTACTGTAGGACTGAACCCATTCTATATCACATACTAGGCAATATGCTCCTGTCTTAAATCCCTTCCCAAATTATAGACTGAGATCTTATTTAGTAATTTAATCCCCCTTATTCATTCAGTGTTGACAGAGTGCTTTCCATGACAGACTCTGGAAATGCAATATGAAATTCTGTCTGTCTCCTCTAATGAGCCAACTCTTTCAACCAAGCAGAGTACCTGGGAGATGGCAGGTGCTGAGTAAATATGTGTAGAATGGAATTGTCCCTAACCTCACAGGTGAAATCAAGGTACTGTGAATTCAAAGACTTCTCCAAATCTCCTGACAAGCTAGTAAGTAGTGGAACTCTGCATTTATCAGTTTTATCTATTATTTCAATTGCCAGAGCATGCCATCCCACAACTGTTAAAAAAGAGTTTTATATAAAGTTTTATACTACTTTACTGGTCTACAAAAATGTTATTACACAAAAACTTGGGTTTCCTATATATAGGCTTACATTTTTAAAGCAGTGAAGAATCTGGTATATTTTCAGTAAATCTAACTCAAAAGCAAAATATGAGTTGTAATTTTCTTGATCCATATAATTTACCTATTTATACATTTAATGATTTATTAATTCACTTATTCTTCTACCCTGTAGGTGGCCTGCTCCCCTTAATGTTCTCCTAAAATTTCACCCCCAAAGACAGACACCATCTATGTGTTCAGTGCTCTACCCGAGGCATCTCATTTGTTCTGCTCAGGCTTCACCTTTGCACTGAACAGCATCACCATCCCAGGAAACACAAACAGTGCAGTGATGAGTCACCCCAATCCTTCTGGGTTTCCCTGTTCATTTCCAGCACAATCCTGACCTCCAGAAAACCCTTCTCCCAATATAGACCACCACTTCTAGCCAAGCTAGCATGGGAAGGGGCTGTGAGCTACTTTATAAGGAGAGAATCACATGCCTATTTATTGCAGCCGCAGCTGTAAATGAATTACTCAAAATACGACTAACACACTTGCATAACTGCTTATAAGCAATGCAAAAATGTTGACACTGGAGACAGCTCGACCTTCCTGCAATCCTCCACTTACGACTTCTTTAGATAAAGCACAATGCATCAATTAGCTCTGTGACCAGTCATGGAAAGGACACGAATGCAGGTGGAGACATTTGCGGAGGGGAGTAGAGTCAGAGAGAGAGGAGAGGATGCTCTCGGGCTTCCGGAGTTTGACGAATGAAATGGAAATAGTGGCAGCAGAAATAGCAGCTATTTTAAACAAGGTCACCACATGTAGCGGTGAATATATTTTTAAAAGATGAGTTTCCTCTTAATTGTGTGTTTTCCTTATTTAACGATTAAGTTAATATATGGCTTTTTGTCTAGCAGCAAGACACAAGGCCCGTGGTTATGTACTGTACCTGCTATAAAGCCAACAAGACTCAGTGAAGGGCAGGGGGAAGAAAGAAGGGGAAGGGAAAAGGAGATTCATTTTTATCCTAGGAGGCAGGATGTGAGCGGGACTTAGAAGATGAAGCTGGGGCAGGAAGGCCTAAGGAAGACTCCAAACAAAGGAGACAGTGCAGCAAAGTCAAGCAGATAGAACCCCAAATTGACCAACTGAAAGGACCTTTCTGGTAAGGGAGACACTGCATTCTTTGGAAGTAATGACTGCTTCTTCCTTATATAAACATTCACATCACAAGGAAGGGAGGGATAAATCTGCGGTTCTGCTCTATTTCCCCATAATATGAAATATCAATTCTTTGTCGTATTATTAGTCGACATTTATTAAATAGTTACTCTGTATGAGTTAGGGTTCCATGGTTGCAGGTAACAGTGAATGATTCTTATTGTCAAAGCAGAAACATCTGACTGACTAGAGCAAAAGCAAACCTAAAAAAGCAAGCATCTGGGGCTTCCCTGGTGGCGCAGTGGATAAGAATCTGCCTGCCAGTGCAGGGGACACAGGTTCAATCCCTGGTCCAGGAAGATCCCACATGCCATGGAACAACTAAGCCCATGTGCCACAACTACTGAGCCTGCACTCTAGAGCCCACGAGCCACAACTACTGAAGCCCGCACACCTAGACCCCGCACTCTGCAACAAGAGAAGCCACTGCAATGAGAAGCCTGCGCACCGCAACAAAGAGTAGCCCCTGCTTGCTGCAACTAGAGAAAGTCAGCACACAACAATGAAGACCCAACGCAGCAAAAAATAAAATAAAATAAATTAATTAAAAAAATTAAAAAAAAAAAAAAAGCAAGCATCTGAGACAGGAACCAGAGAAGCTGTGGGAATCTAAGCTGAAGAAGCTGATGGACAGTTAGCTAAAGTCAACATGGACAAATCAAGACACATCTTCTAAGGAAAGAACATCTGCTTTCTTAGATTTGGTCAAGAGTCTTCCTTATGTCCAGATGCCTTGCCCCATGATAAGTGATTTAACCAAAACTATATCCAATAGATTAGTTTCCCAACAAGAAATTGGGGTACAATTATAAAAACAAGGAAGAATGGGTGCTGGGCTAGCGAAATCCAATGTTCCCAGCATGCAGATTTCAGCATAGAGAAGAGGAAAGAAGTGTCAAACAACACACTGGCATGCAGTGTGCACACACGTGTGTGCTATTGCTCCCTCATGTGTTTTTAGACCAGCTGGTGAACACCCCCCTGATCTGGTGAGGTTCTTGCTTCCTTTGGACCACTCTGACCACTGAGTTCTAATGGGACCCAAACTCTGCATCTCTGCATTTTATCTTTTGCTAAGTACCTTCAGGTGTTTTTAAAAAGAAGAGCAAACTTTCCCTAAACAATTTCCTCTGAAAAGCCAGTTTAGTTAAAAGGAATGTGGATAATCCACTGTAGGTACCATCAATCCAATTCTGGTAGAATGGAAATTCAGAAACAACTTGAAGAATCAGAGAGGACATGCTGCTTTGATTTTATGCTCTGGGCAGCTGGTGGAGCCTCCTGGAAAACTAGGAGGGTCCCAAGGAGGTGGCAGGCACCGCTATCAATTATCTGTAACTTTCTAGCTGAGAGGGATGCGATGGTGAAGCTGGCCAATGTATCTGAGGTACGTAGGTTCATTATTGTTATCGGACAAAGGAAGCATGATCTTGGCCTATAATCTAGCACAGGCACTGGGAAAACAGAGCCAGATACAGAAAGAAACCTGACCGGCAGCCGGTTACTCACTCAGCTAATGTTTATTGAGCACGTACTATGTGCCAACCCTTGTTCTGGGCTCTGGGGATACAGCAGAGAACAAGAGAGACTAGATCTCTGTTCTTGCAGAGGTTACATTTTAATAGGAAAGGCAGATAGTAAACAAAGAAGAAAAAAAAATAAGAAAAATATCCAGTAACGGTAAGAGCTCTGTGTGTTGCAGGGAATGAAAATATGGTGAAGCAATGGAGCTTGACTGGGGGATGCTTTTAAACTGGGTGGTTTAAGCTAGGATCTGACCAGCAAGAAGAAACCATTCCTGTTCAGATTGGGCAGAGTAAGGGAGGAACTGAGGCAAAGGGGACAGCTCTTGCCAAGGTCTCGGTGTGTTGGAGTAACAGAAAGAAGGCCATTGTGGCTGGAATAGGAAAGGGTGAGGGAGAGAGCGGTAGGCGATGAGTTCATAGAGGTGGGCAGGGGCCAGGTGGGCGGTTGGTCATAAGGGCGGTTTCTAAAGGGAAAACTCAGAGGGTGTTTCCAGAAGCAGTCACTGTGGATGTTTATTAGGATGGTGGGGAAACCAGGAAGGCAGTCAAGTCAGTAAAGAGCCATATCTGGGAATTTGGGAAGTGACATAAGGGAGGGCTCAGGTCCCGGGGATGCAGCAAAAGATTAGATTTCCGTAAGGAAGAAGAGGATGGATCTGAATCTTACTGGGGATCCAGAACCTCCCCATGAAACTGCATGGTGCACCATCAGGACAGGAAGGTCCTGCAGAATAACTGAACAGTTAGTGAGGTGGGGGTGAGGGAGAAGCATGGCTCTGCATGCTACCCAGAGGTGGTCTTATGCAAAAGTGCCAGGCATTGGCAGTACTGTGGTCAGGTTACCACATCCCATACTTGGGTGGGCAATTTATTCCCAGGATCCTCCAAGTGGTGAGGTGAGAGCTATGATAGCCCTCTTACATGAGCCAAGATTGGGTTAGGCTTTGTCTGCGGGGTTATGATCTCAGTGGATCCAACTCTAAGAAGCTGAGGAAGGCAGAGAAAGCCCCAAGGGGTGGTGAGTCCAGACATTCTCGCAGTGCCTTTGTTTGGAGTCTTACCACCCATTCTAAATACCAGTTTGAATTAAAACATTCCTTAAGAATAACTACCATTACTCAAATACATACAAAGAACCACATACTGGGCAAGTTGCAAACATTATTCCTAATCCTTGATTCCAATTACAGAGAGGAAAAAAACTGAAACCCAAAAATGATAGTAAATGGTTAGAATCAAGTGTTTATGATCACTTTTCCCCATTATGACAGAACATAAAAGCAAACATATATGGAGTTCTCTATGAAAAGAAAAAAAAATTACTCTATTCCCCTCTATCAACTATTGCATATTTGAAAGTATAGTTTCAAATGTATGGATCTAGTACAATAGGCCCACGATCCATTCAGCCTTATTTGGAACTCTGATGTATATTTTCCCTCTGGCACGTTTTTAAGAATATATTCACATCACCAGGATTTATTCTTTGAGGTTTTTATAAAGAAGTGTCATCCTGTGCTACAAAGGTTAAAAAGAGAAATTCAGTGAAAGTGAAGTTCACTTTCAAAGGTAAGCAAAACAGACAGGTTTTCTAATGCAAATATGTGCTTCTTAAATTAAATTAAGGAAGGGGCCTCGAGGTTAAGGTTTGATCGATTCTCACTCTGACTTTAGCACCGGAACCCGATGCCAAGCACCACACTTCAGACTAAGACACCACAAAGGAGAAACACACCACGGGCAGTGGAATATTTTGACAGTGAACCTAGCTTTTGGATCCTGTCAACTGGCAGGTTCAAGAGATAATCGGACTCCAGTGGAAGGTTATAGTCTCAACTTTACAATGAAAGGGCTAGCCCTAATGACTTCAAAGCTCCTTTCAGTTTTATAAAATTCTCTAGTTCTGTTTCCTAGTGAATGAACAAATGCACTGCAGGTAAAGTGCTCAGAAAAGCAGAGGAGTGTCCATTTAGGCCTGGCTGTTGGCTGTTCATAGGACCCAGCATTTTGCTGTCTTGGTGAATTTATGGTGGATCATGGTTGTTCCCCAGCCTTGCAGATTTAGGAACTGGACTTTTTCAGCACACACTGAGATGATCAGAATCCTGGGGACAGATGCAACCTAACTCAACTCACATGAGACCAATGTATAAACCAGAAGGCCAATTTATCATAGATAACACACACATTATGATCAGCATATTCACATATGCTGAAGCTTGCTAATAAAATGCAGTTTAAAAACAGAGAAATAATGCCACGGAGCAACTAAGCCCATGCTCCACAACAAGAGAAGCCACAACAATGAGAAGCCTGCGCACCACAACAAAGAGTAGCCTCCACTTGCCGCAACTAGAGGAAGCCCGTGTGCAGCAACAAAGACCCAATGCAGCCAAAAATAAAATAAATAATAAAAATAAATACATTTAAACAAAAACACAGAGAAATAAACAGGCAAAAGTGATGTTTTTCCCCAGACCAGGTTGAGTCACATAGCAGAGACCCCTTCTGTATTGGCAAGAATGCTTGGATTTCAGGATTCAAAGTTCCTTCCCCTTGGACAGGGCACCACACATGTGTTCAACTGTCAGTCCTTTCTGTAACATAGTTTTTTCTCTAGATAGCTTTAATAAATCATTGATTAAACTAGATTTTCATACATTCTTGCATAAATATTGCTTTTCCATATGTACTGGCAAAGTCAGTTAATTTTAACTATCAGAAGGCAAACTAGTCTTTCTTTTTGCCAAGATCCTGGGGATAACTCACTGTGTTTCCCTTGAAGTCTCTTTCCAATCGTATCATGAATGTATGAAGGTACCAGGGTCAGGAGAGGTAAACCACAAAAATAATTTTAATTACTTAAATTACAGGCAAGTTTAAATCTGGATAAGTGGCTATGGAGTACATTATAATAATCAGGAAGTGCCACCGTCAATACATTTCAACAGACTATTTGGTGATGTAGTTGGTTGGTTCTTTGTGAAAGGATGGTAAGTGAAAGTGAAAGTGGGCTTCAAAATCATGTTTCCTAGAACAGTGTTATTCAATGTGTGGTCTGCAGGCTAGCAGCATCAGCTTCGCTTAGGAGATCATGAGAAATATTTCTTAGGCCCTACCCCAAACCTATTGAGAAGGAAGGATGGAAGGAAGGAAGGAAGGAAGGGAGGGAGAGAGGGAGGAAGGAAGATCCACCAGAGGATTATTTATGTATGCTAAAGTTTGAGAACCAGTACCCTAAAGTACAACTTGAGAAAGAAATCCCACAAAATAATCAGTTGGTCAGTCAAACAAATAAAATAAATAAATTAAAACTAATCATTTAAGCAAGCCCGCAAACAAACGAAACATCGCCAACTATCTCATGCTCTCTAAATAAAACTTTTCAAAAATAGGTCCACACAAAACAATCACTGCAACAAAACAGGAAGTGAATGGCCAAGGACAACTGCATGTAAAGATAAAATTAAAACCTGGAAAAGACGATTTCAGACTTTAAGATAGGTTGAGTTTCTGCTAGCCCCGTTTTCTAAACTCTCTGAGGTTTATCACTTAAATACTCTTGCTAGTAACGAATTCTTTTCTTAACCTTTGCAAGAGCTTTGCCATACTGAAGATGACCTTAAACCAGAAGTACATGTGGGGCACAGGTAGGGAGGAAGGAGCATGAACTCTGTTTAGTATCCCCTCTACAATCTCAGCTTTGTCCTCACTTCCGGTTAGCTCACTCACACTTACCACATCAAATGCCACCTCCGTGTAGGTGACACCTAAATCTGTGTTTGCCATTGGATTCACTTCATGCTCAGCTCTTCCTCCTTGCCTACAGCACATCTTAATCTGGGAGTCCCACTGTCACCCTGAAGTTACATTTCAAACTGGATCATAGTCTATTTTCAGATCATTCTCCGCCCCTTTCTCCAGCTTCCGTGTCACCTACCACACTGCTCTTTTTCCAGTCCCTGATATTTCGTGCTTTCCTGTCCATGCTCACCCAGGTTTAGCTTGATATCCTAAATGTTACCCTTCTACGCCATTACATCTTGCAACATACTAGTAATCAATCCAAAATACTCCTTTTATGAATGTTTCTTCCCTCCCAGAGAAACAATTTGTAAGCACTTCCCTCTACTAACTGTGTGGCTCCCTCTTAACTTGTCATCATTTTTTTTTGGAAACAACTTAATTTCCAGTGTTAATTGTTTGAGTGATCATCAACTCACACTCAAAAGCCTTAAAAAAATATGTCATCCAAAAACCCAGACAAAATCATTCCTATGTTTTTTTAGGAACAGGTGAACACAGGACAAGCATAAACATGCACACACAGACATACAGGATTTTAAAAATAGGTTTGGAATCATATTATATCACTGTCTTATACCTTATTTTTAAAACCTAACAATATGTCATTTTCCCTGGTCAATATATCCATATGCATAGATTTCATGGCTGCATAAGTGTTTTTTTGTAAAGATATAACAGCATTTATTTAATCTACACCATATATATGGACATTTAGATTGCTTACAATCTTCTCTATTAAACACAGTGCCGCAATAAGCACCTTTATACACCCATACTTTTATCCCTTAGCAGGTATTTCTAGAATTGAACTTGCTGTATAACAAGGCATGTACATTCTGAAAGCTTTTGATACATTCTTTCAAACTGAGATCCAAAAGGTACCTATGTGTCAATATTCCCCTGAGTATGAACAGTGTGTTGGAAGCCACTGCCTCCCTATAATTCAATGTACTCTGGCTGCTAAGAAATGTTTAACTTCTAAAAAATCTAGCCAGTGAAAATAATATCTCACTGTTATTTTAGTCACCATTTCTTCGATTATTAGTGACATACTTTTGAGTGCTTGTTAGCTATTTCTATTTTTTTCATTTGTGAATTTTTCTCCCTTTTATTATTGGAGTGTTTTCATTTTTGTCCTACTGAATAGTAGGAGTCTGTTTTATACCCAGAGTATTCAACCTTAGTAATATTATACTGCAAACCTTCTTTATAAGACTGTTTACTTGCTTTTTACTTTAAATTATGGTAGGGTTGTGCTAGATGAAGATGCATAAGTATGTCTGTAGTCATAATGTGGGAATTGCATTAAAAATAAAGAATTTTAAGTCTATCATTCTTTTCATTTATAGTTTATGCCTTTGGAATGAATCGTATAAACCTACTCCCTCCACAAAGATTAAACAATAGTTCACGTTTTTCTTTTCTGACCTCGAAGGACTTACAGTCATTGCTGTGTTCTGGGAACCCAACCAATTCCCTCTGCCACCCATTCTCTGTTCCAGCAAAGTCTGATTCCTCACTGTCTGGTATCCCCCCAGTTGTACCTCATGCCTATGTTATGTTCCTGCTCTAATTCTAGCAGGAGTGCCCACCCATCCTTCCCTGACTTCACCAATATGCCAAATGTCCAATTCCTTTGTTCTCTTCCAGACTCACCCCAAACTCTCTTCTCCCTTCATGGCTCTTCTTGCCCAAACAGCCCTTTTCCCTTCTCTTTAAGTCAATGTCACACAATTTAGCATCTAATCACTCCCTTTTGTTCCATGTGTCACCTCTGTTTCCTTAAATAAATGGTCGTCTGAAGAGCAAAAATCATAGTATAACCGCCTTCTGTCTGAACAAACTGTTACCAGCCCCAGTCCTTAGATTCTCTAATCAATAGAAACTGATGAGAGGCCACCAGAGAATTGCAGGCAAAGCTTTATGGGGACTTGGGCCAAGGCTCAGGACAGCAGAAGCAAGAGTCAGGTGCGCACGCCCACTCCCTTGCTTGGGTCCTTAAGTGGGGTAACAACGGGGCAGATTGGTGGGTGGGGCAGCAGGTGTGGCTTAGATGGTCTGCCCGCTGCCCCGGTGGTGCAGGGATCATGTACAGGACCCTGCTTTGGCTCCCAGCAACTCACAAATGGCAGTTGGTTTGTGGCTGTTTTGTACCTTGTTTATAATTTGCCCCAACAGCACATGCATGCAATTATTTTTCATCACGTACAGTTTCTTTGTATCCTGTTGCTTAAGAAGACCTTTGTCCATGTGCAAGCACTGCTGTAAAGGGTCCCAGGTCCCAGCCTGTCTCAAAACCCCCTATACAGGGCCAGCCTAAGGAAGAGCTCTATGAACGTGCATTGATTGACACCTTGGATTTCACATTCAGAAATTCCACGTTCCAAATCACTTCTTAATAACTATAGGATACGAAATAAATTGGCACAGCACTGGACTATAAGATATTATAATTAAACAGTGCACAAACACTGAAAAATCTTATTTCCTCCTTTTCCAAAGCATCTTCAAGCCAAACATACACGAAGGTGTGGGAGACAGCAGGTGTACACAGACACCTTTTTTTTGCTAAGTCAATATTGACCTGAGAGTAAGCATGAGAATGAGCAAGAATAAAGCAAATACTTTACAGAAAAAAAAAAAGCCAAACACCTTGAGGAGATTTCACCTTTATATTTCCTTCCTAGTTTTATGTATCTTCGGAATTGAAAGTGCCGTATTATTTTGAAATTAAAAAGGAATAAAGAAAACTATAGCAGAAGCACAGATAAATATGGAGTGGTTTCATTCAACTTTCCAGAAGATTCTACAATCAATTAAAGGATGTTTAGAGAGTGAGAGCACGGCCTACATGCAGGTCATTGTTGTAGGGTCTGAGAGCGAGACAAGGAAGAGCAGGACGAGGATTCTTTCCTCTGGGGGCTGAATTTTTCGGAAAAAAACAAAGGGAAGAAAAAATGGTTATGTGCCCAGAAAGCATAAGTGTTATCAATAAGTGTTACTAGAGTTCAGGATATGTAACAACTTCTATGTCATCAGTTGACATTTATCAAGCACCTACCAAATGCTGGGCAAGGACTGAGGGTCACCCAGCTGGAAGACCTTTGAGATGGCCCTTGGGTTTTGAGCATGAAGATGTAGGTGAGGGAAGCCATTACAGTTGGAAGAAGATTAACAAATAATTACAATTAAGTTCAGCGATGTTACATGTGAGCAAGTTTGAGAATATTTGAAAGCCCAGTGTAAACTGGAGAAACTAAAAAACCTCAATTCCTTCATTCCTCAATGAACAAGTCTGGAAAATTATCTAGTTAAAACCCAATACTACACCCAGAGCCAGTGCTGGCCTCACTCAAAGCATTTTTAAACACGAGCTATAGCTCTAGGGAAGCAAGGGCTGACACTCTATAAGCTGCCTACAAG
This sequence comes from Globicephala melas, assembly GCF_963455315.2. Lineage (NCBI taxonomy): Eukaryota > Metazoa > Chordata > Mammalia > Artiodactyla > Delphinidae > Globicephala > Globicephala melas. The sequence goes on from NC_083324.2 coordinate 54,704,335, forward strand.
AAAATGACACCCCTCCCTCCTCTAATTTAGTTACTTTTGGGGACAAAAAGCATCCTGGGAACTTAAATGAGGAAAGTACAAGTATTGTGAAATATAGCAATGTGAAAACCAGACAATTTCTCAATAGCTTCATCTCAGACTGCAGGGTGAGTTTTCTATGAAGCACTGAAACAGACCTGCATTGCTTTCCAAAACAAAACCACAATAAAAAAAATCATGGAAGAAGTATGAGAAATACTGAAAGCAAATCTCTCTACATGATTTCAATCCAACTGATGGCAGAAATGGAGGCTGGAGAAACATAATGGAAGTGCAAAGAAATGTTTCAGCGAAGGGCATTGATCTGAGCTATCATAAGGATTTGTGGTCCATTATATTCATGTATCAAGTCAATTTTAGGCCTCTCAGTCCCCCTCTTCTCACCATTATCACTTATAACAATCTCTTGGAGTTAATGGTTCTTATTTATATTTTATCATTTTCATAATATGTTAATATATTGGCATTCTTTACAGAACGCTGAAACACATTACTACTAGTCTAATATTGATCGTCAAGACATTCTTACCAAATTACTAAATATTCTTATGATGGGAAGAAGTGGCAGGAAACTGAAATATAAAAAGGTCAGGAAACCTTGGGGATATGGTATTAAAGCAAGTTCTAGAATCAAAAAATTTGGCCTCCCAGACATCTCTCTCTCAGAATCCTTTCACCTAACCAAAGCGCTGTTTTCATTTCTGATTATTAAATTCCTTTTCCAGACTTGGTTAAAATGTTTCAACTTGCATTAAATATATATGAAGTATGGTATACTGTTGCTTTTTAAGCATGGGTTAAAAAATGGTTGGTAGTCTAGTTGTAAAAAGAGAAAATGCTAAATTGGCTTTCCTGTGTTGAACTAAGCTCTCCTTCCCATCTCATACACAAAATAAGAGAAAAAAGTCATCCTTGCAGGTCTATGTTTAGGATACTCCCTGAGTTTCCAAAGAAGCATGTGGAACTTGATCATCAAACTTTAAAAGGCTATGAAATATAAATACATTGAATAGAATTAAGTGTCATTAGAAATACATGTCCTTGATTTACCTTTTTTATAGGAAGAGCAAACAGTTGAGGCTTTATGATCTGCTGTCTTCTAGATGGATTTCAGTTGGTAGATATTTCTATATCAACCCAGCATAGCATCTTCTGCATCTTTTGTTTTCTTCTTTTCATTGCCATGTTTTAACTTTAATTAAAATTCATGTTGGGGCTTCCCTGGTGGCACAGTGGTTGAGAGTCTGCCTGCCAATGCAGGGGACGCGGGTTCGTGCCCCGGTCCGGGAAGATCCCACATGCCGCGGAGTGGCTGGGCCCGTAAGCCATGGCCGCTGAGCCTGCAAATCTGGAGCCTGTGCTCCGCAACGGGAGAGGCCACAACAGTGAGAGGCCTGCGTATCCCCCCACCAAAAAAAAAAAGAAAAAAAAATATGTTGGAAGTGAGAAACAGGACAAGTACAGGGGGAAAAAAGAAACAAAATCAGATTTCACTGAGGTTCATTAGATTTTCCAGAGTCACTATTTCCAGCTCAGTTATTATACCAGGATATTCCTCCTATGGTCAAGGAGCACCAAACAAGTCCACCGGATGAGGGTTATCACGAAATATAATTTTGCAGTATTCTCAAGATAAGAACATAAAAAGGAAAATCCTGATGTCCAAACTCTCGGGACACGAATATTTGCTCTAATACAAAAATGCCTCAGCTAGATTCCAACCACTTAGGAAGATTTGGGCTGCTTGAAGCTGTCCTCCCCTGCTATTGCTCTTTCAACTTGAAATACGAGTGGCAGACAAAGCAGATCAACCTGGATCACAAGTGTGGCCCCATGGGATGGACAAGAAGCAAAGAAATGTTTGGCCCTGCTGACCCCAAGCACTGCTGGGATCCCCATGAGGGTGTCACACACACAAAAAAAGACATTTCTTCTTCTGCCAAATGTGAGAGGCTCCCTTTCAGCTCAAACCTCAATCCAGAAGTTCATCTTCTCACCAAAAGGAACAGACTTCAATAACCCTTATCACTCCAACACAAAGGGGCAGGTCAGTCCCACAGGACACAGAATCTTCAGGTTAAGAATCCAAGCACTTAACACATATATATGGAACCTAAAAAAAAAAAAAAGGTTCTGAAGAACCTAGGGGCAGGACAGGAATAAAGATGCAGATGTAGAGAATGGACTTGAGGACATGGGGAGTGGGAAGGGTAAGCTGGGACGAAATGAGAGAGTGGCATGGACATATATACACTACCAAATGTAAAATAGATAGCTAGTGGGAAGCAGCTGCATGGCACAGGGAGATCAGCTCGGTGCTTTGTGACCACCTAAAGGGGTGGGATAGGGAGGGTGGGAGGGAGACGCAGGAGGGAGGGGATATGGGGATATATGTATATGTATAGCTGATTCACTTTGATATAAAGCAGAAACTAACACACCATTGTAAAGCAATTATACTCCAATAAAGATGTTAAAAAAAAAAAAAGATCAAGGGTAGAGCAATGCCAAGAAATGAGGAAATGACGGCCGGTATTGCTTAATGAAAAAAAAAAAAAGAATCCAAGCACTGATGTCAATCCTTGTGTAATAAGGAACTCATCAAGGCATTTTTCAGTGTTTAAAAGGAAGCAAACCTGCCTAGAAGATAAATGATTCAATTTTCAGTACTGAAATGAGTACCTTATACATTTATTGTAAAATTATTCATAATGGCAAAACGGTGGCAAAAAAAATCCGCGCCCATCGATGGGCAATACTTGCATAAAATGTGATGCAAACACACTAGAAACAATTACCCTGACAATTAACAAAAAGGACATGTCTAGTGAACTGGGGAGAATGCACAAAGTATGTTTTCCATTGAAAAAAGGAGTAAAATAACCTGCTCAGTTTGATCTCAGATACCATAGATCTGATTGTATGTTTGTATGAGCATAAAGAATGTTATAGAAGGGCACATATGATTTTTTATTAACATGTTATTTCTGAGAGTTCTTCATTGACCAGTGTGGTGTGCAGAAGAAGATTATTAATATTTTCAATATATATCTTGAGTTGTTTCACTAGATACGATTAGTCTGGATTACTTTGCAATAGAAAAATTTACTAAATGTTGAGGAATTACATATATAGAGACTATATTTTCTACAAATGGTAATAAGAGCCTTGATGCAAAAAAAGAACATGGTAGAGAAAAAAAAAATACAAAACTTCAAAACAAACATAAGAGATTCAACACAACTTGGAAAAATCAAGAGGCATCCAAACCAAAAACACAGTTTGCAGCCACAACTGGGCTATTGTTTCCATACATTCCTTAGTGAGGAAGCCTTTGAAGTTGACATCAGAATCCCATCTTATATCATCTATCGTTACTTCGGACATATCTTTATACCTGCTTAGTTAATTGTATAGGGAAACTAGAGCTTTCTTTTCCCAAAACAGGTATTTTGTCAGTCTTATTTGATCTTTGAAGTTGTCTTTTCAAAATTTTGAGTTAAAAAATCCATATTGCTGTGGATATTCACATGGCATAGGGAGATAATATATGACTATTATACTCAAGATCCTCTGTCTCAAATAAGAAAAATAGACAAAAAGATGGGCCTAGCACTCAACCCATCTCCTAGCTGCGTCTTCTGAGTTCACCTCCTGATATGTCCAACTCTCCACCAACCCAAGGAAGGAAGCTGCATATACAAGCTGACAGTCTTGGCAACTGCTCAGGAATGGCCTCTCCAGTCCCCTCAAACCACCACCACTGCCATTTAGTCCTGACCTCCTTGCTTGTTCTCATCCCCAATTTCCAAATACTGGCTGTCTTTGAAATACACTTCTGTCCTTCCAAGTTGGCATGCGTTCTGATGTTCTTGCCAGCATCTTGGGAAGCAACACTGTGTCAGTTTTTCTCTTCTCTCCTCTTCTCTTCTCTTCTCTTTTCTCTTCCCTTCTCTTCCCTTCTCTTCTCTTCTCTTTTTTCTCCCCTTCTCTCTCTTCTCTTCCTATTGCAGTTTCTGACTTAGCTCACATGCTATCACAGTGTGTCCCATTAGCTGTGTATATAACCTAACTCTAGCCAACAGTCCCGGGGTCCTAGTGTCCCACATGCTTCAGGGGAGAAAGGTAGGGTAGGGAATGATATATCAGTTGGTATATGTAAAAGAATTTACTTTAATAAGACTTATTTATGCTATACAAAATGCCTTTTGACATAAAGCATCACAGAGGTGAAGGGAACATTCAGCAACTCTGGTTTTAAAAATCACTACCTTCAGCAACAGAGGACTGCATGAGACATACTGAACAACACGGATTAATACACACTAAAAACCTTCTGTTTTGCACTCAGCCTGCACCAGGCACTCTACTGGATCCTGCGGGGCATTCAAAGATGAAGACCCTGTGGTCCTAGTCTTCAGGGGGTTCACAGACTAACTCTGAAACAAATCTGATCCTGATAAGTAAAGGTATATCTGAAAGCCAAAAATAGATTTACAACCAAGCAAGAAAAGAAAGTCAAAATCCAATCCACTCTACCTTGGAAAGAAATGGGAAAAAATAAAAAGTAATAACTAAAAAGATAGGAGGAAACTGAGAGCAAAGAGAACAAAAAGTAGGAAGAAGTTTAGGAGCTAAAGGCAGGGAGGCAAAGAAGGCAAATCCATAGCAGACAAGTTGAGGATAGGAGAAAAGGGGTGAGACAGAAAGGGCAAGGGGAGTGGAAGCTGTGAAACAGAAAGAAAAGAGTTAGTTTCCCAGGAAGGACAATCTGGGAAAGGCAGGGAGATGGAGAGGATGCAGTGTAAATGTGAGGTCACTGCAGACAGACATCCTAAAGGAATAAGGATGGAGAAGTGAGTAAAATGAACTTGGCAGAAAAGACAGATCATGAATAATAATAACAATAATAGCTAACTTTTCTTGGACCTCTATTGACCTAAACTGCAATGACCATGTTGAAATCTAGACACTCGTTCACCAGGACCCACCCTCTAACATATGAATGTGCTGAGAGTCAGGGTACTTAAGCACGACTGCATTCATATCTTCAATTCAACAGTTCTGTGGATCCCTGGGCACATCAGTGGCCCTTAAACATCACTGCCATCTGTTTAGCATTGTACAATTCTTATGCCAATACTGCTTTGCTGGTTTTATAACTTATTCTATTGGATTACCCCACTCAAAGCCAGATCCTTTCTACATAGAACAACAGAGCTTCACTCATGATTATATTTTTGAGCAGATAAAAATTTTATATGAATATTTTATACATAGAAATTTCAAATACGTGTAAAAATTTTATTTCAATATTCTTCTAAAAAACACCCTTGTTTCCAGTCAAAAACAATATGGCTTTTATCCAGGTCGTCGGTAGGAACGAGTGATGGGTAAACCAGAACAAGAAAAGCAGGTGCTGGAAGTTATCAAGTGCATTGATATGTGGAAGCAGAACAAAGCACCAAGCTGTCCTAGAACAAAGCACTAAGCTGTCCTCAGAAGCATTGAATTTTTTACTTTTTCACAAGACACCAAAAGTCTCAACTATATGACTCCTCCAAATCAAGTTCTATATTCACATCAAAGTTTTTCCCGAAGATGGTTCTTTGATTCCTAAACTATCACTTCCTTTGCAAACAGCTCTTATCCTTTGCCTTTGGAAAGAAAAATAGTCAAATTCCAGACATTTTCAAAAATAAATTAGAACTTGATAACATTAGCCTCTTATTTTCTCTTTCTTCTTTTCTTTGTTTTATCTTTCTTGGTGCTTCTCCTAAATCACTTGTAAAATTAAAATCATGGAACTGCCATTTTTTTCTACCATGCTATTGACAGCCTCATCATTACAAGCTTTGAGGATCATTAGAATTTCCACAATATAAACAATAAACAATGAAATTGGGGAAAAATTAGAGTCAATCTATCAATAAGATTTCTAAAAAATTCTATCAAGAATAACGGAGGAAAAAGAATATATATATAGTTTGCATAATACATTATCAATATATCTCAGATCATGGGAAGATACTACATTTTTGAAAGAAAGTAAAAGTTATTAGTCATCTGTATTTTGGTGAGACTCGTCCCCTTTTGCCATCAGCTAGCAGCAAAAAACTTATTAGACCTGAAAAGAATGAGTATATGTCTCCTTAAGACCACTTTGCCTCTCCATATTTCTCAGTGGTCATTTAGCCTCAGAGAAAATCAGAACCATCGAAACAATTCTTAAAGTTTCCAGAAATGTGTGTGTGTGTGTGTGTGTTTTATGTTTGTGAAAGAGAAATCAAAGCTTATTCATTGAATCTGCTGATGAAATTTGGTGAGATCTGGCTAGAGGGCTGGGAAGGAAAACTGAGTAATTAGGAGGAGAATCAAAACATTGGGTGATTATGAGAATTCTCCCTTCAAGATTGTGAGAGGGGAGGGAGTTTTCGGGTGTGAGCATATGCAGGGGTCTAAAAAGACAGAGAAAAGTCCTTCTTTACTGAGGTGGGGGGAGAAGGCCATGCTCTGGACCAGGCATCCTTGTTTTCTTATATTACTGAAAATAATAAAAATCAGAATAAAAATGAAGGAAGCATCGTGCTTGGCTTAAGGCTAGAGAAGCAGTATCTTCAGGGTGCTCACCCACTTGTGAAAGTCATGGTGGGTCTGACTGGGGTGTGCATATGTGCAGACATGTCTGCTTTCAGAGGCACACAGATGTTGCAGGGTTGACAGGGACCTCTGGAAACCAAGAGAAGTCATCCAAGGTGAATAATCATGGACTTGGGGAACAGGAGGAGGTGGCCGTTTTAATACGTGTAAAAAAACCCATGACCCTATTTAGAAACAGAAGAATTTAGAAAGATTATGCCATAAAATAACTACTGTGCCAGGAACTTGCCTCCTGCTTGGACCCTAAGCTGAGAGCCCAGGGAAACACCTGTTACAGTCAAGCTCTTTTTCTTGCCAATTGGTAAACAATTCTACCAATTGCACAATGAAAAAATTCTGTGAACCTGGCACCCAGATCTGGAACTCTCAATTGCTCTCACCACCAAAGGTCAATCCAATGTATCTGCTTGTGACATATTTTAGCCAAAGAATGTTAATGACATTTTCCAATACACTGTGCTGTTCTAACACATGTCCCACCCTGGAAATTTGGGATTACTAAAATACAGAGATATCTTGAATGCCAAAATGTCACAGTAGGTAGAGATATGGCCAGCTTTCCAGGCTCTCCGACCACTTTAGGGACCCACAAAAGCACTGACAAGATGAGAAAAATGTATTGCCTCCAAACAAAAAAGAAACCTGTGAAACCAAATTTAGCAAACGTTTGTTTCTACAAAGCATAATACATTGCCAACTTTATTCATTGTTCTATTTAGTAGAGACCGAAATAATATTTCTTTGTACCTCAAGAAGATCTGTAGATTAGATTTTTTTCATTTTGCAAGAACACCTACATATACAAGATGGTAAGTGCACATAAATTCACAAGCACACATAAATGAATTTACTCGTACTCAGAGAGTTTTAGTGGCAAAATAATAAAAACTCTTCCCATATTTTATTACAAAAAATATAATTTGATGTGGAATATGAGTACACTTTAATATGTTTAATATATTTGTTGAGAAGTGGGAGGCCCCTAAAGTGTTCAGAAAATATGGAAGTTTTAGAATGACCCTTTACTTCTCCCATTGTTAAAGGACATCGCTAAATTTGGAGGAAAATTCCTCCCTGTTCATGGATAAACAACAAGGTCCTATTGTATAACACAGGGAACTATATTCAGTGTCCTGTAACAAACCATAATGGAAAAGAATGTGAAAAAGAATATATATATGTATAACTGAATCACTTTGCTGTACAGGTGAAATTAATACAACCTTGTAAATCAACTATACTTCAATAAAAAAGTTTAAAAGATCAGAATTCTTCCCTGTTCACTGACCTATTCCCTTGTACTTTTTCCTCAACTTTTTTGTGTTTAACTTCAACAAAGTTAAACACAAGAACAAGCCAGAAAGGGAAAATTCCCTGTTGCTAACATAAGTCCAGTTGTCCTAACAGATGAATAATAAAGTGTAAAGTCAATGGTTAACTTTTTAGAATAAATTGAGAAAAGAACATCAGAAATTTATTCTTTTCCGATTTCCCTGCCTACCTAGATTACAACACAACATCCTTACTTCTGAAGGCACAGTCTCGACTGGTATGCCTGGCAATGGACAAGAGACCGAGGGGCCGAAAGCCAAGATCAAGGCTAACACAGGAGCTATCACAACCCTTCAAGGGACTAGCATCAAGCTAAAAATAATCTGCTTCTCTCATCTCTCAAGAAGAAATTCAACATCATGGGTATGTCATATGGTTTTCTTGTATGATATCCCTGAAAACAGTCTGAAATTTTCTTCCAAGCTTTGTACACACTTCTTCAAATACTTCATCTACTCAAAACTATTTGGGGGACTTCCCTGGTGGTCCAGTGGCTAAGACTCTGTGCTCCCAATGCAGGGGGCCCGGGTTCAATCCCTAGTCAGGGAACTAGATCCCACATGCCACAACTGAAGATCCTGCGTGCTGCAACTAAAATATGCTGCATGCCACAACTAAGACCCAGCATAGCTAAAGAAAGAAAGAAAGATTTTAAAAAACTATTTGGGACTTTAAAAGTATATTTGCTTAAAAATGCAAAAATAAAGAAAGAGAGAAAAAATGTATATTCGCTTGAATTTTAAGTTACCTTAGTTCTAAGTTATATCCAGGATGCCACCATCCAATCTGTGTGAATAAGTTTTAAAAGTGGCAACCTAAGAGTTTACAGTCATCAGTAATAGCCTCAAATATGACTTGTATACATAAGAAAACCTTTTAAGAAATCTTAAACCGTTCCAGAAAACCAGATAGCATTCTGTTTCCCATTTTCCTTTTCACTAAATTGTCATCAATCAGAAATATGACTATGATAAATAGCAGTCCCTAGATAAAAATAGGAAGACTTCTCCAAAATTCTCGTTAAATTCTATACATGATCCATATTCAGCTTGAAAACCACCAGTTAAGAATGAGATAAACAGAAGGTCACCTGCATCTGGGCAATACATGACAATTTCTTAACCCTAAGGTATAATGATAAGAAAACTAATTCTAGAAAAAGTTAAAAATCAGTTCCCCAAAACACTTACTACCAATATTTAGAATATCATGAGATTTATTTTACTTCTATTATGCCTTACTTTCCACACAACAGGAAAGGATATTATCAGGGTTGCCTTGACTGTGTATGTAGTCTAGTTTATTTTTGGTATTTGTTAGTCATTCATAAAAACAAAATTCAGGGTTCCATTTACTTTCATTAATTCAGGTAACAGGGGCTTTGAGGAGGACCAAGAAGAGTACCTAGTGAGAAAGAGAGGAAAAGAGAATGTTTTTGTTTATGTGTCCTGGAGAAGATATTATTTTTCTCCTACAATACCATGCACTCTGGTTACTAGAGTATTTTTTCCCTGCTCTTTAAAGGTTACTATTCAGAAATTCAGGGATTTGAAGGTTTTGCAAACTCCAGTCAAAATAGCATTTCATCTATCAATTGTTATTTCCACATGTACACGAGCTCTTAGATTCATTCATGAAACTAGGGCTGTCGGGATCTTTTTTTTTAAATTTATTTTATTTAATTCATTTTTTTTTTTGCGGTACACGGGCCTCTCACTGTTGTGGCCTCTCCCGTTGTGGAGCACAGGCTCCAGACTTGCAGGCTCAGCGTCCATGGCTCACGGCCCCAGCCGCTCCGCGGCATGTGGGATCTTCGCGGACCGGGGCACGAACCGTGTCCCCTGCATCGGCAGGCGGACTCTCAACCACTGCGCCACCAGGGAAGCTCGGGCTGTTAGGATCTCAATGAGATCAACTGGTTTAGCCAAACACATGCATCACTATTCAGCTCTTATGCCACCTGGAGAGAGCAAGTCTTCGCATAAGGCCTAATTTTACCCACTCAAGGAAGGAAACTTGAACCACGACAAAGCCAGCAATGATGATTAAAGAGTGCCTGTCACTTGGCCTCACCCGTGGGAGCTGCTCTCCACCCAATCCTGGGTAATGGGGGTGTTTCTCTGGGTGCCCTGGATTTAGATGTGGTGAAGGATGCAGACAGTTTCATGTGTCAAGCCTCCAGAGTCGTCAAAGCAGTGCTTGATCTGCTCTGTAGAAAGCGCTGAGGACCCGAACAAAAACTCATCAGTGGCACAAATCCAAGGTCATCTCCCAAATATCCCTAATATATCAAAGCAGCCTCATCCATCTCAAAGCAAGAGTCACAAATGCTAAGCCTGGAAGGGATCTTAGGGAACCTGTCCTAGAAACTAACTCACTGACACACAAATCAGAGAATTCTCCCAAAGAAAAGCAGAATGAATGTCTTATAATTTACTCTCCATCCACTAGAAATTGGATGTATATTAGAGGTTGATGTTCTGAGCAGCAAAACTTCATTCAGATATCTGATTCTACATGGTATATAGTTCCTGACCAATAAAGCTACATGGAAAAATAAAGTTATGTGAACAAATTCTCTGCCAATATCAACTTGAAAAAGAAAAATTCAAAACCAAAACAAACAGAATCCAACTTACCTCGGTCCACACCTCTCCTTGCCTTTTGAAAATTGCTTTCGAATGTTTGAAATCTGAAAATAAAGAGCCAATTCTATAGGCTTTTTCAAGGCCCTGAAAATGATCACTTAGTAAAAAATCTTTTATTAGTATTAGTAACCCTATAGAATGATAATCTCTAGAAGATAAGAGATTATAGTTTTCACGAACAGTCTTTCAAAAACACTGTAGTTAAAGCCTCTTTACTATAACATCCCTGCTAAAGAAAAAGAAACAAAAGTTGTCTCCTTGTGTGACTATGTAATTTTTAACACTAGCAACAAAATTTTCATATTCATACCAAACTGAATATCATATTCTCAAACATCTTAAAAAAGAATCACACTGCCACCTATTTTGCTCTAAGTCACTGATCCTTACCATGTATCACTCTTTTGTTTAGGGATAAATGGCCTGAAGGTTTTCTTACAATAGTTCCATAGATTAAAGTAGCAAAGAAACAGAGAAGAAAACCATTTATAATTTCAAAACAGAAAGGAAAAACTTCACTTTTACTTTTTGAATGTGTGCTTCATGGGAATAACTTTCATCTTTCCATCTGTATTTCTTTCAGATCCATTCAGTAACTATGTGTTTTGCAATGAAATGGCATTCCATATTTAAAATAAAAATTGGTATTTTATGTTGGTTTCCATTTTCAAATAGCATATTTTTAATCACATCCAAGATAGTTCAGCATTTTTCCCACTACTGCCAAAAATAGCAACACGTACCCTCAACACAACGTATCATAACATATCCTCAACAACACACGTATCACCACACACATTTCTGCTCTTGGGCTCCCCTCAGCCCCATCTGTACTCTTGCTGCGAACAGCTATAGCATAAAAATGTCTCTTCTCACATGCTTTTGATATTACACTATTTAATCACATACAGCTGTGGCTTATAAGGCTGTTACAAAACACAATTTTAATGTAGTACTTGAAGTCAATTTTGGATAAACATCAACCATTTACTCTGAATAAGAAGTCCAACACTCCAAAGATTTTCTTTTAAAGGAAAACCCTGGTTTTCTTAGAATTTGGCATGGGCATCATTGTGACTGAGACTTCTCTCTGCCAAAAAGACTGATAATGTCAAAAAGGATTGTGTAAATCATATTAGTGCAAAAACGAAGCTTTCCATAATTCCTGGAGCCAGAAAGACCTGGAATGATGTGCATCCTTCCTTCTCTTTGGCCTCTTCCTTCACGTGGCCCCTACCTCCAGCCCTCAAATACATTTTAGTACTTCATGGAAATAGGTTTGAGTTATAATTCTGTTTTTCTTTTTCCAAATTGAGAGAAAGTGAAAGGAAAATGTGTTGGAAAGATACTGTTCAAAGAAATATACACAGTGTTTCCCTTAAGTTTGGAATTATTCTGGGAAAAAAAAAAAAAGCATGAACTTTTTACATTTCTACTCCTTTTAGTAGGCACCAAACTTAGTGTTGTGAAAACAATGACGACATTAGAGAAAGAAAATCCCAATGCAAACAAAGATTTGGAGGAGTAAAGAAAAAAAACCAAATTGAAAAGGCAAGGTAGCCTCTTGTTTCTCTGTTTCTCTCATTTAAAACCAATTAAAATAGTACACATTCTAACAGGAGATAAGATCGATCATCATTTCATGCTATCATATAACCCCCCTGCAGTGAAAGAAATATGTGGAGTTATTCCTAAAAATTCTCTTGCTGTAAGATTTTTAGAAAACTGGTTTTATATGTTTCAGTCCTTCAAAGGAAAACAGTACCTGGGAGTTTTCAAGGCTGAAACATACAAAACTGGTTGGTAACTGGCAAGTTACCAACTCTGACTATCAATGCAAATCTGAGGCAGGAAGTACTAAGGAAATTCTAAACTCATTCCCTCCCTCTGCAAGATTTTCTACATTTTCATGTGCAAGGAATGTGTGAAGGGTTGTTTTGTTTTGCTTTTGTAGGACCTGTACATTCACATCTTTAAGAATATCCTTGGCCCCCCGGGGAGGCTCCCTCTTCCTTTGCAGGGCACCCTGGCCTTGTGTTTTCAAGTGTCTGCTCTTTTCATGGCACAACTGGGGTCCAGCTAGACATTTAGAGCCGGGCGGCTGTCCAGCTGCAGATGGCTGGAAATTCAGCCTGAAATCAGTGTGCTGGTGATGAATTACTCCTCTACCTGACCCCAACTTCACACCAGGCTCTGAACAGAATTTGAGTACCACCAGCCAGGGAGACCTGGACAGGGTTCCATGGTCTGAACCCCTTTCTTCAAGGTCTTCTGAGGAAGCAGATGGCCAAAGAAGGGCAGGCAGCAGACTGATGAAAAAGCAGAGTGATTAGAAACTGCACTGAACTGGGAGAAATAGAGTGATCTGGCAAGGGCGTGGAAAGGAAGAAAAGACAAACTTGCTGTGTGCGCTTGGGTGAGTTTTAAGTTTCATGAAGATGACTAAAGTTTTCTAAATATCACATATGAGAGAAATATCTATTTCTCAACTGCAAAATATCAACTCACCAGGCTGTGACCACGTTTTACTCTTTAGCTTTCCCAGTTCAACTCATTTGTTTTTCAAAAAAAACACCCCCAAAGTACCTCCAATTCAGATTGAAATTCACCCTGGGTCTCATAATGCAATAGCAACAGGTTGGTTATTTGGAATGGGCTGTAACAAAATTCTTGAGAAATATTATGTTACAACTTAAGCAAACATCATTACATATATTATCATTAAGCTAAGAAACTATTTTTTGATCTCCTTTCTCTAAAACTTGCTGATTATTATGGGTGGCTTTTCCAACAGCAAATTCGTTTTGATGAAACTCTTTTTTTAAAATCCAGTTATGTCTCTTATTGAAATATTATGACATGTCACCAAAATTTCTTCTTTACTTCTAAATAAAAGTAATGTTCTTTTTAGAAATTGCTTCTTTGGCTAGGAAAACAAAATCGGTCAAAAGGAAGATTGACAAGTGACAACTTTGAATGTGAGGTCTGGGAGAGTAAGCATGTTATACCCACATTACTACAAGGTACAACAGCTACAAGTCAGCCATGGGTTTTCCTTTTATTTGACTTACCCATACATTTTTCTAATATAACATTTTAAGCATCTGGAAATTTTTTCAAAGAAACAAAAGCATAAATATCTTATTTCTATTTTTTTTTTCTTTTGAAGCAACAAAGTGAAGAGATTGGTTCTAATGTGATGGGTAATAAGGGGAGCAGAGAAAGCAGGGAAGTGTCACAAGTTTTTCTAAAACTTAAATTGCATTTGAGGAAATGGAAGACAGTTGCATTTATTTCAAAATCCGTTTTCATTTTGTTTTATCATAAGAAAATAGCAGCTGCATTTAACACACATATTTAGGTAGAAAGAGAAGGCTCAGTATTTTGGCATTTTCTGAATGAATACAATAATAAACATCCCATGAAGATTTTCCAACCCAAACTAATGTCAGCAAATAGCTTTCGTGGGTGAGTTAAAAACACCTGAATTTAGAGAACAGTTTAAGGCACGGTATCACCAGAATATGATTTTTGTTGTCAACCACAGAATTCTATTTTTATCAACCATAAATATTCTTTACATATTAGCATCATTTTAAAAAGCAATGATTTTAAAATTGGATTAAAACTACAAGCCAAGGCTGGAAGGACAGTGGATTTTATGGAATTCCACCTAGGCTTAGCAAATAAATCTAAGCAGCATGCATTTCCTTCAAAATTACTCTACGTTATATTTTGAGATATAAGTGTAAAAGGAGCAGAAAGTGCTACTGAAACAACCCGGTTGTTTTCATGCTATGCTGGGGTGTGATGAGACTTTATTATACAGTGTGAATGCTGTCAGAAAGTTCCCATATTTTAAAATATTGCACATTGACCCTTCCTCCCATTCCCTGAGTGCCTAAGTTCCCAAACAGTGCACATTTTCATATCTTCAGCTTCCAGGAATGTCATTAATGTCTGTCATTTCAGAGCCACTGTAATGATATTTGACAACTTCACAGCACTGTCGAAATTTTACAACGTAATAATCAATATGAACTACCATGATAGCCAAAGTAGCTGATCTTATACTCCCTACCACCCTGATCTGATTACCCAAATATCAGCTGAGGTCGCCTAATGGATCTAACTTCTTTAAAAATGTTCCAGAAGTTGATGGCTTTGACTAGCTTGAAAGTAACAAGATCCAGATGCTGCCTGTCTACACAACACTAAACTACATAGGACCCCAAAACAGATTTATTTTTAAATTCCCTCTCTATTTTTCTAGCTCTCTTTTCCCTCAACACCCCATGTTTCCTTTTTACCCCAAACAACACACACACACACACATACACACACACAAACTTCCCACCAGTGTAGCTGGTCCTGTGTCTTTAATATAACGTGCCTGACATTATTTCCTGCTAGCAATAGGTTAAAAGAAATCTCAAACCAAAAAGCAATTATTCCATTCATTTTGATCTAAAGTTTCTTTTCTGAATAGACTTCATCGGAGAAAACGAGAACCAAAAAGAAAGCATGAATTTTGAAACATTTGGAAAAATTTAGCCAAATGACTAAAGGGGATGGAATGTGCGATATTTTTCATGCAACCTTTGTTTGTTGTTTCTGTTTCTTTGGGGGATGAGAAATGACTATAAATTTCTCCTTTTAACTTGTCCTTGCTTTGCCATTTCTTTGAGGAAGGCAGGCAGCCGTTCTCTTCCCAATCCCCCAAAGAGTTAAAACTCTAGCCACTGGAGCAGGCGGGCTGGTCTATTTATTTCAGCAGCAGCCCAAACTAAATGCTCACAAAGGCAAAAAGCAGTGTGAGTCGACCTTGGAGGGGCAGGGCAAATTGTAAAGCGACTGAGAAAGGAAAGGAAAAAAAGAACAATCTTTAATATAATACTGAAAGTCTGCTGCCTGATCTGGTTTACAAATCAGCATTGTTTGGTGAGAGAGAATAAATGAGAGCTAACTACGGCATGAATTACCAAACCCAAATCACAGCACCCAGTCCTGGTGACAGCACAGATCACTCAGGCATGCCTTGTTCACTCCTGGCGTATTTACCAAGAACACGGTAGAGTCTGGCTAATGCAATATAAAATAATATCATCCATAAAGGAATACAATCCATGCATTCAAGGGGGAATAACCAACATTTTCCCCTGAAATTAAGTCCGATGTAATTGACAAATTGGAGCAGAGATTTCACACCTGAGAGTCTTCCATGTCTGAACTGCAGGATAAAGTTCATGATTGGCATGACCCACTGTTCAGTGACGTGGTCTTGCCACTGGCCCCCTCATGATCATTTGAGCACACACATAAAGCCTAAAGTATTTAACCAATTCATGTCCAATTATCATCAGTGTATTTCATCGTTTTTCAAGACCCAGGCCTCCTGATGGCAGCCAACATCTAGCTTCTAAAAGTAAAGAACATCTATTGTAAAGCTCCTAAATTCACTCTCTAGCATCCTGATCATCCTCAGTATAAAATAAGGCCATAGAAAACACAAAAATGCACCCAAGCAAACTCTAAGAGACTTGAATTAGTTACCGTGTACCTTCCCACACCCGTCTTTCATGCTACACTCAGCGGTTAAAAGTTTGAGTCGCCCCCACCCCGGCGTGTCCTATCCAGTGGGAAAAAACCTTTTAGAGCCACAAACAAAGAACAGCTCACCAGAAAAGCCCCTGAAATTGTATTCTTGTGCCTGATCATCACTGTTATGATCTCCTTTTTAACAACCCTGCCCATCGGCCAAGGACTTGACGGATATCAGGAACACCTAGGCAGCCAAATAACAACAAAGGAACTCAAGTAAAACTATTATCTCTTCTTAAAGAGAAAGCACCAGTTCCAGGCTTGCTTTCTTCTTATATCCTTCTCTGCTTCATTAACTCCATTGCTATGTTACTAATTTCAAAGAAGCAGGAAGAGGTGATGGGGTAAGGGGAGGGAGGTGGTAAATAATAATTCCCATGCCTGTCTGTTTCCCATCCCAAGTTCAGAAGGACACCCCACTGCTGCCAGACTGTGGAGCGAGCCATACCTTGGTTTGGAGATAATGAGGATAGTAGTAAGTGTACTGGGGGTACATTTGTGGCTGATCCAGGCGTTTGCCCATGTAGCTGGAATCTCTATCTCCGAGGCAGGGAACTGGATGACAGGGTATGTGCCCCAGGCCGAGCTTCCTCTGGAACCACTATTCCTGACAGTCCCGATGACTGATGAGGCTTCGGAGAGTCTTCCACCACTCACTAGTTCCAACACAGCAAGAATTTTAAAAAGAAACACACCAAAAAAAGAGGGAGGTGGGGGATTTGTAGGAAAACCCCCACACAGCCTCCCCAGCTCTCGCCTGGGGTCCACTTGGGATGAGGCAGTTTGTTCTCTACCCGGCTGTCCGTAGTGATGTCAATTGCCAACGTTTGTAAAGGAAAAAAAAAAAAAAAAAAAATCAAAGTCCTTTTAGCACAACTCGGAAATCTTGCAGATCAGCTTCCTGTCTCCTGTGTGTCTCTTTCCCCACCTTAAAGAAAACGAAAAAAAGAAAGAAAGAAAAAGAAAAAAGAAAAGGGGGGAGGGAAGAAAGAAAAAGAAAGGGGAAAAGAAAAACTAAAAAAAAAAAAAAAACCTCTCACAGCTCAGTTGCTGCTGTGTCCCTCCCAGAGTGACATGGTGTTCGGTGCTTGTCCTGTCCTTTCATTCACGTCCCCTCCTTCCAGCCAGTGGGTGGGACCCGGAGAGCCCCTCCAGGGAGCAGCGTACGCAGTCCAGAAGGCTGCAGTCTTTCCTCCAAGAAAAAAAAAAAAAGGCTGCTTCAACCCCTGCTGCAAGCAAAGTTCCGATTCCCTCTACTGGCTATCTCGAATAGCAAAGCGGTTTTTGCAGCAAAGCTGCTGCCGCTGCCGCTGATCCCGGGGAACTCAAATGTGGGCGGCGGATGATTCCTTATCCTTCCCTCCATCAACCCCGCACAAGAGCTGCCTTCTTTGCTTTGCTTGCCAAGTTTCAAGGTAAGCCACACTGCGAAACAAAACACAGCAGACCCCGGGAGGGACAGGAGGACGAAGGGAGGAAGGGAGAGAAAGGAAAAAATCAAGGCAGACGGGCTAAGCTTGCTGGTGAAAATGGAAAAAGTGTGTCCCGGATGCTTTCAAAACCTGTGAACGCACTAAAGCCGAAGGAATCCAAGACCTGCTTTAGAAACTAACCTTTTACTTCTCGGAGAACGTGGAGGATGGTAAGTACTGAAGAAATGTTGTAGTCTACTCCAGGACTGCTCGTAACAAGCCAGGCATCATCAGATCACAATCAGCAACTTATCACAGCAGAAATAATCAATCTGATCATTACATCCATTTTGTAAAAATCTAAAGAGGTGTCCCCTTCGGTTTATGATCGTCTTGATAAATAAAATCACTGTTTCTCTCACTGTCTATCTCTTTATGATTCATGGAGGCTTTAATCACTTTCCTGACATCATCATACACAAACACAAAGAACAAAAATCATAATCACTTGGCAGGGTGTTTCTCCACCAATAATAAGTAGTATTCTGACGTGTCTATCAGCTGCTACATTATAATACAGATTGTTTCAGAGGAAATATATTTCCTTAAAGGGTCCCTTTTCAAGGCAGGCGAGGCTAAAATTAGACGTGCCAGCTGTGTTTTGCTGAGGGCTCACGCATGCCCAGAGCGTGGGCAGACCAGCACTGAACTCCTCTCGACTTTGTCAAGTCGGCTGTATTCTCCCCAGCCCAGAGTTGCCTTTTCAGATGAAAGGTTCCCGGTACAAATCCAGCTTCCTAGGCAAGAAGACCAGAGAATGCGGTCCCATGTACAAGCCCTACTACCCCTGGGGCAATGGGCTTCCCGCAGGGGTCTGGTTCCTGGGAGCCCTGTGAGTGCAGGTAGGTTCCTTGGAGACAGATCAGGATGGTGGGCACACAGTTTTATGTTTGACTTTTGACAAGAATGACGATCGGAAGGAAGGAAGGGGAGAGGGTGGAGAGTAGGAGGTAGAAGCCCTGTCACTGAGAAAATTAAATCAAGTCTGCCAATGTTTATGTGTTCTTCTGGGACTCAGAGGTCTCATCTAGAAAATGGAACTACTTCCAACTTACCTAGCTGGAGAGAGTCAACTGAATCAGATACTAAATAAAAATCACATTGATTTTAAAATTCTTTGCAGCATCTCACTACTCAGACAATAGAGTCCTGACTTTTGGTATACTTTTCAAGTCACTTACAAACCTAACTTTCTTCTCCAGAGGCAGGCAGTAGACCCTGTCCCCCATGTCTGATGCCTGAGTGACACTGCCCTGCTTTCAGGTCTGGGCTGTGCTCTCAGGGCCTTCGGTCATCCCCTCTGCCAGGGGGGCTCTCCCAGACCCACCTTCAGCAGATCCTCCAGCCCGCCCTTTGGTCTCAGCACCACCCACACCCAGTGGCTTCCTATGCACTCTGGCTTTCCCACAGCACCTCGTATTTACCCTAATATAATGCTCATCCTATGTCACTACCTATGAATTGCCTGTTTTCTCTACGATGCTCTGAAAGCATCAGGAAAAGCAGGAAAGGAGGAGGTCCCATCATTCTTGTTTACCTTCATCTTTTTTAAAACTGGCATGGCATCTGGCACCAAATGGTTGCTCCGTAAATGTCTGAAGAATAAGACATCTTAAATATCAGCAACAACTCTAACCCAACTCATATCCATCTTTCAGTACATTTCTGGGTGCAGGGGATATAGAGCTACACAGATCAGAACAAGGCGCCTCCTCCAACCGATGCCACTGCCCACTTCATACAGTTATTATGAGAATTCACTGAGTTAAACATGTGAAGCATTGATAACACCTTGGTACTTATTGGATCTGCTCAATAAACACAAGCCTGCACCTGGAGAAGAGCATCCCAGGCTGAAGGACCAGTAAGAACAGAAAGCCTGGCAGCAAGCATGTGTCTTTGGAATGTGCCAGATATAGTGCAGGGGCTGGAAGGGAGCAAGTAAAGAGTAGAGGAGTAAAGAGTAGAGAATGAGGCTGGGACAAGGTCTACAAGCCTTGGTGGAATTTGGTGGGGAAAGCTAAATTAGTGATGGTTAACAGTACAGCCAGGACTCTATCCAAAGCATCTTCAACTACAGAATGCTGTCTTCCTAAATGAAAGATTGGGGTTCCTCCAAATTATAAGACACCTAGGATCAGGATCCTAGATGGCTTCTGCCAACGCAGCCACTTTGGACAAAGGACATCAGTATTCTTTCATTCATAACTGCCAAGATGCTCCTCCATCACTGCCAAGATGCTTCTGCCAACGTGGCCACTTTGGACAAAGGACATCAGTATTCTTTCATTCATAACTGCCAAGATGCTCCTTAAAGGGAAAGGACTACTGCCTTATTTACAAATAAAAAGCCAAATAAATAACTCCTCTCAATGTACGCTATAGCCCACTTATATGCAAAGTTCCCAGTATGTGTCAATACTGTGAGCAATTTCTACACAAATTGCTGCTTCCCAAAATCTATTCTATTCCATTGGATTATCGGTATTTTCTGGGCATTAATTGTCATTAGCTTAAGAACATTCACTGAACATTTAAAGCTTTTCTTAAATAACGTAAAGACAGTTTAGCCCTTGTGAGGATGGTAAAACCTGTGTTTCATTCATTTTTTATTTTTTTTTCCCTGAGATCCCAGTAGCCATGGAGATTCGGGGGGCAAGATAGTCATGTCAGAAATAGTTTTTATATCATGTCTGCTCTGTTGGAGCTGCAGCATTTTCCATTTAAACGATCAAGTTAAGGTAGGAGGGAACTAGTTTAAGGCACTCTCTAAATCAGAAGCCAGCTGTGTGCCATTTGCCAAATAAACAAATTTTGTACAAATCCCAAAGCAGCAAACTGCATCAAAGGGCATGGACTCTTATAGATTCACGTGATTCACAGCACAGACTGGAGAGGCACTCATTTAAGACAAGTTCTTGGCTAACAGAATTGAGAGGATGTTTCAGACACGTATCCAGAGATGGGGAAGTGATGGTATTGAAATAAGGGGCAATTGGGCAGAGACAGAGACTCTTCTGGTTTGCCCTTGACCCAGAGAAGAACTGGGTCCCCTCTCTGGATGACTGACTGATTTTAATTTTTTTTTTTTTTGGCTGCGTTGGGTCTTCATTGCTGCGTGCGGGCTTTCTCCAGTGGCAGCGAGCGGGGGCTACTCTTCGTTGCGGTGCGTGGGCTTCTCACTGCGGTGGCCTCTCCTGTTGCAGAGCACAGGTTCTAGGCACGCGGGCTTCAGTAGTTGCGGCACACAGGCTTCAGTAGTTGTGGTTTGAGGGCTCTAGAGCGCAGGCTCAGTAGTTGTGGCGCCGGGGCTTAGTTGCTCTGTGGCATGTGGGATCTTCCTGGACCAGCGCTCAAACCCGTGTCCCCTGCATTGGCAGGTGGATTCCCAACCACTGCACCACCAGGGAAGCCCTGGATGATTTATTTTTGTAAATTACAAAGACTCAGTCAAAAGTAAAAGAACAGTAGAGATATAAGGAAAAACCATAATCATACTATCTTCAAAAGGAGTATCCTATTTTACCTTTAAGAAAGACATCCATGACCTTGAGTAAAACGTAAAAGGCAAAAACTGTGGCATTTCCTGCCCACATTATTCAAATTTGTGAAATCTCTTTCCAACCCAGCAGTTGCCAAATGAGTATGAAACATAAAAGTTGTTTGTTTGTTTTCTTAAAGACAAGATGGTAGATTGCAAATTCCAACATTAATGTTACAACTTTCTTTTCTCCTACTGAATCCTTACCAATGGTTTAAGAAAATATCTGAGACAAATAAGAAGAAAGAGACTACCATTCAAGTATGTGTGGCCCAAACTTAAATGATAATTGAATGTAAAAATATTAATGTAGATAAAGACAATAAAAATTGGCCTTGGAAGAAAATTTCAAGCCTCAAGACAAAACTACAATGGACTATAGTTCAAGACAGTTAAGTAGAAAAGCAAGAGCAGTTTAAAACAATGAACAATATTAACTTCAACAACAGTTTATTGAGCCTTTATTCTGGGCCTAAAAAATCGAGGGTACCAGTATAAATACGGTATTATTATCCATGTCCTCAAGTAGATTTAACAAATCAATATGTCTCAAACTTCAACCATTCACAAATGACCTTAATGTTTTTTCTCATATCTGAGTACCAATTTGAAACAATAAAAATAATTTTCTTTAAGTTGACTCAATTTTTTCTGAAATCCATGTGAACTTTATTAGAATTCTAAGCAATAATATACACAAGGCTCATGTTTATTTTGCTTCCATTATCTTTTTAAAAAATGCACACTGTCCACCAACTCTCTATATACATTTTTCGTAGCACTCAATACTGTGGCGGGCACATCTGGACCTCCTTTACCACTAGGATTAGCAAGACTCACACTTCTCCATTTCACTGAAAGTAGGAATGGCCACATGACTTGCTATGCCCAATAAAATATGAAGCTTTTACGAGCGATACCCACAAAAACTTTAACTGCTGCTGTTTAATTCTCCAGTCCACTCTTCTCTGAGGCAAGAATGTGCTGATATGGAGTAAGCATCTCAGAGGGGTGAGAACAGCTGCCTTGAATAGTCACCTGGACCAGCCACTGACTTGCCATGCATGAGAAGTAAACCTTTGTTGGATTATGCTATTGAGATTTGGTGACTTACCACAGCATCACCTAGCCTACCCTGACTAATCCAACATTACTTGTCGTTTGATTCTGTATTCATTGGTTTCCTTGCTTGAGTAGCACCCCCGCTAATATCTGAGCTCCACAAGGGAAAGGAGCATATTTGTCTTGTTCCCTGTTATATCCCCAGCACCTAGAGCAGTCCTTGGAATTTAATACACACTTAATAAATGTGTGTTAAATAAATGAATAAATAATTATCTAAAATCATCTTATTTACTCATCAGTGCTTAATGCATGCTACTTTAGGAAATCATGGAAGGTGAAACGAAACATATTCACAAAAAGTAAAAACTGAAGTTTCATAGGGAACCCTCCTACACTGCTGGCAGGAATGTAAATTGGTGCAGCCACTATGGAAAACAGCATGGAGGTTCTTCAAAAAACTAAAAATAGAGCTACCATATGATCCAGCAATCCCACTTCTGAGCATATACCTGCACAAAACTCGAATTCAAAAAGATACATGCACCCCAATGTTCATAGCAGCACTATTCACAATAGCCAAGATATGGAAACAACCTAAATGTCCATGGATAGATGAATGGATAAAGATGTGGCACATATATACAATGGAATATTACTCAGCCATGAAAAGAAACGAAATTGAGTTATTTGTAGTGAGGAGGATGGACCTAGAGTCTGTCATACAGAGTGAAGTAAGTCAGAAAAAGAAAAACAAATACAGTATGCTAACACATATATATGGAATCTAAAAAAAAAAAAAAAAGTGGTTCTGAAGAACCTAAGGGCAGGACAGGAGTAAAGATGCAGATGTAGAGAATGGACTTGAGGACACAGGGAGGGGGAAGGGTAAGCTGGGACAAAGTGAGAGAGTGGCATGGACATACATACACTACCAAATGTGAAATAGATAGCTACTGGGAAGTAGCCGCACAGCACAGGGAGATCAGCTTGGTGCTTTGTGACCACCTAGAGGGGTGGGGTAGGGAGGTGGGAGGGAGACGCAAGAGGGAGGGGATATGGGGATATATGTATACATATAGCTGATTCGCTTTGTTATACAGCAGCAACTAACACAACATTGCAAAGCAATTATACTCCAATAAAGATGTTAAAAAAAATTTGCATGTATTAATTAAAGCACTAAGCATGAACAATTTGTAGCTGTTTTATAAGCCTCAGGAAATGAACAAGTCTTGTAAATTTTAGATTCATTTATTAAGGAGAACAAAATATACTGACTTTCTTTTCTCTATGCTATTTCCCACCTCTATCCTATTATATGTATGCATGTACGTTTATAACATTATGTTTTTCTGATTGCAAAAATAATGATATACATTGTATTTTTGAAATGCAGAAAAGCGAAAAGAAAATTTTAAAATACTACAATTCAAAGATAATCATTCCTCTTAAAATTTTGGTATATGTTCTTCCAGGTTAGATATATATTCTCTTTTACAAAGCTGTGAAAATATTGTGGAAACTCTGTGTAACTTTTTTAATATAACAATTACCTTTCCATGTCCTTAAATATTTTTCCAAAACATGACTTTTAAATAACTCTGTGTATGTTTTTACTGTAACCTAACTCAAAAATGTTCTGGAAATTCGTAGAATATAAAATATAAATAAATATTAACCATCATAGCAGAAAAACAAAATGTGGTACATATATATGATGGAATATTACTCAGCCATAAAAAACAATGAAATAATGCCATTTGCAGCAACATGGATGGACCTAAAGATTATCATACTAAGTGAAGTAAGTCAGACAGAGAAAGACCAGTGTCATATGATATCACTTATATGTGGAATCTAAAATATGACACAAATGAACATATCTACAAAACAGAAACAGACTCACAGACATAGAGAACAGACTTGTGGTTGCCAAGGGGGAGGGGGTGTATGGGAGGGAAGGATTGGGAGTTTGGGATTAGCAGATGCAAACCATTATATAGAGAATGGATAAACAACAAGGTCCTACTGTAGAGCACAGGAAACTATATTCAATATCCTGTAATAAACCATAATGGAAAAGAATATGAAAAAGGATGTGTGTGTGTGTGTATATATATATATATATATATATATATATATATATATATAAAACTGAATCACTTTGTTGTACAGCAGAAATTAATACATTGTAAATCAACTATACTTCAATAAAATTTAAAAAAAAATTTTTTCATGGGAGGAGAACTGCTATCATACTGAACACTCAGAAGGAAAGTGTTCTTTCACTGACTATTTGGAGTGAGTACTGGGGTGTGGTGTTAACTAGTTAAGAGATAAAGAAGGCAAAGAAGTAAATGAACACAGATATAGATGGACAGCTACATACTAGACATTGGAGGAGATGCCTATAAATGTTTCCTCAGCGAAAACGCACAAGTACCTGGGAACTGGGTATGATTTTTCACAATTTACAAAATTGAGAAGGATCAGGTTTAACTACCTGATCCACACTCACCCAGTTATCACGTAGTAGAGGAACACTTCTGCCTCATTTCTGTATAAGGTCCAAACTCAGGCTCTTTCCTCAGTGTCCTTGATTGAAATCTTAAATGCTTTACTCCAAAATCGGATGAGAAAACCTTTGTGTTTAAAACATAAAACTCACAGTATACAGAAACATCCTAAATAAGTCACTTATGTCTTCATAGCAAACTGGAAAGAAAGAGCATGACTGTCTGTCATACAGCATAAACTCTATTTGGATGACAGATGTGATGGTTAATACACAGTTACATGTGTCAACTTGGCAAGGTTATGGTGCCCAGTTGTTTGGTCAGCACCAGTCTAGATGTTGTTGCCAGGTATTTTTTAGACATGATTTACACTTAAATCAGTAGACTTTAAGTAAAGCAGATTACCCTCCATAATATGGGTAGGTCTCATCCAATCAGTTGAAGGCTTTAAGAGTTAAGAATAAGGTCCCTCGAGAAGGAAGGAAGTCTGTCTCCAGACTACAGCTGGACTAAAGACTCAGCTAGCTCTTCTCTGCATCTCCAGCTTGCCAGCCTGCCCTACAGTTTTGTGATTAGCCAGCTCCCACACTCATGTGAGCCAATCCGTTAAAATAATTTGCTCTCTTTCTCTCCCTCCCTCTCCCTCCCTCCCTCTCTCTCTCTCTCTCTCTCTCTCTCTCTATATATATATATATATATGCAAATACATATCTGACTACTTGTGTTTCTCTGGAGAATGTATTAATAAAATGAAAGAAAATATGGCAGCAGTGAAGGTCAATGAAATGGACACTCATACATTTCTATTAAATGTCTACTGAACAAAATGTATAGCCTTAAAAATCTCCATCTTTTTCACCCAGTAACTTCAGTTCTAAGAATCTAAAAGAGATCATCATTAGCATTTTAATGGTAAATAACTAGAGAAACCTGAATGTCCAACTCTAGGTGATTAAATAAATTACAGTATAAAGTATAATTCAACCATTAAAATGATCCTTAGAAAACATTTTAACAATATGGGAAATGCTTAACTTGAATAGCTAATGGAAAAAATAAAAATTCAGAAAAAACAGAACATTGTACATGCAGTAGGTTTTCAACTACGAAATATAAACACATAGACAATAGAAGAACTGCATCAAAATAACAACAGTGAAACTTTCCCTTTCTGGTGAGGTTATTGGTGATTTTACTTTTCTTTTTGACAAATTTTGGCATTTTCCAATTTGTCTTAAAATCAGCATGTTTCATTAAGTGAAATAAACATTGTTTAAAAATATATATATATTTCTAAGTAAGGTTTTTATTATTAGTTGAGAGGAAATTTTTAAACTCCCAGAAGTGACGATATCAAAATGAATTACATGTGTATTTTAAGTAGCCATTTACTCCTTACCTGAGACAGCAATTTAAGAAAAGTTTAAGTCTTTAAAGTCTGGAAGCATCAATTCGACATCAAAAAAAGTTCAAAACTCTCATTTAAGACCTAAAGACTGGGATTTCCCTGGCGGCCCAGTGGTTAAGACTCTGTGCTCCCAATGCAAGGGGCCCGGGGTTCGATCCCTGGTCAGGGAACTAGATCCTGCACTCTGCAACTAAAGATCCCACGTGCCACAATGAAGATCCCACATGCTGCAACTAAGACCTGGCACAGTCAAATAAATAAATAAATATTTTTAAAATAAATTAATTTTAAAATATTAAAAAGCCATTGTCTTAAAAAAAAAAAAAGACCTAAAGACCTATTCTCTTATTCAGTGAGGGTAATGAAAAAATAACGGCAACCAAAGGCAGAGGACATAGCTTCAGAAGGATTAAAATAAAACTGCATTGTATCTAAGATTTTATTTTTATCTTCAACTAATTCTGCCTTTGTACTTCTACATTTCTCATTGAATTTATTTGTAAAAAATATTGATGCAGCTCTGCCAGCTTGTTTACAATATGTTGTAGAAACCAAGAATGTTTTTTTCTTTTGGTTTATCACTATGCCTCCCTGTATATTTCCGTGCAAAGAATGTCACTATTTCCAGTCCATTGAGTCAATTTGGTCCTGATATAACTGGCAGATTCTAGAGGCCGTTGTTACAAGTACACCGTCTGCCATGACTTGTGCCATTAGTGGGACCAGAGCTTTGGAAAACCCCAAACTAAAAGCCTCAAAGTAGAGAAAGATGAATAGCTGCTTTGTTACATGGGAAACATTTTTCTAAAAGGAAGATCATCACTTTGTATCAACTGTCCAGCTTCATTCTGCCAATAGCTAAGCAAGTTGGGTTGATATGTCCAGATTTGATTGGCTAGACTGATTCCTCTTGCTAGAAAAATCCAGAGTTGCAGAAGTCTAAGCTGAAAGGATACTACTAACTAGAGTTACCATATAAAATACAGCATACCCAATTCAATTCGAATTTCAGAAAAATGGTAAGTATGTTTTTAATATAATTATATTCCTAATATTGCATATGATATGTCCTATGGAATAGTTGGGTCATACTTATAAAAATTATTCATTGCTTGTCTGAGATTCAAATTTATCTGGGTGTTCTGTATTTTTAAGTTCCTAAATCTGGCCAAACCTACTCCTAACCGATGCACTGACACAGTTCACAGGCCTTTCAGAGGACACAAGAATTGATAGAGTTTAAATTTATGGACAACTGGCAACGCCTAATATTTTCAATCGTCTTTACACTCAAACCAAGTAAAGCAAACACGTCCCCAAATTAAGCCTCCCTTCAAGAGACTTAAACCACAGTTATGTTCCCAATATGAATCCATACAGTGTTCCAAGAGCTCTGGTTTTCTTTTTAATAATTATGAACTTGTTTCTTTTTAGCATAAGGGAATATTTAATGTATTTTCTTAAATTGTTATTCAGCACAAAAAGTGCCTGTCCAGAATAACACATGCCCAGATCCCCTTCACTGATATCATAAAGGTCCAATTCAGAGAAACCAGACAAATGTGCAAAATACAAGGGAAAAGGAGATCAGGAACAGCGCCACCTGAGTGTGGTCCCCAGACAAGTGCTGATGGGCAGACCCTACCATGTCCACTGAGCACAGGGATTGAGGCTGAGTGTCCATCAACTTTATAGGAAGAATCTTATGTCTCTTGTCTCTAAGTAATGAAAGTGTGGACTTGTAGTTTGAAAGTCTGCTTTTTGCATTTCATTTTTCTAGTAATTTACAGAAATATCAGCTAGTCAGTTAGAAATAAACAAAAACCAGTCTCTCACTGGAGAGTTTGAAAAGTGCTGATCTAGGAAATACACAATTGTCTTATGTCCTCTCATTTCTATTTGCACATTTCTAGTGGTGAAAACATTGCATTGATGTCTTTTCTGATTGCAATACAAAGAATAATGAAACCCACATGAACTACAAAGGAAAATATTCCTTCCTGCAAATTTCCTTACTCACGCTCTTTTCTTTGTCTATTCCTTACCCTCTACCCTATGCCACCTTCCTGAACCCAGGGATGACATTTAAGAGTACCAAACCCAGGGTACACAGGGCTTCTGACTGTGAGTGACTGACCCTGGAGAAATCAACTCCCTAGCTGGAGCCTCAGTTTTCCCAAGTGTAAAATGAAGGTTGTGATTAGGTCATTTAAGGTCCCTTTCTGACTCCAGTATCCCACAGTCCCAGGATACACTTGTTAAACCAAGTTGAGACTACATCTTTTTGGCTGCAGGGGTACGCTGGCTGGCTCCAGAGTGGATGGGAGACTCACACCAGCATCACACCTGAGGTTGACACACCTGAGCCACAGGCTTTGTGTGACTCCCAGCCATTCCCCCAACAGCTGTGTGCTGGGAGACACCAAATCCAAAAGCAGCCTGCCGTGTCATAGGGAAGAACAAATCTGACTCCATATTAGATCTGTTTCTTTTACTTTAACCTTTGTATTTGATTGACTTTGCTTTGTGTATAACCTGAAATATACAGGATAGCCCATTCTCAAGGCTCTGACCTTTAAGGGTTTAACTCTTTTCTATTCATACAGAGATAAAAAGTTGCAGAACTGAAAATAACATTTTTCTTGTTGGAGGTTTACAGGAACATCACGACCTGACCTACCTGGACCAATGCAAGAACAAAGGATTCTGACACCAAGAAGTTTGCAACAACTAACCACGCCCCTCCCTTACCTGGCCTTTAAAAGTGCTTTGTTGACACCCTTCGGGGAGTTTGGGGTTTCCTCCCATTCTCCTTGCGTGACCCTGCAATAAACTTTTCTCTGCTCCAAACATTTCGGTTTGTTTGGCCTCACTGTGTGTCGAGCATGAACTTGCATTCAGTAACAGCCCCGCACAGATTATGATTTGCCTTCTAGAGATGACATCCCTGAGCGGAACTAAAATAAGGCCAAACAGTTACCTGACTTTTTAGCCAATGCCTCGAAAATAGTTTAATCCCGGGAAGTCGAGATGCACCAACTGTCCCACCCAGGGTTTTTCACTATTCTGAATGCTTATGCTCATTCTGCAGTCAGGAAACGTAATTATTCGTTTTTTCTTTAAGGAAGTTTATGACCAAAGGTAATGGGGGGAACATAAATGTACTGACTGCTTACTGAGACTCATAAATGCTAAGAACACAGACAAGTAATTGTTGCTTGGAGATTTGTTTTTGTCGTGTAGAATCTTCATTTTTAGCAATTTAACTACTAAAAGCTTCCCCACCTGGAGGAGAATTATTTAGTCGGAAATAAAACTTAGCACCTAATTAATTCATTCCCGGCTCCAACAACTTTCATCCTTTCAGAAAAGCGGCTTTCACATAAAATGTGCAGAAGGTAGCTTGTTATACAGGGCTAGTAAAACTCAGAGGTAATTAGTATAAGCTAAACCTCTAAATAATAATGCCAAGTTTTTAACTTTTGCAGAGCCCTAGGTCAACATTTACTAATAAATTCTCTGTTTTCCTTTGTGAGAGATAAACGTTGCTACAAATTATCAAGAAATTAAAAAAAAAAAAGAATGAATGAAGTTAAGAAATCTGTTCTGGCCAATTAGTAAAGAAAAGTGGTTAAAGCTCAGGTCAGAATTTATCAAAAGCCATCAAATACCTACACCTCTTCAGAGTTAGGAATTTAAGAACAGTGC